>NC_050465.1:44707060-45071548 GCF_903995425.1 Onychomys torridus
GTTGCCACCATGTCTGGCCAAAGATTTTTAAGAATATATTCTAACATAAACATTCAAGTAAAATAGTTTTACCACATAAATAAAAATAAGTAAATAAAATTGCTGATCCTCCTCATCATTGTGTTAGCATTATCTGAGGGTCATTAACTGCTTTGAACCTTCAATCCTTCTGCTTTCTCCTCCCAAGTACTGGCGTTACAGACTTTACTCTGTTATCTGCCTAGAAATACAGTTTAAACACCTGATAAAATGACTCCCTTCTAATTATCTCAGCGCTAAATTTTTTTTTTTTGAAATATGAAATAAACAGTGGCCATCACTGTTGACACTAGCCTAGAAATCCAGGTATCTGGTGAAGGAAAAAAATTTAGGAGAAAGCAGAAGGACTGAAGGTTCAAAGCAGTCTACGAAATGTAACAAAAGTGAGACATTGTCTCAAAAAATAAATACATAGGGCTGGCAAGATGGTGTTAGTGGGTAAAAAGTGCTTGCAGCCAACCCTGACAACCTGAGTTCAATCCTGTGGGCTCCCATGACAAAAGACAACTAACCCCTCAAGCTGACCTCTAACCACACACATGCTATGGCAGATACGAACTCACACACATACTCACAGAAATATAGATAAATAAATATAATTCTTTTATTAAAAAACCTTAAAGCCAGGCGGCAGTGGTGCATAACTTTAATCCCAGTGCTCAGGGAGGCAGAGCCAGGTGGATCTCTGTAAGTTCAAGGCCAGCCTGGTCTAGAGAGCAGGTTCCAGGACAGGCTCCAAAGCTACACAGAGAAAACCCTGTCTCGGAAAAAAAAGAAAAAAAGAAAAAGAAAAAAAAAAAAAAGCCACAAAAAGTTCTAAAAACTACTAGATTTCTGCTGGGGCGGTGGTTGCTGCATGGCCTGGTTATCCAGGCCACTCGGGCAGGCCAGAGGCAGGTGGAGCTTCTGGGGGACGTTCGAGGCCAGCCTGGTCTTCAGAGTTAGTCCAGGACAGGCTCCAAAGCTACAGAGAAACCCTGTCTCAAAAAAAACAAAAACAAACAAACAAAAAAAACCCCATAAAACTACAGTTCTACTCACAATTACTATAATACCATTTCAGGGATGAGGATATATAGCACAAGGGTAGTGTGCTTGTGTATATGTGTGAGACCTTGGGTTTAATACCTAACACCAAATATTTTTCAAAATGAAATTGAGCTATCGCATAAACATTAAACATAGTGTGATGGCTCATTTTGTCAATTTTGCTAGATTAAGAAATGCCTGGGACACTGTTCTTGAAAATACTTCCATGGGCTGGAGAGATGGCTCAGCGGTTAAGAGCACTGACTGCTCTTCCAGAGGTCCTGAGTTCAATTCCCAGGCACCACATGCGTGGCTCACAGACCCATCGTGGTCAATGAGTATCTAGCGCCCCCTTCTGGCCTGCAAAGGACACATGCAGACAGAACATTGTACATATAATAAATAAATAAGTCTTTTAAAAAAAAAAAAGAAAGAAAGAAAATTAACTATCCCAGAGAAGGACTTCCCTGCCAGGCGAAGAACTTGGCCTTGAATTGCTGACCCATTCAGGTGCATGGCGGGTCCCTGACAGGAATAAATAAAGTTCGTACCTGGGCATTCTCTCTCTTCTCTTTTCCTTGTTCCCGCTGAGTTATGTGCCTATCCAGAGTCAAAGCTGAGAAGCTGTAGGGGATCAGCAATTTTATTTACTTATTTTTATTTATGTGGTAAAACTATTTTACTTGAATGTTTATGTTAGAATATATTCTTAAAAATCTTTGGCCAGACATGGTGGCACATGCCTTTGATCCCAGCACTTAGGAGGCAAAGGCAGAGGCAGGATCTCTGGGAGTTTAAGGCCAGTCATTCTTTTATTTTTTTTTACCTGAGGATCGAACCCAGAGCCTTGCGCTTGCTAGGCAAATGCTCTACCACTGAGCTAAATCCCCAACCGGTGGGCCAGTCATTCTTAATCCCAGTTCCAGGGGATCTAACGGGCACACATGTGGTGCATAGACATGCATGCCAGCAAGAAATTCATTTGCATAAAGTAAAAGAAATCTGAGGGGTTGGGGATTTAGCTTAGTGGTAGAGCGCTTGCCTAGCAAGCGCAAGGCCCTGGGTTCGATCCTTAGCCCTGGGGGAAAAAAAAAAGAAATCTGAATAAAAAGAGGAAAAGAAAGCCTGAAAGGAAAGGTTAAAAAATATCTTTAAAATATAATTTGATACAATTTGGTTAGATACTACCAAAATGATGATCTTCTATATAGATATACCCCTCTAGGTCCTCACGCATGTTATGAAAGCATTCTACTACTGTCTTACGTACTCAGCCCAAATGGTGTTTCACATACAATAAAGTTACCTCAAAAATGTTTCTTCAGTAGAGTGGCAGTTGTGTTTATGTGTGTTTGTATACAGATGGGCACTTGAAAAAGAGACAGGAGGCTGGGATATAGCTTCATTGGTACAGTGCTTGCCTAATATGTACAAAGCCTGAGATTGAGCCTTAGCACCACATAAATGGCGTGGTGGCATACATCTGTAGGCCCAGTACTGTAGAAACAAAGGCAGAAAGGTAAGGAGTCTGAGGCCATCCCTGGCTACATAGTGAGTTTAAGGCCAGCCTGGGCCACATGAGACCAGAAGTGTGTGCATGAATATGGGGTAGATTTTATATAGACAACAGTATCTTCACTATTAGTAGTGAGCAATATATTCAGTGGCTCTCAAAATGTACTTCATGGGTCCTTGGGGTGGGGTGAAGATGCTATGAGTCTTTCTTAGGGGAATGTGAGAAATCAAACATATATCTAATAGTTCTAACATGTTAAGGATAAACATTGTTAACTTCACTACGTTGATAGTTTATACTAAAGATACAGCTGGCATCTTTAGCATCAAGGCAATAACACCAAACTATGAATTTACATTATGTTCTTTGTTTCTGAGAACTGCAGTTTAAAAAATGTCAGTTTCAGCTGAGTGGTGCCAGTGGCACACACCTTTAATCCCAGCACCCAGGAGGAAGAGGCAGGTGGATCTCTGAATTCAAGCCATCCTGGTCTATAGAGTGAATTCCAGGACAGCCAGGGCAACACAGAGAAACCATGTCTTGAAAAATGAAACAAAAACAAAACAAACAAAAACAGTTGCACTAATGAATAGCCTTAGAAGAAACATTAAACTTTAAGTTTATTAACTCTAGCAGTCCTTTCATTTTTTATCTTTTGAATCTTTTGCACAGTATGTTGGGAAAACACGTGTTTCTGCTGCTACAAGCGTTTGATAGGTGACTCCCAAAGGAGTTGAGATTCACTGATCTAGGTAGATCATCAAGCTGGAAAGGGGGAATGCTAGTGCTGATCTGGCTTTGGCTTCTTCCCTTTCCCCTGGAATATTCCAGGGCTCCAACTCAAGGGATAGTGCTGCCCGAGTTCAGTGTGGATCTTCTTTCTCAGTTAAACCTCTACAGATGTTCTTAAAACCATGTTTAGACAGTATGAAAAACTTTTCTGATTCTGCTGTACAACTTTTAAGAAATTGATACTTGTTCAATTTTGGCATAATACTAAAAGAGACTTCTGGGGCTGTAGAGACAGCTCAGTGGTTAAGAATACTTGATCCAGATTTAGTTCCTAGTATCCACAGGGTGGTTCACAACCATCTGTAACTACAGTTCCAGGAAATCCAATCCCCATGTATGATTTCTGCATCAGGCATGTGTGCAGTGCGCAGACATACACCTAGGTATAACACCCACACACAAAATAAATATATCTGTTTTTTAAAAAGCCAGATGGTAGCTCATGCCTTTAATCCCAGCACTTGGAGGGCTACACAGTAACCTGTCTTGAAAAAACAAACAAAAAAGTCTTATGCTAAGCCAAATACTGGGTTTGCTAAAATAAAATGTTAAACAGTTCTACTCTTCTTAATAAATTTTTTTCAATTTTGTAATTTTTTATAAAATAGATTTTTTTATTTTTTTAGATTTATTTATTTTTATTTTGTGTATGGGTGTTTTCTTGCATATATGTCTGGTGCACTGCCTGGGGAGACCAGAATAAGGCACTGGATCCCCTAGGATTGGAGTTACAGATGATTCATAACTTTCATGTAGGTGCTAGGAATTGAACCCTGGTCCTTTGGAAGAGCAGCCAGTGTTCTTAACCACTGAGCTATCTTTCCAGCACAGAATATCTGTTTCATATTAGCAGCCACCAAGTGTTTTGCCTGTATGTATGTCTGTGTACCACATGCATGTCTGGTACCCAAGAAGGCCAGAAGAGAGGATTGGATTCCTTGGAATTGGAGTTACAAATGGTTGTGAGCTGCCATGTGGGTGCTGGGAATTGAACCCAGGTCCTCTGAAAGAGCAGCCAGTGCTTTTTAACTACTAAGCCATTTCTCCAGCCCCTACATTTCAAAAAAAATTTTTTTGGTGCTGGCATGAAATTCAGAGTCTTACACATGCTGGGAAAGGACTCTACCCCTGACCTAAACCCCTGGTTCCATATATAGTTGTTGTTGTTGTTGGTGGTGGTTTTTCCAGACAGGGTTTCTCTGTGCAGTTTTGGTGCCTGTCCTGGATCTTGCTCTGTAGACCAGGCTGGCCTTGATCTCACAGAGATCCCCCTGCCTCTGCCTCCCGAGTGCTGGGATTAAAGGTGTGTGCCACCACCGCCCGGCAATATATTGTTTTATTGAATTTGTTTGTTTGTTTTAGTGTGGGGATGTGTGTGTACATTCCATGGGCACAGATGGAAGTCAAATGTCAAATTTCAGGAGTAGGTTCTCTCTACCATGAAGGTTCTGAGCATCAACTCACACTGTTAGGCTTGGCCTTGGGTGCAAACTTCATCACTTCATTTCAGTCTCTGGGACCTACATGGTAAAGGAGAGGACCAGCTCCAGCAAGTTGTCCTCTACCATGTGTGTACTGTGGCATATGTATGTGTGTCTACATATGTAATACACACACACACACACACACACACACACACACACACACACACACCCCCGTTTCTCTGGCTGTCCTGAACTCACTTTGCAGACCAGGCTGGCCTTGAACTCAGAGATCAACCTGTCTCTGCCTCCCAAGTGCTGGGATTAAAGGCATGCACCATTACCGCACAGCTAAAAATATTTTTTTGAAAAAGGACATGGGCAATTTTGAAGGTAAAATTAGGCATCTGTTAAAAATCACTGAACATCAGAGATTGCCAGCAAACTAGAAGCTAGGAAAGAGCTTAACTATATCCTCAGTTTCTTTTTCAGAAATTCCTATTAGATGCTGATATATTTTAATTGTATACTTGTGAGGTACAGAGTGTATTGTATAAAGCCTAGAATGATTGATCAAAGTAATTGGCACATTAGCCATTAACTACCTGAAACATTTATCATTTATTTACCCTCTTTTCTGCCATTTTTATTATTGTTATAATTTATTTACTCCTGTTTCCTCAAACAGTGAATTCTATGCTCCTTTTGTTCCATTACAAAACATCTACACACATCGGCATGAGCACATACACTTACAAAACATACATACAAACACATAAACGAATCTCTATAGTGACTCTACTCTTAGGTTTTCTTAAAAGCAACTTTCTTTTATTTTTAAATTTTATTTTTTAAAAAGATTTATTTAGGGCTGGAGAGATGGCTCGGGGGTTAAGAGTGCTGACTCTTCTTCCAGAGGACCCGAGTTCAATTCCCAGCACCTACATGGCAGCTCACACCTGTCTGAAACTCCAGTTTCAGGGGACCCCGACTCCCGTGGCAAAAACACAAATGCACTTAAAAACAAAATAAACATTAAAAAAAGATTTATTTATTCATATATATGTGAGTGCTATATCTGCGTGTATGCCTGCATGACAGAAGAAGGCATCAGATCCCATTACAGATGGTTGTGAGCCACCGTGTGGCTGCTGGGAATTGAACTCAAGGCCTGGGAAGAGCAGCCAGTGCTCTTAAACACTTAGCTCTTTCTCCCCATTTTTTTATATTTTTAAAAGTAACTTTATTGTTATTGTTATTTTTATATTAAGAAATTTAGTTCATTTTACATACCAATCACAGATCCCCCTCTTCCCTCCTCACACCCCTTCAGCCCCCCCAGCTTTATTTTTTATTGCATATATTTCACAGAACTGTTTGTATGGACTTCTGGTTAATATTTTTACTATAATAGCAATAAATAAAGTAGAAAAACAAACTATTGTGATTCAAGTTATATTAAAGGCTGTTTCTTTTCCTTGCTAACTTTTACTGTTAGACCATCTGGACACTTTCTGAACTTCATTTAGAACATTGGTCTCTAGTTTTTTATTATTTTATTGTAAATTATTGGACACTAATGAAGTTTTGTGGTCCTAAAGCCTGAAAAGAAAATCAGATGTAGTAGTAACTTGTTGAATGGTTGTTTCCTAAGCCATCATGTTTTTTATTCACTCATTAGAAGTCCAGACAAGGAAAGGTTGAGTGCTGGCCGGGTGCCTACAGCATTGTGTAGCCTAAGGCAAAACAACTGGGACCCTCTTACTCACAGAGGAGGAAAGGAGAGCACTAAAATACCCAGCTTTCTCTTTCTTTTATGGTCTCTCTTTTGATAAATCATATTTCTTAAAACTTACCATGTAGATCATTCACATGAACTTTGACATTCTATATATTTGTTCAATGCTCATTAAAAGAACAGATAGAGGGGCTGGAGAGATGGCCTTGTGGTTAAGAGCACTGACTGCTCTTCCAGAAGACCTGGGTTCAATTCCAAGCGCCCACATGGCAGCTCATGACTGTCTGTAACTTCAGTTCCAGGGGATCCAACACCCTTACACAGGCAAAAACAACAATGCACAATAAATAAATAAATTTTAAAAAAAGTGCAGATAGAAAAACAATATTCAGAAAGAGTAATTAAAAATTTAGATCATTTTCATGAATTTTGCCATTTTTATATTTATGAAGTGCAAATATAATTGAAAATGCAGACATAAAAATCCTTTTATTTTATGTGTATGTGCCTGAGTATATGTATGTGTGTCATGTGTGTACATGAGCACGCAGACGTCAGAGTTGATTAGAAGAGGGTGTCAGATCTCTGGAACTGAAGTTAGAGAAGGCTGTGAGCATCCATGTGGGTGCTGGAAACTGCATCTGTGTCCTCTGAAAGAGGCCATCCAGACCACAGATACATGAACATTGGCTTGCGTTAGGTATGTGGCTCATCATTGGTAGAGTGCTCACCTCACACCCACAAGGTCCACAAACTGGATATGGTGGCGCACACCTGCGATCCTCGCACTTAGGAAACTGAGGCAGGAGGATTGGTCATTTAGAGCCATCCTTTGCTAGTGAATTTGAGGCCACCCGGGACTACATTACACCACGGTGCATGTGTGGAGGCCAGAGAACAACTTTGTGGAGTCAGTTCTCCCTTCACCGTTGGCGGGCTCTGATCAAACCAGGCTGCCGCTTGTTTAGCAGGAACCTCTGTCAGAGTCAGCTGACTGCTCCCAGTCTACTTCTTCTTCGTGAATCGATTTATCCTTATTTTATGTCCATTGGCATTTTGCCTGCATGTATGTCTGTGTGAGGGTGTCAGAAGTGGAACTGGAGTTACAGGTAGTTGTGTACTGCCATGTGGGTGCTGGGAATTGAACCCAGGTTCTCTGAAAGAATAGTCAGTGCTCTTAACTGCTGAGTCAGCTCTCCAGCTCTCCAGTTTACTTTTTTTTTTCCCCCTCAAGACAGGGTTTCTCTGTGTAGTTTTGGTGTCTGTCCTGGATTTCGCTCTGTAGACCAGGCTGGCCTTGAACTCACAGAGATGCGCCTGGCTCTGCCTCCTGAGTGCTGGGATTAAAGGCATGCACCACCACTGCCCAGCCCCAGTTTACTTCTGAAGATACCTGTTTTCTCTTGGAATTCTACCTTCAGCTTCACGTGAGTAAGGAAGGAGGAGGTCTTGAGTTGCCTGGTCTGTGTCTTTCCTTCTGTGCCGTCATATACAGAAGTAGTTGGCTAATTTAGGTGAGTAATAGAAGCAAGAAATGGACATGGTGGTGCTTACCTGTAATTAGTGTTTGGAGACACCTAATTACAGTGTTCACCACGTACCCAGCCTTGACACTACTAGTGAGTGAGTACTGGTCCTTTTGCTTGCGTAGCAGCATCCGTATATTATTTTGAATGCTGATACTTTGTTCTGTCCAGTGAGTGGTTACCTTGTTGGTTATTGAAGTTATTGGTACAATCTATCTTGTTCAGATACTTTTACTTTTAAAGATATTTAAAGTTTCCTTTTACTTTATGTGTATGAATGTGTTGCCTGCATGTAAGTATATGCACCATATGTATTCCTGGTATCTGAAGAGGCCAGAAGGGGTTGGAACCCTCGGAACTGGAGTTACAGGAGGGTGTGATCTGTCATGTGGGTGGCTGGAACCAAACCCAGGTCCTCTGAAAAAGCACCACGTGCGTTTGAGCCCCCTGTTCAGTGTATTTCTTAGGAATATTGTGTTCACATTTGATTGTGCAAAGATTCTTTTAACAGTGTTTAAACAGAATTGATGAGAAAAAACAAAGCCCCTCTATTGTGTGAAGATAATGACACATTCTTGACTGTAATCAAGCCTGGGATGAGCAGTCAAATACTGAAAGAGCTTTCTCTTTTTTGGAGTGATTTTTACCTTTGCACTTTTTAGGTGGCAAAATAATTTCATATTCTTATTTCTTTACAGGAAGCATATATTTATGGCTGCTTTTTAGTTCCCACTGTTAAATATTTACTTAATCATACAAAGTAGTTTAAATTTCTTCCCATATAAGATTGGTCTTGACAGTTTTTTGTTTATTGTTTTGAGACACTTTTGTTCTGTATTACAGGCTGACTTTGACTTACAGTATAGCCCAAAATGGCCTCAGAGTCATAGCAATCCTCTTGCCTCAGCTTCCTGAAAGCTGAGACTACAGTCATGCATCCCTACTCTTAAAAATTTTTGGTTTTAGCTTTTCATTATCATCATATGTTGACTATATTGACATAGTGGGGTCTAAAAGATAGGGTGAGGTATTGGACAAATCAGTGTGAGTCATACCAGAGTTAATGGGTCTTTCCAACACTCTCAGTTAGATAAGTATATATGAAACCTTTAGCATTGTCCCTAGCATGTAAGATACATACAAGTGTTTTTAAAATACAAATTCAGATTCTTGTAAGAATGAGGCCTTTCCAGACACTCTAATCAATGTTCTATCTTGAGATTTTAAAGAAACAGGAAATAGGGCGTAGGATCTACAAGGAAACAGGAAGATTACCCATGTTTTTATTTCGCATTCCATTTGAACTATCTTGGAAACACAAGGGAATCATAAAACAATGGTTGTTTAAGTATTTTTTGTGTTTTTATCTGTGTCTTTATCTTGTTTTTATTACATTATCATTTTAGGACACTAGGGACAGAATCTTTTATGTCTGGACATGTCTGGAATGTCTCGAATTGATCCATTATTGTTAAGAACTAAGTGAATGTTTGTCAAAAAGATAGACTTTTCAAAAGGAAAAAAAAGATACTGACTTTTCTTCCTATTTCCAAATTATTAGCTAAAGAACAGTTCTCTTCTTAAATGTTCATTAAAACAGGTATGTGAGCTCTAGAATAAATAAATCATGCAGATCAGCCAGGATGGGGAGAATATAAAAGTTATATAAGCAGTAACAAATGAAGCTGATTGTAAGTGAATAACAACCATGCTGAAAAAGTTGGGGAAGAAAAGACTACCTGAGTTGTTTAGAAAACTAAGATTGGGGCTGGGGAGTTAGCTCAGTGGCAGAGCACTTGCCTAGCAAGCACAAGGCCCTGGGTTCGATCCTCAGCTCCAAAAAAAAAAACCAACTAAGATTAAAGACGGGATGGAGTGCACACAGACATAGGTGCTGGGTTAGTTTCTTCATCAGAGAGGCATGAGGTAGCAATTCTGAGTTGTTCCTAGCATTTTACTTGAAATGTGTACTTGTATTAACAAATAAATGAAATAGTGTGTGGATAATGAGATTAGGATTCCCAACCCTCTCCAATGAAGTTATGGCGCCCATAGTATTGTGCACATCTTGATTTCTCATAACATTCTCCAATTGAAACAACCACCCCCCCCCAAAAAAAAAATATAGCTGGATCATTTAACAATACTGGAAAGTTAGAAAGTACAGAGCCCCCTTTCAGAGGTACTTCCAATAGGCTAGACTGGGACAAATCCATACTAACATAAACAGACATGAGAGAAGAGATGGCTTTTCATGTTTAAATACCTGCACTTACAGATACACATATCCTCACATAGATACATACATATACACACATTTTTAAATATATATATATTTTTAATTCAGGGAGAATGCCAGACAGTGATGGTGCACACCTTTAATCCCAGCACTTGGGAGACAGAGGCAGGTGGATCTCTGTGAGTTTGAGGCCAGCTTGATCAACAGAGCTAGTTCTAGGACAGCCAAAGCTACACAGAGAAACCCTGTCTTGAACAAAACACACACACACACACACACACACACACACACACACACACACACACACGAGAAAAGGAAGGAAGGAAGGAAGGAAGGAGAGAGAGAGACAGACAGACAGACAGACAGACAGAAAGGAGGGCCTGGAGAGATGATGCAGTGCTTAGGAGCACTTCTTGTTCTTGCAGAGGCCCTGGGTTTGGTTCCCAGCATTCACATGGTAGCTTATAGCCATAAGTAACTCCAGTTCCTCAGGGTCCAGTGCTCTCTTCTGTGGGCACAAGCACAGATGTGGGGCACATACATAGATGCAGGCAAAATATGTAGACACATAAAAATAAATCTAAACATTTTTTTAAGTGAAAAATGTGTGAAAGCAGAAGGGGGCTGTAGAAGGCGAACAACAGATTGATCGTTACAAAGCTACAGTGTTAGAGCAGGCGGGACTTCCACCATCTAAACACCCTAGCTCAGGTGAATTGCCCCTTCTGGTTGGTTGCCGTGAATCTCTTTATTTTGGGGAAAACTAGCTATTGTAATGTTCAGTTTGATTACTTAGAACCTAAGAATGATTGACTGAATTCTGGTTTAGACTTACTGGTTGAAGCCTAGTACAGGAGCTAAATCTAAAACAATGTCCCTCCATAAATTTGCTTAACACATCTGGAATATCTAGAACACAGCATTGCCTCAATGGTGTTCTCACCAGAAAAAGCATGATCTCAAACTAATCAGAAGGAAACAGAGTAACTCAGATTGAGTGACATGTCACAAAATGATTTACCTGCATTGAAAAAAGTTTCATTCTTGAAAGACAAAGGAGAACTGAAGACGTCTAGTGGATCTCTGTGACTTTATGGTCAACCTGATCTGTCTATACATTGAGTTCTAGGCCAGCTAGGGCTACATAGTGAGACCTTATCTCAAAACAAAAACAAGAGTTTTCTGAGTATTCTCTACAGAGAGCCAGTATTGTACTTGCTAGAATGTTACATATCTGTGGAAATGAACCATAACATATTTAAGCCCCACTCCCAATTACCTACTAATTTTATTTTAAAATCAATCAACACCTACAGGTGTGATTCCTAGAAAATTGTAGGTATACAGCTGGGAAAGGAGAAAGGCCATCCTTAGCGGTCATATTGTCTTAGGCCTTAAGCATTGTTCTTGCCTATCACAGCCTCATTATTTATTTATCCATCCATCCATCCATCCATCCATCCATCCATCCATCCATCTATTTTATTTTTGCAGACAGAGTTTCTCTATGTAACAGCTCTGGCTGCCTGGAACTCGCTTTGTAGATCAGACTGGCCCTGAACTTACAGAGCTCCGCCTCTGCCTCCCAAGTGCTGGGATGGATCTAAGGTCTGTGCCACCTCCATAGCATCCTTATTTGAAATAATCTGTGCAAAAGAGTATTGTCATCATGTCAGCCACTTTCACAGTACATTTTATGAGTTGTGCCAGAAGTCTTGATTCTCAGATAGTAAGGGCCCCTTTCTCTTTGTGCAGCAACCCAGTTCAGGTCGAACAAATTAGCACTGTCATCTGTTTTTAACTCTCAGTGTATGAACAAGTGTTCTTTTCTTTCTTTCTCTTTCTTTCCTTCTCTCCCCCCTCTCTTTCCTAGCATTGGTTGAAAGCCAGTAATTTAGAAATAAAGGGTAGGGCCCAATGAACCCTTCTGCCTTCCTTGACTGATTACTGATAAGGCTAGTCTTGCATAGGCCCAGTACAGATGACTAGGTTGATGTGAGTTAATGATTACAGTTGTATTGAGTCCAGGGAGTAGTGTTTTGTAAACCCTCAGATGAAGATTTTGTTGTTGTTGTTGTTGTTTGTTTTTGAGACATGGTCTCTCTATATAACCCTGGGTGTCCGGAACTCACAGAGGTTGCCTATCTCTGCCTTGCAAGTACTAAGATTAAAGCTGTGCACCACCATGCTGGCTTTGGTGAGTTTTTAAGGCAGTGTTTAATCATTGTGTGTGTTGTGTGTATGTGTGTGTGTGTGTGTGTGTGTGTGTGTGTGATCTAATTAAGGAGGAAAAATTATGTAGCTGTCTTTAAAAAGGAGAAATTGTGTGTTTCTGTGTATTTCTTAGTTGCTCTGTTGCTCCAGGGTAGTTTGGGCTCCTTATCATAAGAGGACTTGTCAGTCCTCTTCTAGGATCCAAGGGAATCACAGTTTAGGATGTAGATGAAGATGGGGGGGAGCCTTTTGGGGGTCTGGTCCAGGACATTGTAAAAGCTGTGACAGGAAGATGCCTAACTAAGGAGACCTAAGGAAATAGATAGGAAGTGGAGACAGGAAGGCCGCCGGGCTTCCGTTCTGCTTTCAGTTACCTTGTGGGCCCAAGTGGCAGATCAGTTCTTTTTAGCAAAAAAAGAACTCATTTTGAAGCATGAACAGCAAAGATGCTTGCTGACCTGTAGAATATGAAGCTTGAGCATAAATAAACCCCGTTTAAATCCAGTGGGATTTTGGGATTGTTACTGTACCTAATGTAAATTGAGGTATAGTGTTTGAGAACTGGGTTAAAGGGAAGACGTTGAAGCCTGTCTCAGTATGACTGAGTTGTCTTACTGTGGACATGTGTTACTTATTTTAAATAGTAATGATGCTCTGGCTAGCATATAAAAATTAGATTTAGGGAGAATGCGGATAAATCAGTAAAGAGCAGTTGAAGTGGTGTGGACAAGACAGTCCAGACTGGGGTTCAGTCTGGAGATAAATAGAAGGTACAGTTCATAGGACTTTTGATTAACTAGCTATATTATTTGCTTTTGCAATGTAAATTTTATAGTGAACACACAACATTTTTTATAGGCTCCGAATAGTTATTAAGTTAAGAAAAAAAAAAAAAAAGTAGGCTCCCAGCAAGATTTCATTACTGCTGAGCATTAAACCTGGACTAGCTTTGGAGACCAGGCTAGCCTCGAGCTCACAGAGATCCGCCTGCCTCTGCCTCCCCAGTGCTGGGATTACAGGAGTGCGCCACCACCGTCCAGGGGCATTAAACCTTTTTTAATCCTTATACTGGCATTTCTGTTCTTCATTTACACATTTCCCCATCTTCACAGCACTTCTCTACTTAAAAATTGTGTTGTACTAATAATGTACCATTATAGGAAATTATTTATTATTTAATTTAGAGATGGAGTCGCCTATAGCCCAGGCTAGCTTTGAACTTTGTGTAGTCCTAGATGAACTTGAACTTTGGAATTAGAGGTGTTCACCACTGTAACTGCCTTTAAGAAATAATTCTTACTGTTTCCCTCAACTTTTCTGTCACTGCCGTGTTTTCTGTGCTTTTGAACAGCCTGGTCTTACCCAGGTGTAACTGTAGTACATCTTACATGCTCAAAGAGGAGCGGTGTACTTTCAGCCTTGCTAATTTACCCACCCTAACCCTTCTTGTTGACATGGACTCGGACATGAAAGAGTTACAGCTTTTGTTCCTGGGGTTCTGGTGATGCTGTTCTTGAACACCTTTGTGCTTTTTGGGCATCTTCTGTTTTTTCCTTCAGATCCATTGTCAATACTCCATTTTTGTGTGCTTATAGAAATGTTTTCATATGCCCACAACATTGTGTTTATTTCTATCCTGCCACTTCCCCTCCAAACTATTCTTTCTCTTTTTTTCTGACTTAGTTACTAATAGTATTGTTCATGATTGCTTAGGCTTTTAGAACGATCTTTGGTTCTTGACTGTTCCCTCACTCTTCCCACGTGTTTACTCTTACCAGAATGTCCAACTGGGCACTGCGACAATCCTGTCAGTTCTAGTAACATTGTCTAGAAACAACTGAAGCACATATGGCGTCTAAAATTTATATTAGTAACCTTCCCTGGAGGGATTTTTCTTATCCCCGTTGTATGGTTGAGATGTTCGAAGAGGCTAAGGAATTTGTGCAAAATAGATGTTAATTTTGTGTGTGTAATGTCAAGCCCTACTCTAGTTCAGTTTGGATCTGTAATTCTTTACTTGTGGCAATCTGTCACCTGGTTCCTGCTTAATTTGCAGCACTGTCTTCTAATGTCCTCCCCTGTATGCATTCTAGCAACTTTGTACTATTTATGGTGTTTGGAACTTAGCACAGGTTACCCAGCTTTCATTCATGATATTTCTCTTGCTCAGGATTTCCTTTTCAGCCATGAGTCATGAACCGTCTGTCACAGCTCAGCTCAGGCTAAATGTCTGTTGTATTAACTTTTTGTTTTTGTTTTTTGAGATAGGATTTCTCTGTGTGGCTCTGTTTGTCCTAGAACTTGCTCTGCAGAGCAGGCTGGCCTCGAACTCACAGAGATCCACCTGCCTTTGCCCCTCGAGTGCTGAGATAAAAGGTGTGAGCCACCACTGACTGGCTGAGATCCTGTCTTAAAACAAGTGTATTTATGTATAACATCATATATACAATACATAAAAAACTGGGGTGGTGCTGGCTAGTCTTTAGAATACTATAAATATGAATTTTGTATCACTTTCTAGTAAAATTGGGCAAATGATGAGCCTCTTTGAGTGTTTGTCTATACAAGAATAACTTACATTACAGTTTGGATTTATTGAAATGTCTTTTAAATGAACATGTAAAATATACATTTATTTTTAAATTCTAATAGTATTAGAATATAGTGAAGTTTTTGCAACTATTTTTATTAGTTTCTATATACTTTCAAAAGTATTTTATTTAAACAAGTACACATGTTTACATATATGTGTATGTGTATGAGGATTGTTATTAAAAACAATGAGTTATATAAAAGAACTAGCATAATGTAATACAGTAAATTGGATTTTAAATGACAGCTGTTAGCGCCCCCTACCCCCAATGAAGAAAGAGATGACTTCTGAAGGGTTTTTGGAATCAGAAAGTTCCTTAATATTGTTTTTATTTTATAGTTGAAAATATTATTTCAGATCACAAAGGTTAACTATGTTTATAAGTAAGTAGTAAATCCTTAATACTTAACATGAGTTAATGGTTTATTATTGGTGATTTGAGGTTTTTCTGTAACATACTGTTTCTTTCCATTACAATAGTAGGTATTTGTAGCATGAATCTTAAAGAGTCTTATTAATAAAAACAAATCCGAGGCTAGGTATTGAGGTGAATGCTGGAAGATCAGAGAAGCAGAACAAGCCACAGCTACCTCACCTTGCCAATTCCTCAGCTGATCCTGTTTCCTCAGACTGGAAGCCTCTGTGTCCTCATCCGAATGGGTCTCAGCTGAACTGCTACTCAAAAGCCTGAAAGCTTAACCAGCCAAATGCTTCTAGTTTCTGGTCTTCACGCCTTATCTATCTTTCTGCTTTCTGCCATCACTCCCTGGGATTAAAGGTGTGAGTCCCCATGCCTGGCTGTTTCCAGCGTGGCCTAGAACTCACAGAGATCCAGATGGATTTCTGCCTCTGAAATGCTAGGATTAAAGGTGTGAGTGCCACCATATTCTAGCCTCTGTATCTAGTGTCTGTTCTGTGCCCTGACCCCAGATAAGTTTATTAGGGTGCACAATATTTTGGGGAACACAATACCACCACAGGTATTTCTTTTTCTTTTTCTTTTTCTTTCTCTTTCTTTTCTTTTTTTTTTTTTTTTCTTTTTGGAGATAGATCTATAGCCCTGGATGGCTTGGAACTCTCTATGTGGACAAGGCTGACCTTGAACTCCCAGCTATGCCTGCCTCTACTTTAGGGGTACAGTGCTGGGATTAAAGTCCAATCAGCGCTATGTCTAGACTGTCATAGTGGCTTTAACCAGGGGTGATTTTGTGTGTAAAACATTGACAGTGTGTGGAGGTGTTACTGATTGTAGTGACTACAAGTTGCTTAATTAGCTAGATAGAAGCTACTAAACTTCTTAACAGTTCATAGAATGCCCCACAGCAAAGAATTGTGTAAGGTTAATGATATAAAAAACTGAGTATATAAGTCATAGCTGTCCACTCATTCTTTGTCCCCTCCCCCCTTTCTTCCTGTGTGTGTGTGCCTGTGTTTGTGTGTGTGCACTTGTGTGTGCCTGTGTTCATGTGTATTCACTTTTGTGTGTGCCTGTGTTTGTGTGTGTGCACTTGTGTGTGTGCCTGTGTTTGTGTGTGTGTGTGCACTTGTGTGTGTGCCTGTGTTCATGTGTATTCACTTTTGTGTGTGCCTGTTTGTGTATGTGCACTTGTGTGTGTACCTGTGTTTGTGTGTGTGCTTGTGTTTGTGTGTGTGCTTGTGTGTGCGCACTTGTGTGTGCCTGTGTTCATGTGTATTCACTTGTGTGTGTGCCTGTGTTCATGTGTATTCACTTGTGTGTGTTACCTGTGTTTGTGTGTGTGCGCTTGTGTGTGTGCTTGTGTTTGTGTGTGTGCACTTGTGTATGTGCCTGTGTTTGTGTGTGTGTGCCTGTGTTCATGTGTATTCACTTTTGTGTGTGCCTGTGTTTGTGTGTGTATGCACTTGTGTGTGCCTGTGTTTGTGTGTGTGCACTTGTGTGTGTGCACTTTTGTGTGTGCCTGTGTTTGTGTGTGTGCACTTGTGTGTGTGCCTGTGTTTGTGTGTGTATGCACGTGTGTGTGTCTGTGTTTGTGTGTGTATGTACTTGTGTGTGTGCCTGTGTTTGTGTGTGTATGCACTTGTGTGTGTGCATGTGGAGTCCAGGAGTCTGTATTGTATGTCTTCAGTTACTCTCCACTGTGTTTTTGAGACAGGGTCTCTCACTAAAGCTGGACCTCATTGATTCCGCTGGCCGGACTGCCGATCAATAAGCTGTGGGATCCTAACTCAGTTCTCATACTCGTGTGGTAATCACTTTACTGACTGAGCCATCTCCCCAGAGCCCTTTGTATTATCATTATTTTCTGTAGTTTTAGCCACTGAATTCACGGCATCATTCATTCTTTCTTTTCTTTTCTTTTCTTTTTTTTTTTCCAGACAGGGTTTTTCCGTGTAAGTAAGTTACAGCACATACAACAAAATAAATGTAAAAATGATTTTTTTTAAAGCCCAGATGTTCTTTAGGAGACACACAGAAATTTTAGCTGTACTAAAGTTATGTCTCACTTCATTAAGGAAGTTATGTAGATGATGGATGAAGACACACTCATCAGGTCTCTCTGTTTACCATATTTCCCATGCCTGTAAGATTAAAACTCAGGTCATTTTCCACCAAAAAATTACAAAAAATTGAAGGCTTTAGATTTAGAATTTTACTAATGGTCTCTCCATTTGAAGCAGAATCTTAATTATGATAGTTATGAGAGGGTATAGGAAATTGCCTATCTTCTGCAACATTTGTTGGGAAGAGCTAAGATGTATTTTGTAGTAATAGTCTTCTGATTGGAACTATAACCTAGGTTCTACATTTTACATCTAGAGTTTGGGCATCCACTAATTTTTTGACTTAAATTGGGATTGTTAATTAATATTACCATACAGTTTTCTTTTCTTTTGAGACAGGGTTTCTCTGTGTAGCTTTGCACCTTTCCTAGATCTCCCTCTGTAGACCAGGCTGGCCTCAAACTCACAGAGATCCACCTGCCTCTGCCTCCCGAGTGCTGGGATTAAAAGCCATACAGTTTTGATTACTATCACATATAGTGATAACATCATTATATCATTATATTGTTTCTTTTAGGAAGGATAACTGAGTTTTTATCAAATTCTGAATTTGATTTTATTTTCTGAGGAAAAGTAGAATAGGGTTGGTGATACTATGTTGCATTCTTGATTTTTTTCCTTTTAATGTTTCCCTTTTAATGTTTCTTGATGTTTCCCTTCTAATTCGTTTTTTCTCAACATTTTCCCTTACAGTGCACATCTTTCTTTCTTTCTTTCTTTTTTTCCTTTTTCCTTCCTTGTAGGCTTTAATACCAGTGGAGGAAATGGACTTGCTAGTAGTAAAGGTGAGAAAAAGCAGAGAGAGGGGAGAGAAGAGGAGGAGAGAGAGGGAAGAGAGGAGGAGAGAGGAGGAGAGAGGAAGAGGAGGGGGAGGAGGAGGAGGAGAAAGGAGCACGCATATTTCTTTTAGGTTAGTGAACTCCTTCCTGAAAACATTGGAGCAGATCATGTTAGAGATGGTGCATTAAGATGAATTTTTACTTTCTTGAGAATTTGACTTCTGTTTTTTAAATAGTATTTTAAAAATTAACTTCATTTTGGTCCTATTCCTAGAAAACAGTATTACATTTTTGTCCACTGCTCTGTTTGTACTGAAAATAACTTCAACTTAAATTGGCTTTGTTGAATTTGAGGGTTTTATTTATTTATCTTTGGTTTTTTGAGACAGGGTTTCTCTGTACACTGTCTTGGAACTTGATTTGTAGACCAGGCTGGCCTTGAGCTCACAGAGATCTGCCTGCCTCTGCCTCCTAAGTTCTGGGATTAAAGGCGTTTGATCAAGTAATATGTGTCCTTTTGTGTCTGGCTAATTTCACTGGACATGTTTTCAAGATTCATGCATGTTGTAGCATTAATCATGTGGTGTGTGTGTGTGTGTGTGTGTGTGTGTGTGTGTGTGTGTGTGTGACACGCATATGTGGAGGTCAGAGGTTGATATTGGGTGTTTTCCTGTCACTCTCCACCTTATCTTTTGAGACAGGTTCTCTCACTGAGCCTGAACTTCACTAACTGACTAGACTGGCTGGCCAGAAAATGCCTCGGGTTCTTAGGTCTCCGTCTCCACACTGGAGTGCAGGTGCTGTCACCACTCAGTCCTTATGCTTCTGCAGCAAGCGCTTTGCTTTGTGTGTTGAGCCGGAGCCTCGACCCTCTTTTCACTTGTGAATTTTTGTAGTTGATAGATACTTGGTCGTTTCCGCTTTTCAGCATTATGAATAATATGGTTATTAATGGCCATTTGCAGGTTTCTGTTGGGCATATTCCTGGGAGTAGAATTGCTGGCATGTATTTGGAAATGTTAAGTTCTTTTTATATAAGGAACACCGGCTCCCTCTTAGGAACCCCGGCCCATTCTGTGAGTTGTCCGTATTTTCTGGCTGCTATACTCTGAAGCACAGAGATTACAGATTTTGATTAAGTACAGTTTTCCTATTTCACCTTCTCTGTTATGACTTTACTGCTGTAGTTACAACACTGTTTTATAATCCAGGGTCACAAAGATATGCTGGGCCTCTGCTTTTTTTCTGAAGATTATATAGAATTTTAGAGTCTGAATTATTTTTGGTTAATTTTTGTTAATGATTTGAAACTAGGAGTCTTCAACTTTATTTTGTTTTGCACAGGCTTATCTACTTGAAACACTGTTTGTTAGAAAGGTTAGTTTTTTGCTGGACCATGGTGGCTCACTCCTTTAATCCCAGCAGCACTCAGGAGGCAGAGGTAGGCGGATCTCTGTGAGTTCCAGGACAGGCTCCAAAGCTACTCAGAGAAACCCTGTCTGGGGGGGGGGTGTTTAATTTTTTTTTTTATTGAATTGTTTCAGCATTGTCTTACAAATAAGTTTTATCAAAGCTGGATATGTGATTGACACACGCCTGTTGCACAGCCCTTAGGAGGCTGAGGCGTGACTGTCACAACTGAAGGCCAGCCTGGGGTACATACACATAGTGAGACCTTGTCTCAAAACAAGAAAATTTAGTAATTAATTTGCCACATAAGTTAAGGGTATATATCTATATGGCCAATTTCTGTTCCACAGATATACATGCTTTATTTCATGAGGATACCACACTGTCTTCACTGAATGATTTGTATAGGATTTGAAACCAAGATATATAAATCATCCAACTTTGTTTATTTTTTGGTCAAATTATTTTAGCTATTCTGGGCTCTTTTTTATGTCAATATAAATTTTAAAAGCCACTCACTAGTTTTTGCAATAAAGGAAATTGCTGTTTGATAGGAATTACATTGAATTAGCAGATAAGCTTGGGAAGTTTTACCACCCACAGCATATTCCTGTCATTCTATGCAAATGTGATGTTGGCTAAGAGCTTGAATTTTTTTTAGTAATGTTTTTAGTTTTCAGTGTATGAATCTGGCACTTACTAGTATTACTTTTGGATTGTGCACTGCTAATGGGTAGAAATACAGTTGATTTTTATATATTGATCTTATGTTCTGGAACATTGTTGAATGTGTTTATTAGCTCTGGTTTATTTTTAAAAGAGATTCCTGGGGCTGGAGACATGGATCAGCAGCTAAGAGCACTAGCTGCTATTCCAGAGGTTCTGGTTTCAATTCCCAGCACCCATATGGTGGTTCACTGCCTGGAACTTAAGGCCCAGAGGATCTGGTTTCTTCTCGTCTCCTCAGGCACCGTATATACATGGTGTACATACATGCAGACAAAATATCCAAACACATAAAATGAATAAAGAATTGAGAATAAAAGAGGTTCCTTATGAATTGTTATGTACAAGACCATGCCACCTGCGATCAAACATATTGATTCTTCCTTCCAAATTTGGTGTTTTCTGTTTTTTGTTTGTTTGTTTGTTTGTTTGTTTGTTTTTCCAGACAGGGTCTCACTGTGTAACAGCTCTGGCTGTCCTGGAACTCACTCTGTAGACCAGGCTGGCCTTGGACTCAGGGATCCTTGAGTGCTGGGATTAAAGGTGTGTGCCACCACTGCCCACCTTGTCTTCTGCTTTTTGTCTTCAGTTTTTGCAGACTTTCCTAACACAGTGTTTAGTAGAATTGAAGGTGGTAACATCTTTTCTTGTTCTTCATCTTGGGGGGACAAAAATCTCTGTTTTTCCATCATTGAGTATGGTAGTAGCTGTGGGTTTTTCGTTGATGCCCTTTCTCAGATTAAGAAGTTACTTTCTGCTCTACACTTGATGAACATTTTAATAATGAGATTGTTGTATACTCTTTTAAAAATTATTTATTTAATGTGTATATGTGTGTTCATGAGTGTATGAATGTGCACTACACATTTTCATGAGCCTGTCGGAGGTCAGAAGAGGCATTGGAACCCCCAGAACTGAAGTTACATGTGGTTGTGAGCCACTGTGTGTGTGTGTGTGTGTGTGTGTGTGTGTGTGTGTGTGTGTGTGTGTGTGTGTGTGTGTGTGTGTGTGTGTTGGGAATTGAACCAAGGTCCTCTGCTACAGCAAGTGTTCTTAACTACTGAACCACCTCTCCCTCCCAAATGGTTGTGTATTCTTGACATCAAATCAATATTGAGCAGTAGTTATATTATTCCACATAGAAAACAATAATGATAGTTTTTGTTTTTGTTTTTAGAGACAGGGTTTCTCTGTGTAGCTTTGGTGCCTGTCCTGGAACTCGCTTTGTAGACCAGGCTGGCCTCGAACTCACAGAGATCCGCCTGGCTCTGCCTCCCAAGTGCTGGGATTAAAGGTGTGTGCCACCACCCCCTGGCTAAGATAGTCTTTCAGTGTCTTCTCATTTCTCTTTTCTCTTCTGAGCCCAGCGTGAGTTATTCCCAACAAATACAGTTTTTGAAATTCAAAACACTATTTGAACACATTTAAAGTGTTTTATTTTGTTCTGGGTGGTGGTGACGGCAGCAGCAGCAGCAGCAGCACACACCTTTAATCCCAGCACTCTGGAAGCAGAGGCAGAAAAATCTGAGTTCGAGGCCAGCCTGGTCTACAGAGCGAGTTCCAGGACAGCCAGGGCTACATAGAGAAACCTGGTCTTAACATCAACAACAACAAAAGTATTTTATATTTCCTGAAGAAGGGTATTATATAGGTAGGGCATATTTTTATTATATTCTCTCTTTTTTTGAGGGGGAGGGTTTCAAGACAGGGTTTCTCTGTAGCTTTGGAGTCTGTCCTGGACTAGCTCTATAGACCAGGCTGGCCTCGATCGAACTCACAGAGATCCACCTGCCTCTGCCTCCCGACTGCTGAGATTACAGTCATACGCCACCACCGCCCGGCCTATATTCTAAAATTTACTCCTCTTTCAAGAGTTCCCTTTGAGTGATCATCCATGGAGTGGAGAAGATGGATGATTCATTTGGGTAAATTGCTTTCTGTGTAGGCACAAGGACTTGAGTTCAAATCACCAACACTCGTGTAGAAAGCACTGACACTGGGGGAGGGCAGAGACGGGTACCTTCCCAAAGCTTGCCAACTGGCCAGACTAGCTGAAATGGCAAATGCCAGGTTCATCAAGACAGCTCCTGTGTCACTAATGTAGAGAGCAGTAGAGGAAGACACCTGATCTATACACGCACCCTCTGACACAGAATGACCACTCATGGCAATGTGGGTGGCAACACTGAGCTACTCAAAGTCTTCCAATAAGCACATTTATTTATGCACTTAGTTCCCGTCTGTTTATATCACTAGGATACAAGTACTTTGAGGGAAAAACAATCTTACTCGTTCAGGATCCCCACGTTTAGAATACTGCTCCCACATAACAAGCACTTAATATTTGACTCTTTAATGGCTGTTATGCCCGTCCCTGGATAGAGGCTTGGGACTGTCCTATTTGCTCTTGTGTGTCGTTGTTGCTCTAGCTTATGAACAGTATGTTTTGTTTGTTTGTTTCTGTTTGAGATGTGTTTTGTGCATGTATGTTAATTAGCTTTTAGAATCTGTGCCGAGAAAGAGTTAAAATAGCAGGCCTGAGACTGCTGTTCTTAGAAAGCCCCGCATTCTAAGTTGGCCATTGGCTGGCATATGGGAATTTGTGTTTGGGAGTGCTCCCACTAAGGGGGACCCTGCAGATGTCCAGGCAAGAAAGGAAACCTGCAGAGGGACTTCGGGAATCTAAAGCCAGGAGGTACATTGTCAGCATATTCAAAACACAGTATAATCTGGGAAAAGTTTCCAGGCAACAATCATTCCCATTCCAGGTTTCCAGGCAACAATCATTTCAGTTCCAGGTGCACAATAAAGCTTAAGGTATGACTGCGTAGAAACACTGTAGAAACACCTTTACAAAGTACCTGGGACCATGAGCATGGATTCTATAGCTAAAAGGCCTGGAATCTAGGCTAGTCTCTGACTGATAGCCTAGTTGTTAGCAGGCTATAAAGTACATGTGACATCTCCAGTAAGTTAAGTTCTATTCATAATGGGAGCTAAAGAGAACTTAATCATCTGGGGAATAATCATCTGGGGAGTTTGGGTAAGTCCTGCCTCTAGCAAAAGGTGGCTGAGGTCTGCCTCCACAGATAGCAAAAAGATCTACAGATTGTACAAGTCCACTCCCAGTTTCTGCATGGAATGCAGGTGTTTTATTTTACCTTCCCATTGAGGAGACACCCCTGCGTGATCAACACTCCTGGTTTCCCTGGATGCCTGTGGGTGCGAGGGTCTCCAAGCTCCCAACACCCCACCATTCCCTGACTGACAAGGAGAGTTTACCGTACTTTGTGCAAAAAGTATAGTTTATGTTAGCCATCTCCTTTTCTTCTGTGAACCTGGGATTTTGGTACCAGACTACAAATGCTTACATGACCAAGCTATTCAATAAAACTTGGAACACTTGTCCTTAGATAGTATTTTGTGTGTTTCAGAATTCAGCAGTGGAGGACTAAGTGTGTGCTGTGTGATGCTGTGAGACTTAAGGATGTCTGGACCTTGTTTCCTCCAGACTTTGGCTCTGAGAACTTTTCCTCTTGTTAGTTTTGGTTTGCATTATTTTGCTGTGACAAATTACAGCTTTGAATATGACTACATGCTGAGTTCTGTGAATCTCAGGAGTCCTCAGCACAGCATTAAACTCAAGAAAATGCTAAAGAGGTGTCTTCTGATGACTTTAATCTCCCAAGGCGCTCTTAATTTGAAATTACGACAGTGCTCAGCAGGATAACATATAAATATGTTGCAATCTGGGTATAAAATATATAAATTAAGGGCTGAGATGTAGCTTGGTAGAGCACTTGCCTAGTACCTGCAAGACCCTAGGTCTGTTTTTCAGTATTGCATAAAGAAAAGGAGGGCATAATTAATAAATTTAAAAAGGTTATTTACTTTACAAAATGATTCATTGTAACATTGGAAAATAAGGGTCTTCTTTGCTTGATTTATTATAATTGAATTAAAAATTTTAAGTACATAGTAAATTTCTGAGGGAAATTCTGTTAAAATAATAGATCTGTGGGGCTGGAAAAATGGCTCAGAATTAAGAGCACTTGATGCTCTTGCAGAAGCCCCAGGTTCAGTTCCCAGCACCTACATGGTGGCTCACAACCACTTATAACTCCAGTTCCAGGGGACATGATGATCTCTTCTGGCCTCCAAGGGTACCAGGCATTTGGGAAAAACATGCATATCCATAAAAATAAAAATAAACGAATCTTTAAAAGAAGATATTAATGGGGTTGAGGAGGTGACTCTGTTGATAAAATGCTTGCCCTGTGAGCATGAGAGCCTGAGTTGAGATCCTTAGTACTCAAATTAAAAACAACAACAACAACACATCGCATAGTAATTCGACTGCTGAGCAGGCAAAGATGGGGGCTTCCTGGATTCGGGCTAGCTAGCCTCATTTATTGGTGAGCTCTCAGTTCTGGGACCCTTTTTCAAAAATCGAAACAAGGTGGGCAGTGATTGAAGAACGCATCCTACAACCACCTATGGTGCACACGTAACACTGACCATAGAGGACATTCTCTTCATCTGTCCTATAACAGAACTACTGGAGTGCTGCTCTGAAATCATAGTCCAGTTTGTCCTTAGGCATTGGTGTTCTGGGAAAAGGATATCATTGCTTCAGTTATTCAGTTATTTGTCCCATGCCTGCAAGGTTTCTGTGCTGTTTATTTTAGATAGTTCATTTTGACACTTAGATAAACAGAAGCCAAGCACATAAGCATACCCAGAATTAGTCCCTGAACTTTGTTCCCAAGGCAGAGATAAGCCGCTTAGATTTCTGCAGTGCAGATAAGTACGTATCAGCTACTGGGGAAGTGTTGTGGGCCTTCTGGGTTGTTTAGACACAAAATGGCAGTGAAGCTTGAAAGATTGGCCAAGTGTGGCTCACGCCAGTACTTCCTGCACTTAGGCTTAGAGCAGGAACTATGATTTCAAGACCTGCCTGGCCTACACGGTGCGTTCCAGGCCAGTCTGGCTTTAATGGGATATGTCTTTCAGAGAAATTTATATCCATTCATAGTCAGCTTAACAGATGTTCAGAATAGTAATCATTTTTAAATTTCTGCATTTGTCTTATTAAAACAGCTTCATTTTTATTTGCATTCTCTAAACCAAATATCTCGTTTATTTTATTTCCCAATTTTTATCTACCTATGAGTAAACTATTATTTATCACTGCAATGTTTTTGCCTCCTAAATCTTTTCCATTATATAAATTGGCTATTTCTTGATTCTGAAAAAGTTTTGTAGAATTAATCTGAAAACTGTTTCTCTATAATTATGTATACTTTCTAGAATTTTAGATTTATAAATGTCATACTTTGTAGACAAAAGATCTAGGCTCTTCTCAAAATGTTAGATTAAATAAGATATCCTGTTGATAAACCCAAGGTTGTTTTTATTTGTCTCTGTTGAAATCCTCCTTTCTTTCCTTATTTTAAGTCTTCCTCATGATTGCGCAAACTCTATTCTTTGACTTTCTGAGTTTATAGTTTTGTGAATCGATGCCTGTTCATTAAGCATTTGCCAGTAACCACCAGGCAGCTCATTTGTACATTTCTTCTTTTGTCTACTTTTAGTTATTTGTCAACTTTATCTGTATTTTAATATATGACTGTGGCAAATGTGTATTGTTATTTATGTCTGTTCAGTAAAAATAATAAAAGACTATATATCATGAAAGATGGAACAACATTTAGAATCTTTTTTTGTTTTTTTTAAGGCAGGGTTTCTCTGTGTAGCCCTGACTGTGCTGGAACTCTCTCTGTAGACCAGGCTGGCCTCGAACTCAAAGAGATCCACCTGCCTCTGCCTCTTGAGTGCTGAGATTAAAGCTGTACACCACCACGCCTGGCAACCATCACCAGGTTCTTTTTTGTTTGTTTGTTTTTTTGTTTTTTTTGACAGGGTTTCTCCGTGTAGCTCCGCGCCTTTCCTCATCACCAGGTTCTTAATTCACTTAATTTGATTATCTCCAGTTTTATCTATTTTCCTACAAGGAACAACTTTATTCTTCATGGCTGAAAAAATTCTCTCTGTCGCTGTCACATACACAGAACCAATCTATATTGGTTCTATAACTTAGCTCTTGTGAGCATGCTTCAAAAATATTAGTATGCAAATATCCCTGTGATGTGCTTGGAGTCCTCGGTGTAAAACTCAGTAGTGGTATAGTGGGGCCACTATACCACTGTTGTTAGAAACATCCATACTGATTTCCATAGTTACTAGATGACTTTGCATCTCTAGAAGCACAGTATAAAGAAGGGTTCTCTTTTGTCTAATTTCTCATCTTTTGTTTTCTAAACTGTACCCTTTCTGACTTTGGTGAAATGTAATCTCAGTGTGGTTTTAATTTGCATTCTCTAATGGGTAGGATGTTTAGCCTTTTTTTTTTTTTTTTTCTAAGAACTGTAGAATATTTATTATCTGCAATAGGGTATTTGACCTTTTCCTTTCCTTTTTGTGTCCCTGTCCCTTCTCTTGGTTCATTACTCTAGCTAAGGCACCCAGCAGTACACTGAGTAAGAATGGACAAAGTGAGCTAGGTGTGGCACGAGCCTTTAATACCAGCATGGGAACCAGCAGAGTTCCCAGATAGCCAGGGCTACATAGTGAGATCCTGTCTCAGGAAAAACAAAGTGGAGAAAGTGGACACTCCGGCCTGCAAGACGGTTCAACAAGTATAGTACTTGCCTCCAAGACTTACGACCTGAGTTTGATCCTTACGACCCACATGATCCCATGATGTTTTCTCACCTCCAAACAACTTAAAAAGAAAAAAGTGGGGGCTGGAGAGATGGCTCAGAGGTTAAGAGCACTGGCTGTTCTTCCAGAGGCCCTGAGTTCAATTCCCAGCACCCACATGATGGCTCATGACCATCTGTAATGAGATCTGGTACCCTCGTCTGTCCTGCAGGCTGAATAATCACTGTATACATAATAAATAAATAAATAAATAAATCCTTAAAAAAAAAAAGACGAAGAATCGAAGAATCTTGAAAAAAAGAAAAAAAGAAAAAAGTGAATGCCCTTGTTCTTGATTTTAGTGGAAATGCTTTGAGTTTTTATTATTTAGTATAATTACTGTTGGCTATATGTTTGTCATATATATCTTTTATTAAGAATATTTTTTTGTATTCCTAGTCTTTCTAGGGCTGGTGTTGGATTTTGTCAATACTCTTTATCTACATCTGTTGAGATGAAACTGTGATTTCTGTCCTTGAGGCCATTGACGGGATTGTTATGTGTGTTACCTTACGTATGTTGAAGCATCCCTGTTTCTCTGCTGTAAAGCCAAACTTGGTCATGGTGAATGTCTTTTTGTTGTGTTCTTCAATTTGGTTTGCAGGCATTTTTTTTGGGGGGGGGGATCTTTTGCATCTGTTTTTAGCAGAGGAATTGGTCAGTAATTTTTCCTTATTATGTCTTTTTTTCTTTTTTTTGGAGCTAAGGATCAAACCCAGGGCGTTGCGCTTGCTAGGCAAGCGCTCTACCACTGAGCTAAATTCCCAACCCCATATTATTTATGTCTTTATAAGAGGAGTTTTGTAGTATTCCTTCAATTTCTGTTCTGTGGAATAGTTTGAGAAATTCTAGAAGCCATTGCTGTGGAGTTAGTACTTTTTGGAGGACTCAGGTTACTTTTATTTTTCATGTTTCTTGTGTTTTTGCATTAGGACTTGAACATCTGGGGTTAAGTCATTGGTTAGAATTTTTTCTTTTTTTTTTTTTTTAATTATCATTGTTCTTTCAGTGGAAGTGCTTGCAATATTCAAGAAGTGATTAGATTGTTCAGGTTGAGGTCTCATTCTCCTCTGCTAGACAGGTGTTGAGCTTCCGACCTAGCTACCCCGCCCCCAACAGAATACTGTCCATGTCAACAATCCTCTCTCATTTGTTCCAGTTTCAACTCTCATTGTTAGCCCTTCTCAGACCCCCAGGTGCCTTAGAAATCCTGTTTGATCTGCAGATTTGTTTTATGTTTTTCAGCTTTTACCAATCTGATAACGTAGACTTCCCTTCTTTAGTGTATTGGTCTTTCATGAGATATGAAGGATTTGGAGTCTGCATTCTCATTTTCTGAGCGGCTACTCTATAGGTTTAAACAGAACCCTTCCTTCCTTCTTTCTTCTTTCAGATGAACGGTTGTGTTTATCTGAAGGGAAAGGTGCACCACTGTGCCAGCAATGCTGGCTTCTAGCTCATTTTCTAAATTGGCAGCACTACATATATACTGTGCTCTTTAGATATTGGTAAATATCTTCTAGAAGATTGCAAAGTAGTTTAAAAATCAAGCTACATTTTTTTCCCACTAATTACTGCCTGTGGTTTGGTTTGTTTGAATAAAATATATTACCAAAGATTTGATAACTGCAACTCTATATCTACTTGTAAATCTTCTGTTACCTGGCCCAGGACTTGGGAAGTATTTTGCGTAGTAATAAATGTAGCAGGTCTGTCTATGTGAATGGGCTGACACACCGCTGTTAAACCCTGTCATTCCTTTTCTAGACTTCTTTGTTATGTTCAGAAACATTATTTTAATAAATAATATGCATTGCTAAATGCTTCGAGATTATACTGTCCCAATTTTGTATACCTCAGATCAAAAACTGATTCAGAAGTTCATAAAAAATTATTGGTTATCCTTAGTGATTATCCTTGCTACTCAAACATTAGGAAAATCTGTTTTAAGAAATTAAAGATCAAGTCGGGCGGTGGTGGTGCACGCCTGTAATCCCAGCACTCCGGAGGCAGAGGCAGGCGGATCTCTGTGAGTTCAAGGCCAGCCTGGTCTACCAAGCGAGTTCCAGGAAAGGCGCAAAGCTACACAGAGAAACCCTGTCTCGAAAAACAAAACAAAACAAACAAACAAAAAAAAAGAAATTAAAGATCAGATGTTGATTTTTGAAAACCTTTTACTTCTTTGGTATTTTCCACAATGCTGGCATGCTGGCTTATGTTTGTTATTCAATGAGTTACATGGTAAATGTGCTATTGGTATCAGTTAAATCACATGATATATATATGGATTGGCATTACATTGCATTAGATTGTCCCTTAAGTGTGAGGGCTGTTGAAAATTTCCTCATCTGGCTATTTCAAGTAACGCAAAATCATTTTCTCTTTGCTCAGAAGTAGTCTCAGTTTTGAAAACAGATTTAGCTGAGAGAGGTGGTGCGCATCTGTAATCCCAGCACTTGTGGGCAGAGACAGGCGGGTCTCTGAGTTTGAGGCCAGAGCTGGTCTACATATCAAGTTCTAGGCCAGTCAGAGCTACAAAATAAGACTGACCCTTAAAAAATACATACATACACGCATATGTAATCAGACATGATCTGCATATCATGAAATAGACTCCTCTGAAGTAAAGAATTCCATGATTTCTTTCTGTTAATTCGATAGTTATGTGCTATTAGCACATTAAAATTTTAGAACATACATATATATCATTCTGAAAAGAAACTATATATACATTTTTTGTTATTTGTAGAGACTCACAGAGGCTCCCTAGTGAGAACTTACTCAAGGTCAGAGAATCTGAGTTTGCTTTACCCAGCATGGCTGCATAAGGGGAAGATTTGACCATGGGCATGGTTACCAGATGTTTGGAAGGGTCTACACTTGGCTGTGCGGTTTGCTTTGATCTAGCAAGGGGGAGGTCTTTTGCTCTGCCCCTTGGCCTTGTTATAAAAAAAACCCTTTTGAAGAGTCAGAAGGGACCATTAGGTTTTGATCCAGGTCCTCCCGAAGCTATCCTGTGTTTCTTTCTATCCAAGTTTCTTACCCCTCTCTCCTCCTCATAGGAACCCTTTTAAAAGGTGGGAGCTGGCCGCCCAGTTATTTTCACACCTCAGCCTATCAGGCCTAATAAAATAACTTTATACGAATGACTGTAAAATGATAGAATTGAATACTGTAGAATTTGCCAGCATTCTTACGCTTTTAGGGTTTTGTTTGTTTGTTTGTTTTTGTTTGTTTGTTTTTAAGGCAGGGTCTCTCTATGTAGCCCTGGCTGGCCTGGACCTAATAGACTATACTAGTTTCCAACTCAGAGACCCACTTGCCTCTGCCTGCCAAGTGCTGGGAATAGAGGTTTTCACCACCATGCCCAGCCTATCTGTTTGTTTTAAAGGTTGATTTAGAGCATGGTATTTCTTTTTCTTTTTTTGAGGTAAGGTCTCACTTTGTAGCTCTGGCTGGCCTGGAAGTCACTCTGTAGACCAAGCTGATCTAGAACTCTCAGAGATCCGCCTGCCTCTGCCTCCCCAGTGCTGGGATTACAGGTGTGCACCACCATGCCTCATTGAACATGGGGTTTCATTTTTTGAAGAGCAGAAATACTCAGTAGTAGAAACAGTGGTGAGGGTCACATGATGAAAGAAGACTGTCTTTAGGACATTTTAAAACACTCCTTTTTGCTTGGGTGTAAGAAAATTGTACAGAAGGAAATGGCCAGAGGGTGTGTATAGAGAGATGAGGCGGTGTTTAAAAGCACGTGTACTGCTCTTACAGGTGACCCAGGTTCAGTTCCCAGGAACTATGTCAGACAGTTACAGGAGCATCCAACTCCTCTGGCCTCTCTGGGTATCTGTACACACACACACTCACACACACTTAAAATAATACAAATAAATCTTGAAAAAGGAAATTATTGGGTAAATGTAAAATTAAAGATTTATTCAACAATTAAATTTGAAAAATTTAGCAGGAAAATTTATAATTTTATTCAAACTATTATAAATAAAGAAATCAAAGATTTTCATAATCACTAGTATTATCAAAGTAACATCAATTTATGGTTGTGTTATTTCCTTTTGTTTTTTTCAGCTTCCCAGAATCAGGAACGGCTGTGTGCGTTTAAAGACCCGTATCAACAAGACCTTGGGATAGGTGAGAGCAGAATCTCTCACGAAAACGGGACAATACTGTGCTCCAAAGGGAGCACGTGCTATGGTCTGTGGGAGAAGTCAAAAGGAGACATCAACCTTGTGAAGCAAGGCGAGTAATACTTTTATTTTCACTTAACATTGTGGTTTTCTTTTCTCTTGGGTGCTGAGAGTCCAACACAGAATGTCATGCACATAGGCAGCAAGCTCTCTGCCACAGGGCCATATCCTCAGCATTGTTTGCATACAGTTGAAGTTTATCTAGAAAAGACGTGTAGATAGATTAAAATCCTATCCAGAAAAGTAGTAACTAACAATGTAAACACATACATATATCTATATATTCACCCACAAGCTCCAAGTTTGTAAAAGAATTTTTACTTTTTGTTTGTTTGTTTGTTTGACTTACTGACTGATTGATAGATAGATTGACTAACTGCGATAAGGCCTTACTGTGTAGACCATGCTGGCCTAGAACTCATAGAGATCTGCCTTCCTTTGCTTCCCAAGTGTGGAGACTAAAGGCATGCTCCACTACGCCTGGCCTTTTTTTTTTTTTTTTTTTTTTTGAGACAGGGTTTCTCTATAGCTTCGGAGTCTGTCCTGGACTAGCTCTATAGACCAGGCTGGCCTCAAACTCACAGAGATTCCCCTGCCTCTGCCTCCCGAGTGCTGGGATTAAAGGCGTGCACCACCACCATCCCACCTGGCCTTTTAATAACATTTTTGTCTATAAGTTAATATATGTAAATGAAGTTTGGGAAAAACTACTCAAAAAACCCAAGATCTACAACTCAATTCTGTTAAAAAATATTGTTTCTATCTTGATTTGTTCCCTTTAAGTAAAAATGAAGTTTGGAAAAAACTACTCAAAAAACCCAAGATCTACAACTCAATTCTGTTAAAAATTATTGTTTCTATATTGATTTGTTCCCTTTAAGTACGTTCTCCATGTATTTTAATGTTTACATGTGTACCAGTCTTCTTGGACAATTGTGATAATGCTATATAATAATTCCATGCTCTTTCCCCCATGTTATTGTAAATAATTTCTGAAAATGTACCTCAGCACCGTATTTCACTAGGTACATGCATCACAGTTTACTTACATGCTTTGGATACTCTGCTGTTTTAAGTTTTCACTGAAATGCTTTATCTTGCAGTAAAAAACTTTAAACATATACATACATAAACATAAATGTTAGATTCTTTGATGTAGAATTAGTAGATCATAAAATGTATGATTATTTTAAAGGTTCTTCGTTAAAATTGCTGTGGGTTTTTCCAAAATTATCATCATACATACATTTATTATAGAATTGTATGAGAGTAACTGTCACTAACACTTTGTTATGGTTGCATATTGTTATTTTAAAAATTAGGACAATTTAAATCTAAACAGTTTGACTTTGCAGTTAATCAGAACCATGTAGGTCACTTTTTCCTCATGAAATATCTGTTGTTTACTTGACCATTATTTTTCAGGTTGTTTAATGACATATATCACGTGGTTTCATATTGCTGCAATTGTTTCATAGTTTGTAGTTACTTACTGTAGTCTTCCTAACTCACTTTAATATTGATTTGTAGGATGTTGGTCTCACATTGGTGACCCCCAAGAGTGTCACTATGAAGAGTGTGTTGTGACTACCACCCCACCCTCTATTCAGAACGGAACGTACCGTTTTTGCTGCTGTAGTACAGATTTATGTAATGTCAACTTTACCGAGAATTTTCCACCTCCTGATACAACACCACTCAGTGAGTATTTACAGTACCTTCTTTACAGTTGCTTGCTTTAGAAGTTTTGAAAGTATAAGACAGATAAACATTCAAGGTTAGTAAAAAAGAGGAGAGTTCCAACTTGTAAAATTTAATCTAAAATTCCAAAAGAGACTTACCGGCACCAGAAAAGTGCCAGTGTGTAACAATTAAGTCTGAATCAAGATAAAGTTTCCCTTTTGTCAGGAAATGGTGCTGTGTGCTTGTTCTCCCATTACTCCAGAGACTTAAGGCAGTAGGGTTGCAGGTTCAAAGCCAGCCTGGCTACCTGGTCAATTCTTGGCCATTCTGGACTACATATCAGGACCATGTCTCAACAAACAAAAAACCAAAACCCTCTTAAGGGAATTAGTGATATTAAGAAAACTACAAGTCAGGCGTGGTGGTACACGCTCTTAATTACAGCACTCAGGAGGCAGAAGTAGGTAGATCTCTGCCAGTTTGATGCCAGCATGGTCTACATAGCAAGTTCTAGGCCAGTTGGGGCTAGACAATGAAACCCTGTCTGAAAAATAAAACAATAACCACAAATAAAAAGGAAACTGTAGCTATAGTGTAGTGTCTTGTTCCTGTTTGTCTCACTTATTCTGGAGGCCAAGGAAGGCGGGTCACTTGAGGTCATATGTTTAAGTCTAGTGTGGGAAATACAGAGAAATCCTAACTCAAGAAACAGACAGCAGCCAGCAGTGTGGCACACACTTTTAATCCCAGTACTCAGAGGCAGAGGCAGGTCAATCTATGTGAGTTTGAGGCCAGCCTGGGCTACATAGCAAGTTCTAGACCAGCCAGAGCTCCATGGTGAGACCCTGTCTTAAATGAAAAACCAAAACCCATAATAAAACAGAAAACTAGCCAAACAAAATGAACATTAACAACAAAATCCTTCATAGAGGATAGACATGTAACTGTAGAACAGAGGAAGAAGAAAGACTCTGTAATTGAAACTTGCAATGCAACTTATTGATATAGACAGGAATTTTTAAATGTGTTCACATGCATCATGTAATGTATATATGAATATATTTTATGTATATAAAAATTTAAACATATATACTGTGGTGGTGTGAATGAGAATGGCCCTATAGGCTATGTGTTTGGGTGCTTGGTCTCCTGTTGGTGGAACTGTTTGGGAAAGATTAGGAGGTGTGGCCTTGCTGGAGGAAATGTGTCATTGGGGGTGGATTTTGAGGTTTCAGAAGTCCACACCATTCCCAGTTAGCTCTCTGCCTTGCGCTTGTGGTCAGATGTAAGCGCTCAGCTACTGCTATAGCACCATTCCTGTCTGCCCCCATGCTCCTCGCCATGATGGTTCCCAGTAAACTGTTGCTTTTGTAAGTCACCTTGGTCACTGTCGTTTCACAGAAATAGGAAAGTAATGAAGGCAGAAGTTGGTACCAGGGAGTGGCCGGCCCTCTGCTGTGACAGGCCTGGCCATGGCATTTTTTGGAGGAATGTATGAGACTTTGTATTAAGAGAGGGGTTGAATGGCCATACTAGTTGGAGCTTGGAAGACAGTAGTGCTGAGGGTGATGTGGGCTTTGGGGGACAAGCTCAAGATGTTTCAGAAGGAAACAATATTAGCAACTAGCCTAGAGTCCATTCTTGTGATATTTTGGCAAAGAATGTGGCTGCTTTTTGCCCTTGTACTAGGAATCAGAGGATATGAGTGCAGATGCCTCAGGAGGCCAGAAGAAGGAATTGGTAAAGTCCAGCTGGCTGTAAGGTGCTCCGTGTAGGTGTTGAGATCTAAGATTTCGATTCTCTGCGAGAGCATTAGACTCTCTGACCCACCAAGCCGTCTTTCTACCTCTGTAAAACATTTTTTTATGTGCTAAAGGAGTTTTCAACTAAGCAGTAGCTGAACTGCTGCAATGACAAGATTGTCATATAATTAATGGCAAAAATGTCCCATCCCCAGCACTCATAAAAAGCTGGGCTTGCAGTCTCAGCTCTGGGGAGATAGACAGGCAGAGAATGGGGCCCACTGTTCAGCCAGCTTAGCTAAATAAGAAAGCTCCAGGCCCTAATGAGAAACCTTGTCTCAGAAAACAAACTGGACAGTGCCTGAGAAAGAATTACACCAAGCTATCCTAGGGCCTCCATGCACATAAGTGCACACACAGCGTATGTACACAGGTACCTATCTATGTATGTGTACACACACACACTCAACATACAGTGTGCTGAAGGCTAATGTGGGTCAAGTGATGGACGCTTTAACATTGTCTGAGCGTGAAACTTCACAATAACAATATTGTGGTTTAATAGTAGTCTAAATAGCCAACAAGAGAGTAGAGGAGGAAGATATCTGTTTCACACAGGGACATTGTGTAACTGTTGAAGCAAACAGCTGTAAACTCAGGTGAAGTGGTGAACACCTGTAATCCCAGCACTTGGAGGAGTTGAGACGGAGAGTTCAAAGCTCAAGGCTCACCTCCGCTGTTCAGCAAATTCATGGCCACTCTGGGCATTATGAGATCCTGTTTCAAAAAACTGAGTAAATAAGTAAATATCAATAAATATTATGAAAAATGCATAACTATCTTGAAAATACTTATTGTTCTAAGCAGAAAATCTGGGGACTGGGGAGATGGCATAGTGGTTACGAACACTGGCTGCCCTTGCAGAAGATCTAAGCTTGATTCCCAGCACCTATGTGGTAGCTTACAACTGTTGTTAACTCCAGTTCCAGGGCTCTGTTCCCTTTTTCTGGCACCAGCCATACAAGTGGTGCACAAACATACATCAGACAAAACACCTAGACTAATAAAATAAGAAAGGGAAAAGTGTGAGAGTGTAGTAATTGCATCTAACTGATGTAACTGTTAAAATTGGAGAGACTACAAAGAAACTATGCCATTTGCCCACTCTGTCTCTCTCTTGGAGCACTGTGTTAGTCCAGACTGGCCTCTCACTCCCTATGTAGTCCAGGCTAGCTAAACTCAAAATCTTCCCGTTGTCACCTCCCAAGCCTTGCAATCACAGGTATGTACCACTGTACAGACTTGCTTCTTTTTAAAGAGTGCCCTTGTGGGCTGGAGAGATGCTCAGTGGGTAAGCTCACTGACAGCTCTTCTGAGGTCCCAGCTTTGGGTTCCAGCATCCACATGATGGCTTGAACTATCTGTAACTGTTGTCCCAAAGGACTGATGCTGTCTTCTGACCTCTGAGGGCAGAGTCATGTATCCTGTGCATAGACATACGCACACCAAACACCCATACACGTAAAACAAAAAATTGAAAAACTGCCTTTTTGTCCCTACTAACCATTATAGTGTTGGGCACATAATGAGAATGTAATAAATGTGGAATAAATAAATAAACAAAGTGGTTTGTATGAAAGTGTAAATTATAAAATATTATCAAAAGGTTGAAAGGAATTTTGTTTTTAAACTGAAAAAAATATTTGAAGAAATTAAGTTGATGCCTCTCTTTTGTACACATGTGGCACACAGACATTTATAAACTTCATACACATAAAATAATAAAATTAAAAATTTACCCGTATATAATGGAGAGAGGTATGGCTAATTGAAAGCTGCTTGCTGCTTTCTGCTAAGAAGACAGAGACTGTATAGTTACAAGAACAGTGCAGACCTAAACAAAATTATTGGCCCCTTATTTATACTCATTGTTAGGTACAAAACACTACTTTTAGTTCCTTATCTCTCCACCTCATAAATCAAGCATCATGCCAAACAGTGGTGGCGCACACCTTTAATCCCAGCACTCGGGAAGCAGAGGCAGGTGGAGCTCTGTGAATACAAGGCCAGCCTGGGCTACAGAGTGAGTTTCAGGACAGCCAGGGCTACACAGTGGAACCCTGTCTCAGGGGGAAAAAAAAGTATCAGAATATTTTAGGCACTTGATTTTAATTCTTAAAGTAATAGGAGGATCCAGAATACTTTCCCCCACTAGATGCCAGTATATGATCACATTTTCAAACAAACATCCTTGAAAAATATACTTGTAACCTCTTTTAGAGTTTAAAAAGAAAACATTTCATGACTACATAATAATGCTACATTCTAGGGAACAGCAGAGAGTACTTAGTATTCTTTGTTTGTTCTGATCATTTTCGGGAAGATATTTTTAGTTAAGTAACTTATTTCTTTAAAAAAACACCTAAAAATTTTTATGTGTATAGGAGCTTTGGGTTCATATATGTATGTGCACCATGCTTGGTGTCTGCAGAAGCCAGAAGAGTGTATTCTATCCCCTGGAACTGGAGTTACAGATGGTGTGATCCACCATGAGGGTCTTCTGGAAGAGCCACGAGTGCTCTTAATTGCTGAGCCGTTTTTCTATCCCCCAAACTATCCTTTACTTTTTGGTTTTTGAGACAGGGTTTCTCTGTGTAGTTTTGGTGCCTGTCCTGGATCTCACTCTGTAGACCAGGCTAGCCTCGAACTCACAGAGATCCACCTGCCTCTGCCTCCCGAGTGCTGGGATTAAAGGTGTGTGCTACCACCCGGCAGTCTGGGAATTTGTTAGAATTGGTTTACAGGCTCAGGACTAAGTAGTCCAAGAGTGGCTGTCTCCTGGCAGAAGGGCAAAGGATACAGTAGTTGTTCAGTCCACAAGATCTGGATGTCTCAGCAATCCTCACCTGGTGTTAGAGTCCCAGAGACTTCCTAGAGAGCTGCTGGTCTTCGGTCTACATTGGAATCCTAAAGAAGTAGGCTCTAATACCAGCAAAGGAATGCCTCCGCAATGGGATTGATGACCTTGCCAGCCACAGGGAGGGCAAGCAGGCCAAAAGCAGAAACTTCTTTCTTCATGTCATTTTAAATGGGCTGCCACCAGAAGGGGGCCTAGATTTAGGGTGGGCTTTCCTACTTCAAATAATCCATTCAAGGAAATCCCTCACAGATGTGCCCAGCGGATTGAGTTTTAGTTAATTTCAGATATAGTCAAGCTGACACCCAAGATTAGCCATCTCATTGGTGTAAATGTGTGTGACTTGAAACAATTAGAAACAAAGTTACTCATTGCAGCGTTGTTACAGCAAAACAGAGGTGAATGTGCATCAGTAGAGAATCGTTAACTTACTTTGCCACAATAGTATCAAGAAATGGGATGAAGTTCTGAAATGGTTTTTAAATATATCCAGACTAAATACAAGAACAGCTTCAAGTGAATATTAAGTATGTCAGAAAAGAGGAGGATTTCTGTATCCTACGTACATGAGGAAATTTTGAAAGAACACAGATGTGTATGCATGTAAGTGTGTGCGTGCATTGTTGAGAATAGGGTTGTTAAGAAGACACTCCACTGAACAGCTCTAAATTTTCATGTCAGTGTGTTGCTCATTCAAAAATTAAGAGACATAAATTTAAGAAATATTTTGAATGTAAAACATTTCAGGATCTAACTTACTAGATAATTACAATGTTATGAAATGCTAACAGTATAAGTACTTTAGAAGTATTTAAATTTGTACTACTGAATTTTATTTTTATTTATAAGTATATAATCAATCGTTAAAAAGTAAGTTCTCGGGCTGGAGAGATGGCTCAGAGGTTAAAAGTGCTGACTCTTCTTCCAGAGGACCTGAGTTCAATTCCCGGCACCCACATGGCGGCTCACTCCTGTCTGTAACTCCAGTTTCAAGGGACCCTGACACCCATGGCAAAACACAAATGCACATAAAATGTGTATTTAAAAAAAAATAAGTTCTCTTCTAAAAAAAGTGTGATCTAACTGCTGAGCCGTCTCTCCAGCCCCACAAACAACCATTTTTAAGTGTAAAGCTTAGCACTTGCAAATATGTCTACACTGTTGTATAGTCAGTCTCTAAAAATCTTTTTTGTTTGTTTGTTTTTGTTTTTCAAAGCAGGGTTTCTCTGTGTAGCCTTGGCTATCCTAGAACTCACTCTGTAGACCAGGCTGGCCTGGAACTCACAGAGATCCACCTGCCTCTGCCTCCCAAGTGCTGGGATTAAAGCATGCGCCACCATTGCCTGGCTCTAAAAATCTTTTCTATCTTGCAAAATGGAAACTACACTTTCTTTTATATATATATATAAAATTTAATTTAATTTTACAAACCAACCACGGATTCTCCCCGACCCCCAAACTACATTTTTTTTAACCACTCTCCATTACTTGATTCCTCCAAAGCCTGGTGACTGCACTTGTACTTTGTGATCTCAGGAATTTGACCACTCTAGAACCTCATTCATGTAAATGCAATCAGACATGTGTGTTTCTCTTACTCTTAGTTTTATAGACTATTTTCTTTACCTTCATTTCAGATTTTAAAGTAAATAAAGTTGCAAAAAAGAGTGACATCATAACTAAGTAACTGAAAAGCAAGGAATAAGATAATTTTAAAAAGTAAAAGACTGGGCTGGGGAGACGGTTCATCAGCTAAGATCGGTGGCTCACAGGCATTTGTAACTCCAGTTCCAGGTGATCTGACACCCTCTTCTGACCTCTGTGAGCTCCTGGGTGAGGTTGGTGCACATATATACAGTCAGACATACATGCTGACACATGAAACACATATTTTCTTTTTAGAAAAAAACTACAAATAATGAAGCTAAAGGTAAAGAGGTCAAATATTAGATGTCTTTCTGTTTTTGTTGTTCTACTCTCTTATGACCTTTTTCTTTTGTTATAACTTTATCGTGTGTGTGTGTGTGTGTGTGTGTGTGTGTGTGTGTGTGTGTGTTTCATTCTTCTGCTGTTCTTTTGTAAATGGGACATAGTGTCTTGAAAATTAGAAAGCCGTAGCTCGTTTTTTGTTTATTGTTATTTTTGTTTTGTGTAATCTAAGAGCTAGTCAGATATTTAACCAGACAAGTTAAATTAAAACTGGTCTTAAATATTTAGTGTTAATTACTCAAATGCATATCCACACCCCATTGCTTCCTGTTACCCATACTTTGGTAGATATGTATATAATACTTTTCCATTTCTGCAGTTTCTTTATGTTTCTGGTCTAGTAGTTGGTGAACACATTAAAAAGGAGTTTAAGAAAAATATTTTTAAAAATTCAGTGTTAAAAAATTGATTAAAAAGTAAAAAGAAATGTGAAGTCTTCCTCTATTCAATTTTTAAAAAAAATAATAAACATGAACATTAATCTGATTGTGATCATTGTATAGGTAACATTCCAGGCATATTAGTTAAGTCAACATTGTTCATTCCTTATAAAAATATTTGTTAAATGCTGAGCTATGTGATATAGTATGGAAGTATTTTAGCAATCTTAATTATCTTAGAAATTCATTAAACTCTTCTTGCATTAATTGTTTTAATGTTGAAGCTGTATTCGTTTGCTTTTATGAAAAATAAATTCCTTGAAAACAGAAATCTAAGCCCTAATTTGCTTCTCTGCACAGAGTGGTTAAAGATTAAGCAGCTGACATAACCACTAGTGTGTTTTATTTGAACTTCTCCCTGCTGGTTGCTGCACATGGAACAATGTTGTTCTTTCTTTGACACAGACCCACACAAAAGCTGAGTGTAGTAAGGAAGCAGACAGCCCGCCTCCAGCAGGAGCCCCCGCCTGGCTCCAGGATTTGTAAACAGAAACATCCCAGGCTCCGATCAGGCAGACAGCGGGTCCCTGTCTGTTCTGCACTCAGGAAGTACTTGCTTGTGAAAGCTCAGCTTTGCATAGGCATGCTCAGCATTGTTTATGTTTGGCTGAGTATTTAACTGTGGAAACTGACAGAGGAAAAGAGGGTCTACTAGGGCTGAGGAGTAAGAAATTTCAGGTGCGGTCTGTAGAACATGTATTACATAAAAGGAATTTTTGTAATGGCTGAAGAGATGCTTAAGAGCCCCCTGGGGGTGTGTGATTATATTTTAATTGCTTTTTTTTTTTAAAAGCTTATACCACTCTTGTGGAGAACTCAAGTTTAGTTCCCAGCACCCACATTAGGTAGCACAACTACCTATTCTCAAATCCTGAGGGATCTAACACTCACATGCACATCCCCACAGACAGACATGCATACATGCACATAATAATAAACAAAAGTCTTTTAAAAAAGAGTTATTTAAAGAAATAAAAATGAGAAGTTTTCCAGTAAAAAGCTCCCTTTATTGCACACACAGATACACATATTAAAGTATTTTTCCTGGCAGTTTTTCAGTGATGTCAAGGTTTTAGGCCATATGACATAACCTGGAATGTTCCTAATTTGAGACAGTTAACCATTAGTATGGTATTTAACGTGTTTAAAAGTCCCTTAACACCTTTCACCCTCTCTATTTTGAGTTAATGAATTTAATGCTCCTATTTTTCCATTTCAAGTTGTATATTTAAGTTCCTTTTATTCTGTGGGAAAAAATACGTAGTGTTTAGACCCACCAGCAACAGGAAAGGAATCCTCCCAACCCCTAAGTCAGGAACGGTACCTCTCCTATGTTAGACAAGAGCTACACTGAGTACTCTCTCAGCTCCTGGAGGCACTGGTGTGTTTTCAGAATAAAATACTTTCTGTTTTGGTAGTCGTGCATGTTCAGCCCGTACTGTCCTGCTTAGCTGTTTCCCCAGCCTCCTCATTGTGCATTTTCCAGCATGTCTGCATGTGTGGTGTGTGAGTGAGTGGGGTTAATCTTCATGACTGAGTGTATCTGTGTGAGCAGTTCTAGGTAAGATGCCAAAATAACAGACAACCAAAGAAGAAAACAGATGGCACGTTGAGGTTAAATTTTTTATAATTCAAAAGACATTATAAAGTAGAGAAAAAATAACCTCTACAATTTAGAACTAGATGAATCATGAAAAAGTCATGCTGGGTCCTGGGGTTGTAGCTCAGTGATAAAGTGTTTACTTCCCATCGTGAAACACTGGAAGTAAAAAGGAAAATGAAACATCTTTTTCTTTCTAAAAATGCTTTGAGGCAGGGTCTGGTGTAGCCCAAGTTGGCCTCAAACTCAGGCAAGATTGGCCTTGAACCCTGGATTCTATTGCTTCCAAGTCTTAAGTCCTGGGGTTAAAGGTATCCACCACTACCTCCCATCTAACAATTCTTCTGAAGCCCTAATCCATCATGAAAGTTATACCACAGAGCTTCTCTGAACCCCATCACACTGGGGTATGTTTTGGGGAAGGGCACAGTTTAGTCCCTAGCTCACACTCATGGGAGATCTAGCAGGAGAAAGTTATAGAGGAGGTAGAGAGTAGGTATGTGGAAACTTAGAGCTTCTGGGTAACTTTTCTAGAAACCTAAAACTGCTCTAACAAATTAAATCTGCCAGGTGTAGTGGCACACACCTTAATCCCAGCACCCCACGGTAGAGAGAGGCAGGTAGATCTCTGTGAGTCTGAGACTAGCCTGGTCTACATAGTGAGTTCCAGGAAAGCCCGGGGTACATAGTGAGACAACCATAGTATTATAATAACAATAATATCTATTAAAAATAACTACAAAGGGGAGACTAAAGATTCCTAATTTAAATTTCAGAAAATCTTGTATAATTATAGAGGGACCAGCCTTAATATTATACATCCCAGGGGCTCAGGAGACAAACTACAAACAAGGACTATTTTCAGGAAGTAGAACCTCAGCACACCAATATCTTAGTCCAGTCATTTATTCTTTCAAATCTTCTCCATCCCCCGTTCCCTGAGAGTCCTGGTATATATATGCTTACAAGCAGTAATCCCTTAGCAGTGCAAAACCAGGCTTCCAGGGTCAAGTGGAAGGGTGATAAGAATCACATAGAGGGGCAACAACCATTAATTATCATTTGCAACCCCAAAGGGAAGTGACCAATGGGGAAATGAATTAACTAAAGGCTAAATTAGGGTAATATCTAAGAATAGGGATCTTATGTGCTCCACTATAGTCTTAAACATGATTGGTAGAAAATGTCAAGAATCTATACGTTGCTAGGTCAATGGGAGAAAATAAAACTACTTTCTTTTTTCCTGTGGCTCCTATCTGTCCAAGCTATCTGCCGTTTTTCTGCAGGGTGGGGGAAAGTGTGCTCTGTCTCTAGGCAACCTGTGTACAGGCAGATGCCTCTGGTGATAGTTAAAGGGAGATCTGGAACTAGAGGTAAGATTTGGGAAAGGAGGAAGTTAAGCTTAATTGGCACATCCGCCAGGTCTTCTCAAACAGGTAGTCTGGATGCTTCAGTCTGTTCTTAGAGAATACAGAGGTGTCTCTGATAAGGTACTTTCCTCCATTTGGGGATGGACCTGGCCGGAGGCTGCCAATGATGATAATTACAGGGAGGCTTGAACTGGGGTTCTGGCTGGGCATAGCTGTCAGCGCAGAAGGTTATCTAAATAGTCCTAGAAGTGGTTAGGTGAGGAGTTAGAGGTCTGTAAAGTTGGTAAGGCTGTAAGAAAGGAGGGTCTGAGCTCAATTGTACGAAGCTATTACTTAATGTCCATCTGATCTAGGTGGTATCTCCTTGTGAAATTCACCTTAAATCAGGAGACTTGCATGTGGACTGTTATTACTGTTAGTCCTTGAAAGTAGCTGAGGGAGATATCTGATTCCAGAGGAATGTTCTCCAAATACCTTGGATGTGTATGTCCAGAGAGTGATCAGTCCACACTGTCAGCCCTTCTTAGGGAAAAGTCAATTGGGAAAACTATGAAGGCACACATGATTTTCATAACGGAAGACAGCTGATATATAACAAGCCAAATAACACCAAATGCTCCTTGGAATTTGGCTTCCTCTGGAGGAATTCCTTGATCCCTCCAGGTGGTGACTTTGCCATAACCAGCTGAGTTCTTATGATATATTCCTGCAGCCCTCAGCAAGAAAATTCGTAGTTTCTTTGATACCTGTTACCTAATAGACTGCCAAATCTGTCACGAAGAAAGGGTTTCAAGCCAGCGTTCACCATGGCCTTTGGTTCTTTGCTATTCCTGTCTTCTCCAATCGTCACCATCTTAAATGTCACTGTTGTTGTTGCTACCTTGGTGTTTCTTCTTTTTGTCCTGTCTTCAATCATCTATCTGCCTTCCTCCTGTTTTGACTATAACAAAATAAAATGTGAGCTTCAGGCTCAGTTGAGATTTAGCTGCCCACAAAGGAATGTCCTTTTCATTAAAATAATGATCTCTAAACTAATGATCTTAATTCCTGTTGGTTGCCTAGAACTTTATACTTTACTAAGCACGAGACTCCCATCAACTGACAGGTGAGCTACAGGGTGATTTTTAAAAATGAAGAAACAAGGCACACAGAAGTCAAGCAACCTGTTGGAGCCTACTGAACACATGGTTTAAAGTCACATTTTAAAGCAAACTATGAAGCTGGGTTCAGTGGTACATCTGTAGTCCCAGCATTTAGGAGGCAGAGGAGGAAGACTGCCATGAGTTCAAGGCCAGCCTCAGCTACTGCCTGAGTTATTTTCCTGTTGTGGTGATAGGAAAGCCCTCAAAGCCTGCCCCCAGTGACACGTGTTCTCCAGCAAGGCCACACCTCCTGATCCTTCTCAAACAGTTCCTTCAACTGGGGACCAAGCATTCAAACATGTGAGCCTATGAGGGCCATTCTCATTCAGATCATCACAGCTGCATGGAAAGATCCCCTTCCTTTAAAAAAAAGAAAGAAGGAAGGAAGGAAGGAAGGAAGGAAGGAAGGAAGGAAGGAAGGAAGGAAAAGAGAAAGTAATACAATCCAAAGTTCTAGTTCTGTGTGCTTAAATACACTGTGATATGGTTGATATTTTATATATTTTTAATTAGGTGTGAATGTTGGGGGCAGGATGTGTGTGTATGAATGCAGATACCCTCAGAAGCCAGAGAAGGTGTCAGATCGTACAGAGCTGGAGTTACAGGTGGTTGTGAACTGCACAATGTTGATGCTAGGACTCTGAAAAGAACAGTGTCCACTCTTAATCTGTGAGCTGTCTTTCCAGTGCCTAGTTGATATTTTAGTAATTAGGACCATACCTGACAAGTACTTTAAGTTTAGATAAGATAATCTCTATGTGATAAAAGCATGTCATTTATAACTATTACAAATTGAATTTTTTCTCTAATTTCATGCAAAAATATTACTGATTTGGTTATATAGCAGTATAGTCTTTCTAAAGAGTATTTTGTCAGTATTAATAAAATACTTTTCTGTTTTCTTTTAGGTCCACCTCATTCATTTAACCGAGATGAGACAATAATCATTGCTTTGGCATCAGTCTCTGTATTAGCTGTTCTGATAGTCGCCTTATGTTTTGGATACAGAATGTTGACAGGTAAAAGAAAATACTTTTTGTCTCATTTAGCAAAAATATCATTTAATGAGAATTTGTTTTCTTTAAAAGTTTCTTTTACATTTATTTGTTTCCTCATTTATTGTATAATGTGGGAGGGGGAGGATCATCCATGGATGGAGATCAAAGGACAGCCGACAGGAGTTGGTTCTCTCCTTCAACCATGTGGATTCTAGACCAAACTCAGGTCATCAGGCTTGGTGGCCAGCACCTTCACCAGCTGAACCATCTTGTCAGCCCTTTTGTTTCTTTTCTAAAAATCTCTGTGGAAAATGTTTTTACAAACAAAAAAATCTCTGTGCTATAGCTTCAACAAACACTTTCCCCAGGTTTTTACAAGAAGTTTTGTAAAGTATTGCTTTCATTTATGTGTGTGTGTGTGTCTGTATGTCATGAAGTGTGTGCTCCTTGAAGATGGCATTGCACCTCTTAGAGCTAGAGTTACAGGTGGTTGTGAGCCACCCAATGTGAGTAGTGGAACTGAACTCAGCTCTTTTGAAAGAGCAGCAAGCTCTCTTAACAGCTGAGCCATCTCTTCAGCCCCAAAAGAAGTTACCCAAAACGTCTGTCACCCAACTGCAATGGTTATTACTTGCAGGCCGTGTTACCTAAATCTACATCCCCACTCACTGCTCCTATTAATCAAAACACAGCTACCATAGGTATAAGAACTTAAGCAGCATCTCTATGATGTAACAACTTAAAAACTTTTTAATGAAAAAGCCACTAATTTCTCATCAGGTATCTAGTCAGTTCTAATCAATTTTAGATACATGATGGGTTGTCTAGGAAACCAGCACTTCATTCGTGCGAATAATTCCATTAAAATTTTTACACTTTTAGTACTGAATCCTCATGGAATTATTTCACAGAATTCTGCCCTCTTGCAGTTCATTGTTGATCGTCATTATCAGTGATTTCTATGTTAGTGAGTTGTCTCAACTCCTGCTGCAGCTCTTCTTAGCTGTGCTATTAAGAAGGTGACATTTTCATCTTACTCTCTAGGAGACCGAAAACAGGGTCTTCACAGTATGAACATGATGGAAGCAGCCGCGTCAGAGCCTTCTCTGGACTTGGACAATCTCAAGCTGCTGGAGGTGGGTTGTGGTTAGATTGTTGGCTGTCACTGTCATCCCCTGCTTTCCTAACTAGGACTGTCTCTTCTGGCAGTGTCTCAGGACACTGGTGAGAAGTCTTTCGGGGCCTGGTGGGGCACACCTGTATTTCCAGTAGTCAGGAAACAGAAGCAAGAGGATTTCCTCAGGTTCCAGGCAAACCTGGTTTATGTAGCAAGTTCCAGGACATCCAGAGCAACATATTGAGACCGTTTTAAAAGTAAAGTGGAGGAGGAGCCAGGCTGTGGTGCACGCCTTTAATCCCAGCACTGGGAGGCAGAGGCAGGTAGATCTCTGTGAGTGCCAGGCCAGCCTGGTCTACAGAGTGAGTTCAGGAAAGCTTAGAACTGTTACACAGAGAAACCCTATCTCATAAAACCAAAGGAGGAAAAATAAGTGGAGGAGAAGGTCTAAGGTCTAAATGATGTGCAGTTTACCTTTGAGAGAAGTACCAACTAAAACATGGAATTTTGCCCAGGATTTTATTTTATTTCATTTTATTTGTGTGTGTGTGTGTGTGTGTGTGTGTGTGTGTGTGTGTGTGTGAGAGAGAGAGAGAGAGAGAGAGAGAGAGAGAGAGAGATTGATTTTATTTTTGAGACAGGGTCTCTGTAGCTCTGGCTGCCCTGGAACTTGCAGTACAGACCAGGGTGGCCTCTCTAACTTATAACAGAGTTTAAGGCCTGCCTGCCTTTTCCTTCTGAGTGCTGGCACTAAAGGCGTGTGCTTAACTATATCTGCTACCACTTTTCGCAGAGGGCTGTGTTTGTTTTATATGTTGAACTTTGCTTCGAAATAATGATACAAGCAAGGTTAGGCATGGTGGCACACGCCTTTAATTCCAATTCCTTGGAGGCAGAGGCAGGCAGATCTCCGTGAGTTTGAGGCCAGTCTGGTCCATATAGAATGTTTCAGGACAGCCAGAGCTACATAGTAAGACCTTGTCTCAAAAAGCAAAAACAAAAACTGAATAAAATAGTGTATAAAATACAATAAATGTGTATAAAGAAATGACAATACATTCCCCAACCTACTTTAATGAAAATTTCCCAGAAGCCAAAATAAAGAGAACCATTTACATTTTGTTTTGCTATTTTTTTGTGTATTGAGTAGATTTTTATTCTCTCCTAGATACTGTGTATCTATAATACTGTGGAACTCCCAGACTCTTACTATTTCTATTGCTGGGTTTTTTAAATTTTATTTTAATTTTAATTGTGTGTGTGTGTGTGTGTGTGTGTGTGTGTGTGTGTGTGTGTACAGCGCCTATGGGAGCTAGAGAGGGGTGTTGAGTCTCCTGGAACTGGAATTATAGGCACTGTGAGCCACTTGAGGTGGGTGCTGGGAACCGAACTTAGGTCTTCTGGAAGATTAGTGTATGCTGTCAACTACTGAGTATCTCTCCAGCCCTGTGTGTTGATTTTTGTTGTTTGTATTTGTAAGCAATTGACTTGTTTGGACACTTATTACAAACCTGTCTCTTGAGCAGAAGCTCAAGTTCAGTTCTATATTCAGCTAGAATCTGCCCTGTGTTGACTGGGTTCCCTTGTCCCGGCTTTCTGCTTTGGAGGCTCTTCCACACTCTGTAGAAGCAAGCTCCTGTTGCCTCAGATTATACATCCTCTGGCTCAAAAGATCCTCGTCCACCATTCTTAGTTCTACTACTCAAAGCTGATTTTAGTCTGCCTTCAAGCTAAAACCATAGAGACGGATAACTCACCGCATGCATTCCTTTTTCTATGCCTTGATGCCTTTTAGACTCTGAATTGCTTTTGCTTCTTTTTCAGTGTATTTAGGGTTTTCTTTTCATTCTGTCCAGAGTGTTTAGCGCTGACCTATTGGAAGATAGTCAGGTAGTAGCTTCCTCAGTCACACCATATGCGGATGTCAGTTGCTTCTTGGTAGTGGAAGGAACTGAAACCAGAAGAGCAGCTGCATATAGTGGGGGTTATAGTTTGTTTGTTTGTGTTTTACAGTTCAATTAATTCGATTTTAATATGAATTAATACCTTGCCTTTTTAAAAACAAACTTACAGCTAATTGGACGGGGTCGATACGGAGCAGTATATAAAGGTTCCTTGGATGAGCGTCCGGTTGCTGTGAAAGTATTTTCTTTTGCAAACCGTCAGAATTTTATAAATGAAAAAAACATTTACAGAGTGCCTTTGATGGAGCATGACAACATTGCTCGCTTTATAGTTGGAGATGAGAGACTCACTGCAGATGGGCGCATGGAGTATTTGCTTGTGATGGAGTACTATCCCAACGTAAGTCCTTCATAAAAGATGCTGCTGTTTATTGTACTTTCCACCAGATGTTTATAAACTTGTTATTAGTGTTCTACAATGAAATCTTAAGCCAGAATTTGAATCAAATACATCATTCAGCCAGGTATCATGGTACGTGCCTGTACTCCTGGCACCCAGAAAGAAGGCTGAGGCAGGAGGTTTGGGAACCAAGACCAGCCTGGGCTGTTTCTCTCAGACCCTTTCTTAAACGACAGCAGAACACTAATAACTCCATTCATTTCCCTTTTCTCGCTTTCCCTTCTTCTCCTCCCTCTCCGCATTCTCCCCTGCGCCTTCCCTTCCTTCCCTCCCTCTTCCCTTCTCGTTAACTTTCTGTTTCTCTTGCCAGACCTTTTCTGTCAGCAGTGCTTTGATTGACATTCACTCTGGTAGAAGTTCTTGCTTCATCAGAAGTTCATGGAATTTGTGGTTGAATTCTTTAATATGAACAGCTACATACATACAGTCATCCCTAGTATCCTCAGGCAGTTGCTTCTAGGATTCCTTCCAAACACACACACACACCCCAAAATTGACAGCTGTCAAGTCTCTTATATAAAATGCCATGTAGCGTAGCATTTGCATATAACTTTCATATCATTTCTTGATTATATAGTGTAAATGCCATGTTAATAGTTGTTGTACAATGACAAGAGAAAATAATTATGTACAGATGCAAAGGTTGTTTGGGTTATTATTTGTTTTCTTGACTCTATTGGAAATAAAACCAGGGTGTAGGTATACTAAGCAAGTACTTTTCCACTAAGCCATATCCCCATCCCTAAATGTTTTTTATATAGTTGATTGAACCCTAGGATGTGAAGCCTGCAGTTATAGAGGACTGACTGTATAGATTTACAAGAGATATATGTGTTCTACTTATAAACCATAAAAATATTGTTTGTAAAATTTTGGTTTAAATTTTTTTTCCCAAGTTAATCTGATAGCCCAAAGAAATGTTTAAAAGGAAATAACTATCCTTAATTTTAATATTTGAAGCCTAAAAAATGATTTTTAAGTTCCTCCTTTCCCCTGTCCTAGTTAGGATTAATACTGCTGTGATGAGACACCATGACCAAAATCAAGTTGAGGAGGAAAGGGTTTGTTTGGCTTACACTTCCACATCACTGTTCATCATCAAGGAAGCCAGGACAGGATCTCAAACAAACAGGAACCTGGAGGCAGGAGCTGATGCAGAGGCCACAGAGGCCAGCCGGCTTGCTCATCCTTCTTTCTTGGTTTTTGTGGGTGTTCTTGTTGTTGTTATTAATGTCTCCAGACAGGGTCTTACTATGTAGCCCTGCTGTCCTGGAACCAACTCTGTAGACCAGGCTGGCATTAAATTCACAGAATCCACCTGCCTCTGCCTCCCAAGTGCTGGGATTAGAGGTGTGGGCCATGATAATTGGCTTGTTCATTTATTTGTTTTGTGGTCATCCTGCTTTTTTATAAAACCTCAAGACCACCAGCCCAGAAGTGACCACACCCACAATGGGCTGGGCCCTCCCACATTAATCACTAACTAAGAAAATGCCCTAAGACTTGCCTGCAGCCTGATTATATGGAGGCATTTTCTTAGTTAAGTTCCCTCTTCCCAGAGGACTATAGCTTGTGTCAGTTTACATAGCACTAGCCAGCACACCCTCTCTCCTCTTTTTTTCTCAGAAATATCTCATCATTACCATTTGCTCTTCATGGAATCCTAGCCTATGCAAATCCTTCATAAGATTGCCTAACTTATCTCTTCTTGTTGAAGTGCATACATTTCATTTTTTTGGTATACTTTTTCCTTTATATAGGGATCTCTGTGCAAATATTTGAGTCTCCATACAAGTGACTGGGTAAGCTCTTGCCGTCTGGCTCATTCTGTGACTAGAGGATTAGCTTATCTTCACACAGAACTACCACGAGGAGGTAAGATAAATGAATTTTTAATCATATTTTAGAAGACCCATAATTTATATTGTTAAAATTTGAATATTAACCAGCTATATTTAGTTATATAGAGGTGGAATGTATCTCAGTGATAGAATGCTTCCTTAGCATGCGTAAGGCCCTAAATTAGATCCCTAATATTGTAAGACCAGACAAGGAAAATCCTAGAGATTTTTCAAACCTCTTGAAGTTGGACTGGAGAGATGGCTCAGGGGTTAAGAGCACTGACTGCTCTTCCAGAGGTCCTGAGTTCAATTCCCAGCAACCACATGGTGGCTTGCAACCATCTGTAATGAGATCTGGTGTCTAATTCTGGCCAGCAATCATACATGCTGTATACATAATAAATAAATTTAAAAAAATATTAAAAAAAAAACCTTTTGAAGTCTATTTGTGAACCTTAGGTTAATACTCTTTAGGTTTTTTGAGACAGGGTTTTTCTGTGTAATAGCCCTGGCTGTCTTGGAACTCGATTTATAGACTAGGCTGGCCTTGAACTCGAAGAGATCCACCTCTGCTCCCAAATGCTGGGACTAAAGGCATGCGCCACTACACCCATCTCAGGTTAATACTCTTAAATAGGCTATATTTTCCTTGTGTTTATTTTGTTTATGTGAATAAATTACAGTGTATTAGTTTTAATATTACATGGATTTTTATTCCTTAAGCTGTAATACTCAAACATCTTTTTATAAATTAATATTCTGCTATCTAGAGCCAGGGGAAGGAAGAGATAATAGTGGCTTTATTAATAAAGAAATTTGTTTTCTTTCTCATATACATATAAGAATATCCAGAGAGCCAGGTGTGGTGACTCATGCCTTTAATCCCAACAGTCATGAGACACAGGCTGGTAGATCTGAGTTTGAGGCTAGCCTAAGTCTACATAACAAGATCCAGGCCAACCAGGGTCATATAGTGAGATGCAGTTTTTTAAAAAAAATCTAAAGACAGGCCAAGTAAGATGGCATATACTAATTATAATCCTCGTACTCAGGAGGTTGGAACAGGAGGATTGTGAGTTGAAGGCCGACCTGGGTCCCTAGTGATTCTAAGCCCCTCTTGACTACATAGTGAGCCCTATCTCATAAAAGGAAGAGGTGGAAGATGACACAACTAAAGAGAAGGTTGAGATTACTGAGCACTTGACTGGTGTGCATGGGGCCTTGGGTTCTGTCCCCAGCAACAAACAAGACCGGAACCTAAGGCGGGAGTGTCGAGGACTGGCTTGGCAGCATGATGTTGGACACAAAGCCCCTGTGTTTGTCTCTACCATCGTTTGCATGTGACTCTCTTTCTCACAGTTATTTCATTGTCCATTGCGCTGTGTTCTAGGTAGCAAGGGGAAAAAAGAGGGGAAAAGGAGTTGTCCCTTTCCACCTCCAGACGTTCCTCTCGTACACGCTTTGTTTCTCAGAACTCATCCACGCTTACCCCCTGGAGACCAAAAATAGAGTTGTATTTTGTTTTTGTTGAGTGAATTGCTGTTCAGGCAATGTTGGGCTCTGTTATAAATAGGACTGGAAGACCGTCTTGGGCAGTATTTTGAAAGTGCATTATTTTTCCTGGTATAACTTAAGTCTCCAGCTTTCATGCGTTCTTTTACCAGTTGTTCAAAGCACCTCTTTTAAATAATTTGCTTTCTCACTTTGTTTCAGTATATACTCACATCACAGGCACCCCTAAATGAGTGTGGCTGTGACAATCCTGTCTTTGTGCTTTCTCAGGTTTTCGCTCCTGTACCACACTTTGTCATACTGTACCCTGTCACTGTTCCTGTAGCTTCCCTGACCTCTTTCAGGAGGAGACTTTAATGTATCCGTTTCTTAGATCTTTGTTCCATTATATAATAGCATGGATCATCTTTTCTAGCTGATGCTTCATATATAAATAATTTCTTTTGAATAATTTATTGGCTCATTTACTTGACATCCTTCCCTGGGTACAAGATTGACCTGTTATTGCCTGTATCAGCAACTGGAGACTCCCACTCCAGTGTTCAGCACATTAGCCACTGGACCTGGTTTCCTTACTCTTAAATATTATAACTCCTCTTAGAAGGAAGCTAGCTTCAAGCAGAATTTAAAATGTCATCCCTATTCCCTTTTCAAGGTTTGCATGGTTCAGCAAGATTTTAAGTCAAATACTGGCTGAGATTTTTTTACTTAAACGAAGCTCTATTTTTTCTGAAACAGTGGCTCATGCCTTTAACCCCAGCACTCAGGAGGCAGAGGTAGGCAAATCTGAGTTCAAGGCCAGCCCACATAGTAAGTTCCAGAACAGCTAGAGCTACATAGTGAGACCCTATCTTGAAAAAGCAATAAATGAATGAATGAATGAATGAATGAATTAAATAAATAAATAAATAAATAAATAAATAAAAGTAAGCAATACATCCTGCCAAATCCATTTAGCGTTGCTCATATGTGTATGTTTTGTAGGGCTGACTACTGGTATTAGATAACCAATCGGGGCTCATTCTGAGGGAGAACTGACTCCCCCTCTCTCAGCAGTCAGTTCCCCCATTTTTATGGCATGTCATCTGATGTCATTGTTCAGGTCTTCTTTTTTCCTCTCTCTCATTTTTATTTATTTATTTTCTTATTATCAGCTTGATACAGTATTAATTCTTATCCTAATAGTGAAATGTTTCATTGAGGCTTGCTCAGTAATTGAGTAAGATCAAAACTTATTATAAGCCACAGTCATCCTAGGGTCCCCCGTGCTATATAGCCTTCCTGGTTCTGTGGGTTGCAGTCTGATTGTGTTTTGCTTTATATCTAGTATCCACTTAGGAGTGAGTACATATGTTCAGGTCTTCTTTAGGCTACCGTATTGTTGGGGTCTCATGGGTGCAGCTTACCTGTCCTGTATAGAAGATAGTCTCCTACAAGATGTCCTGCTCCTCTGTCCACCTTTCCTGTAATGTTGAGTCTTAAGTGTAGGTGCTGTGCTTTTATCAGTTGGACCTAGGCACCTCATGGTCAGGTCTTCACATTTTGACCATGGCATTCTGTAATGGTCTCCATCTGCTGCAAAAAGAAGCTACACAGAGACTAGCCCTAATTACATGAAACCCTGTCTGAAAAACCAACCAGCCTACTAACGAACCAACCACAACAGTGAAAACAAAACAAAAGGAAAGAAATGAAGAGAAAAACAAGTGTCTGCTACAGTTAGAGCTGTGTTTACTATGAGATTCAGTTGACTGCTCAGTGCTTGATTAACTCTGTATGTAAGAGAGGTTATTAGAAAGTAAAAAAATGCATTGAAATTGTGGGGTTCTGGTTTGGGTTGAGTTCAAGCCTTGCTGTGTAATCCATGTCAGTGTCAAACTCATGATCACGTGCCTTGACCACCAGCTTTCTTTTCCCCACCCCATTTTTTAGGTTACTAATGGGTGGGAAATAGCACCATCTTTATTATATTTGTGTAGCCCCCATTATCTGCATGTTAATTTAATCTCCAGCATTAACAAGCATTTGAAATTATTCAAACAGATCATTATAAACCCGCAATTTCCCATCGAGATTTAAACAGCAGAAATGTCCTGGTGAAAAATGATGGCACGTGTGTTATTAGTGACTTTGGTCTGTCCATGAGGCTGACTGGAAATAGACTGGTGCGCCCAGGGGAAGAAGATAATGCGGCTATAAGTGAGGTGAGTCTATACGCGTCACACGGCCATACCATGAAATCCTGACACTCACAGCAGTTACCTGTGTACTGTAGCCACAGACTGTGAGCAGTTAGAAAATTAGGAAATGCCAAATACGTGGAAAATTGAAAATTTCATTTTGAAAATTCCAGCTCATTTGAACAGACATTAGGGAAAAGTATCTAGGAATTGATTTTTTGTTTTCTTGTTATAAAAGGGAACTGACTAGATTGGCTGGTTTTGTTTGTTGCTTTGTTTTTCAATTTGTTTGTTTTTTGAGGCAGATTCTCTTTATATAGCCCAATTAGACCTTGAGTTCACCGTTATCCTCTGAGGGCCGAGATTTCAGGCAAGTGCTGCCAGACCCAGCCAGGAATTGATCTTTGAAGCAAGAGTAAGGTTACCGAGTTTGAGCTAGGAAAGTCTGCTCTGTGGTTACAGTGTTAACATATCCTTTCTGGCTCTTTTCTCTGCTTTCACATGCATAGTTTTATGTGCAGATTTGCAGTTTTTAAAAATATTCAATGATGTAATATTGCTTCGCAATTTCCTCGCCATGTTTGATGGTTTTCGTTTTTGCCCTATTGACTACACTGTAAAAGTGGGTGACGCATTAGATAGCTAACCACAGAGCAGCCTGCAGCCTTATGGGGTTCTGTTATGCTTGCTTCGTTGGTTTCGGGGTTTGTTTTTTTTTGTATGTTTGTTTTGTTTTTCGAGACAGGGTATCTCTGTGTAACTTTGGGGCCCGTCCTGGAACTCGCTCTGTAGACCAGGCTGGCCTCAAACTCACAGAGATCTGTCTGCCGCTGCTTCCCGAGTGCTGGAACTAAAGGTGTGCATCACCACAGTCCAGCCAGATTTTTAAAAGTTGGCATAGGAATGTTTACTTATTCTTTCATTAATGAGTAGTTATTGCTAGGACAAATTTAATACAATTTAATTATTTTTTAAGAACATTTATTTTTTTAATATGTGTGTGTGTGTGTGTGTGTGTATGTGTGTGTGTGTGTGTGTGTGTGTGTATAGAAGCCAGAAAGTCAACCTTAGGTATCATTCATGCTCAGAAGCCATCCACCTTATTTTCATTTTTTAAAAAGATTTATTTATTTATTATGTACACAGAAGAGGGCGCCAGATCTCATTACAGATGGTTGTGAGCCACCATGTGGTTGCTGGGAATTGAACTCAGGACCTCTGGAAGAGCAGCCAGTGCTCTTAACCTCTGAGCCATCTCTCCAGCCCCAAAATTTAATTATTAAGAAGAAAGTTTTTTGTTTGTTTGTTTGTTTTTTAAAGACAGGGTTTCTTTGTGTAGTTTTGGTGCCTGTCCTGGATCTCATTCTTTAGACCAGGCAAGAAGAGAGGTTTTTTGGGTTTTTTTTGTTGTTGTTGTTGTTTTTTAGCTGAGGATTGAACCCAGGGTCCTGTGCTTGCTAGGCAAGCGCTCTACCACTGATCTAACTCCCCACCCCGAAGAGAGATTTTTTTAAAGTACAGTGTACACAGGGCTCAGTGACCTGCTGAGGGTTGGATAGTTTCATTAACAGGAGTAACTTTTCCATAGGATTTTTCAGCTGATGTTTGCCCTTCAGGATATGTTGCATTATTTTTTAAATACCACTCTTGACTTACCAGGTTGGCACAATTCGCTATATGGCCCCGGAAGTGCTAGAAGGAGCTGTGAACCTGAGGGACTGTGAGTCAGCTCTGAAGCAAGTAGACATGTATGCGCTTGGCCTCATCTACTGGGAGGTGTTCATGAGATGTACAGACCTCTTCCCCGGTAAGAACTGCTGTGAAGTTTATCAGGGCTCTTTTGTAAGTATGTATGCATGTATGTATATGTTTGTTTGTTTGCTTTTTATAGACAGGGTTTCTCTGTGCAGCCCTGGCTGTCCTAGAACTTGCTCTGTAGCCCAAGCTGGCCTAGAACTCACAGAGATCCACCTGCCTCTACTTCCCAGGTGCTGGGATTAAAGGCGTGCGCCAACACTGCCCGGTGCTTTATCAGTTTCTGTGAAGTGATAATTGTTGTATCTTCTTTGTCACGTACAGCCAACAACTCAGTTGGATATAATAATCTTCTTTTCCTTTAAACCTTCAGCTCGTTGCCATCTGAATATGGAGTATTCAGTATAGAAACATCATTAACAGAACGAAATAAATTAGTTTTTTTTTTTTTTTTTAGTTAAATTGACCCCAAGTTTTCATCTAAGTAGTTTTATTCCAGTAGTCGGTCCTCAGTCTCACTTCAACTCCAGGAAGATCCAGCCCCTTCTTCTAGCTTCCCCAGACATCCACATACATGTGGCATACAGACACACATAAGATTAGTTTATAATTCTAATACATGATTAAATGTACCAAGGATTATTTAACTTAGTAAGAAAGCCAGCCACTTTCTTTTTTTTACGTAGCATTTACATTTTATTAGGTATTGTAAGGAATGCAGAGACGTTATAAAGTGTATGGGGTCATTTGCATAGGTTATATGCAAATACTATATCATTTTATAAAAGGAATTTTAAAGAGGGGCATGGTACATATGCCTGTAATGTCAGCACCTGGAAGGCTGAGGCAGGGGATTCACTGCAAGCTGAGGGAGGCCAGCCTAGTTTGATTCAGGGTTTTGTTATTGGTGTTTGCATGGATTGGAAAGTCAGCCACTTTCTACTTAAAAGTATATTTTCTGGGGCCTTTAGAGAAGGTTCAGGAGCTAAGAGTGTGTTCTTCCAGAGGTCCCAAATTCAAGTCCCAGCGACCATCTCGGGCGGCTCACAACTGCCTGTAACTGCAGCTCCAGGAGGGCCAGCTCCTCTGGTCCCTCTGGGCATCTGCACCCACATGCACGTATCTACACACACGCGCACGTCCATATAATTAAAGACAATAAATGTTTTTAAAGTATATATTTAATAAATTAGAAGTACAGAGAGTTAATCAAGACATTTTTCTGGAAACAGCAGTAATTGCACACCTTTTTGGTTTTTTTTTTTTAAACATTGTAATATAGTTTTAGTTTTCGAAAGATGTCTAAATTACTCCTTTATTATATTAGCATAATATAGTCAGCAACCTTTTTTTGTTTTTTTAATTTTTTAAAGGTTTGTTTGTTGTTTGTTTAATACAGGGTCTCACTGTGTAGCACTGACTTACAGGTATTCTCTATGTAACCCAGGCTAGTTTCTCACCTGCCACACTCCCCACGCCTCTGCCTCCTGAGTGCAGGGGGTTTTGATTTGTTTTAGTTTTTTTAGTTTTTCGAGACAGGGTTTCTCTGTGTAGTTCTGGTTCCTGTCCTGGATCTCGTTCTGTAGCCCAGGCTGGCCTGGAACTCACAGAGATCCGCCTGGCTCTGCCTCCTGAGTACTGGGATTAAAGGCGTGCGCCACCACCGCCACCCTGCATGAGTGCAGGTTTTACAGTCATGCACACCACTTCAGGAGAAACGTGTGTGTGTGTGTGTGTGTGTGTGTGTGTGTGTGTGTAATATTACTATAAAATAGATTATTACTGTTGGCAGGAGTAGATTGGCATAGACACTGTAGAAATCAATATGGAGGTTTCTTTGAAATATAAAAATGGGACTACCATATGGGCTGGCAAGATGGTTCCGTTGGTGAAGGCTCTTGCTGCACAGACCTCATGACCTGAGTTCGATCTCCAGAACCCATGTAAAGATGGAAGTAGTAACTCTATAAACTTGTCTGTCATGGGCACATACACATGCACACAAAATAAATAAAACTTAGTAACAACAACAACAAAAACAACCCTGCTATATGACCAAGCAATTTAGGTAGATTTTTCTGTCCTGCTCCCAAATAACCACATGGAGACTTATTAATTATGAAAGCTTGGTCAATAGCTTAGGCTTGTTTCTAACTAGCTCTTATAACTTAAATTAACCAATATCTTTTTAAAATTAATTTGTTTATTTATTATGTATATAGTATCTGCCTGCATGTGTCCCTGCAGGCCAGAAGAGGGCACCAGATCTCGTAATAGGTGGTTGTGAGCCACCATGTGGTTGCTGGGAATTGAACTCAGGACCTCTGGAAGAACAGTCAGTGCTCTTAACCTCTGAGCCATCTCTCCAGCCCCTGACTGATATCTTTTAATCTACATTCTTTTTCGTGACTCGTTTACCTTTACTTTATAATGCCCATGCTGCTTGCTCTGCTTCCCTGATGTCGCCTCCCTTCTTCTTCCCAGCATCCTCTGTGCCTGGAAATCCTGCCTAGATTTTGGCTGTTCAGCTTTTTATTAAACCAGTCAGAGTGACACATTTTTACAGTGTACAAAAAGATGATTCCACAACACAGCAATACCACTTTTGGTATATTTTTTAAATCCTATGATTGAGATATTTACCCATTTCTGTATTTGCTGCAGTAATCATAATAGCTAGGAACTGGAACCAGACAATGGATAAAAGAAAGTGTGTGTGTGGGGGGGGGTGGAATTTTATTCAGCCATGAAGAAAAATGAAATCATGACACTACTAAAAAAAAAAAATTCCTGAATCTGGAGAAGATTGTGTTATATAAAATAAGCCACCTCAAACATACACCGCATGCTTTCTCTCATATGCTTATTCTAAATACTAATTTTTATTTATGGGGGCAGGTGTGGGCTTAGGTTTATGAGAGGAGAGGAGGAGATCTCAAGGTGGGGAGGGAGAGAAAAGGATTATTATACATACATACATGCATACATACATATATACATATATACATATACATATCTAATAATTGTAGTGCATGTAACATGTGAATAGAGGAGACCAAGGGGTAGGGATAGGGAGAGTAAGATGATGGAGGAGGGCAGAGGGGGATAAATGTGAAGAGCAAAGTATGTATGGAAATGCCAAATGAAACCCACCCCTGTCGAGGATAGTGGCACACATCTTTAATCCCAGCACTTGGGAGGCAAAGGCAGGTGTATAGCTGAGTTCAAGGCCAGCCTGGTCTACATAGTAGGGCCCTGTTTTGGAAAAAGCAAAGGAGGAGGAAAAGGAAGCAGCAGCAGCACATCACTTTGTATATTAACTTTAAAAGCTAGTAAATAAAATAGAAAGGTTTCTGAAAGGTTAACACTCAGGTAAACATTTTTGTTTCATGATTAGAGTCTCAGCGCTATGAGAAGAGTTCTAGAGAATGGCAATAGTTGTACAACAGGAGCTTTATTTGTGCCACAGAGGTGCACACTCACAAGTCACCAAAATAGCCGGGCGGTGGGCACACCTGTGATCCCAGCACTCGGGAGGCAGAGCCAGGCGGATCTCTGTGAGTTCGAGACCAGCCTGGTCTACAGAGTGAGATCCAGGACAGGCTCCAAAGCTACAGAGAAACCCTGTCTTGAAAAACCAAAAAAAAAAAAAAAAAAGAAAGAAAGAAAGAATCATCATCATCATCAAAATAATAGATTTTTGTATCCTGTATTATTTTACAACAATAAAAAATAAGAATAAGGAAATTACATTGAGATGCTTACAGTAATTTTACTATGACTGTACAAATACCTGAGAAAAACAAAAGAAGAAATTTTGACTGAAGTTTTAGAGATCTCAGTCTGTAGTTGCTTAGGCTCGTGTGTTTGGACAGATCATAATATCAGGAGCGTGTGGCCGAGGAGCTTCTTTATGGCAGATGGGAAACAGGAATAGTCCATGAAATACATACAACCCCGGGGGTACCCTCCCACGACCCACTTCCTTCTACTGATCCCACCCCTCATATTTACCACCTTCCGATAATATCACATCATATGAGTCATCCAAGGATGAATTCAAGAGATAGTCATTGTATCCTAGCTCTCACGATCTAAGTATGTCTGGATCTACCCTCATAGACACCCCAGAATGTTTGACTCTCCTGCACTCTTCTTAATCCAATCAAGTTGGTGATCACCATTAATTAAATATCATAACACCTATAATAGGGCCATAGAAGTGGATAAGAAGAGCACATTAAGAATAAAGTCAGGGACTAGAGAGGTGGCTCAGTGGTCAGGAGCACTGACTGATCTTCCAGAGAACCCTGGTTCTAGTCCCAGAACCTGCTGTGGATATCACTCTGTGTGCTGTGAATGTGTTGCTCTGATTGGTTAATAAATAAAATGCTGATTGGCCAGTAGCCAGGCAGGAAGTATAGGCGGGACAAGCAGAGAGGAGAATTCTGGGAACAGGAAGGCTGAGTCAGGAGTTGCCAGCCAGACACAAAGGAAGCAAGATGTGAAGACAGAACTGAAAAGGTACCAAGCCACATGGTTAAACATAGAATTATGGGTTAATTTTAGTGTAAGAGCTAGTCAGTAGTTAGCCTGAGCTAATGGTCGAGCAGTTTTAATTAATATGAGTGGCTGCAGGACTGGCGGGTGAGAGAGGTTTGTGGTGGTGGCTCATGCCTTTGATCCCAGCACTCCAGAGCAGAGGCAGGTGGAGCTTTGTGAGTTCTAGGACAGCCTGGGCTTCAGAGTGAGTTCCAGGACAGCCAGGACTGTTACATGGAGAGATCCTGTCTGGAAAAAACAAATGAGAAAAAAAAAATTAACTTCAATTCAGCAGGCGGTGGCAGCTGGCAGTGCACACCTTTAATCCCAGTACTTGGGAGGCTCTGGAACTCACCTGTAGCCCAGGCTAGCCTCGAACTCACAGAGATCCACCTGCCTCTGCCTCCTGAGTGCTGGGATTAAAGGCATGTGCCACCTTGTCTGGCTCCGTAAAATTATTTTTGTTGCTACTTTATAACTATAATTTTGCTTCTGTTAGGAATCATAATATACCCCCCCCAAAAGGAATCATAATATAAATATTTTTTGAAATAGAGGTTTGCCAAAGGGCTCACGACCCACATGTTGAGAACCACTGGCCCGGAGGAGTCTTGGCCAAGGGCATGACAAGACCTACAGTCATCCTGGCTCCTCACCAATACTCTAGTGTATTAAAATAACGAGATAGATTGGAAGGGGTGGGCATTAGGGCATTTCCGTTCTAATCTTGGCTTCATCTCTTCCTTGGAAAAGTCACTTAACTCTTGTGTGTTTCAATCTTCCTGTCAGCAAAACAGTAATGTCTGCCTTCCTTATCTCACTGGCATAACAATAAAAGAGTTACAATGACCCGGATGAAAAAAACTCCATAAAATATGGCAAGATTTTGTTTTTATTTGAATATTCAAAACAATCCATACATTCTTACCCTCTATCCCTACTTTTAAAATTTACAAAAATTAATTGTTTATTTTTATAATCTATGCAACAGAGCCCAAGTTATTAGAATACAGCACTGAATTTTAAAACAATAAAGAAATTCGCACATATGCTTGAAAGGGTTTAATACATATGATTTCTGTGCTTATTTGATACTAGAAATACCTCTGCTAGTCTGTCCTATATGATAATTAGAACTTCTGTCGTCCTTTCTGTAAATACACAGGTGAATCTGTCCCAGAACACCAGATGGCTTTTCAGACAGAAGTTGGCAACCACCCCACTTTTGAGGATATGCAGGTTCTTGTGTCGAGAGAAAAGCAGAGACCCAAGTTCCCAGAAGCCTGGAAAGAAAACAGCCTGGTAAGAAAATGAGGACTTCTGACTAGAACTGCATAAGTCTCAACGTTCTTGAAGCAAGAATAGCAGCCGCCTAGCTGTGGTGATTCATGCCTGTACCCCACCACTGGGTGAGGCAAAAGAATCACACGTTCAAGGCCAGCCAAAGACAGATTGGGGGTGGTGGTACAGAGGTAGCCATATAACCAACTTGATCTAAAAAGTTAAATAACGTAACATCAGAGTTGTATTTATGTAAACACTTCCTATACAACAAAATACTGCGCTTGTACTCTCAAGAACCACACATACTTTATTCTTTGCTCTAAGCTCTTGCTATTTGGGAAAGCTTGTTTTCAAAGCACCGTCCAGTGGATTCCCTGGTTCCTTGTCATCTTTCTTTTTTGTTCTTTCTAGGTTCTACCTAGAAGAAACATTTTTTTAAATCTTTGTCTTTCTCTTATAGATAATTTTCTTCTTTTGATGATGTTCCATTTAAGAAATGTATATTACTATGTGTGTTAGCTGTTAGACATTACAAATCGATGCATGTTTAAAACCTTTCCATCTTAGTATCACACGTGAGTGATGAATTGCCAGAGTAATAGTCTCAAGGTTGTGAAGCTGCCCTCCGGCCTCCAGTCTTGCTCATTGTTGGGGCGGGTGAGTGTATGCTGTGGTGCCCATTTGGAGGTCATAGGACAACCTGGCAGTCTGTTTCTACCTTCTGCCTTGTTGAAATAGGGTCCCTCTTTCTTTCTGCCACACTGCTTACTCCAGAGTACCTGCCCATGAGTTTCTAGGCAGGCCTGTCTCACATTACAAGGGATGGGTCATGTGTTCATCACACCGAGTCCTTCTAAATGGGTTCCAAGGATTGAACCAGAACTCAGGTTGTCAGGCTGGCAGGAATAGTGCTTTTACCCACCAACCCATCTCACACAGACCCTCCATTGCTTTTTGTTTTATGTTTTATCATTTTCTTTTCTTTGTTCTTTTGAGACAGGATCTCATTAAGCCCAGACTGCCCTAAACTTCATACATAGCTGAGAACAACTTTGAATGCCTCCACCTCTCACACGTTGGCTGTCTTAGTTACTGTTCTGTTGGTGTGCAGAGACACCATGATCAAGGCAACTTATAAAACATTATTTGTTGGCTTGCTTAAGTTCCAAAGGGTGAGTCCATGATTATCATGGCAGGAAGCATGGTGGCAGACAGACAGGCATGGCACTGGAGCAGTAGCCGAAAACTTACATCAGATCCATAGGCAATAGGCAGAAAGAGTGAGACTGAGCCTGGTGTGGGCGTTTGAAACCTCAAAGCCCACCTCAATGACACGTCCTCCATCAAGGCCACACCTCCTAATCCTTCGCAAACAGTTCCACTAATGGAGGACTAAGCATTCAAACATAAGAGCCCATGGAGGCTATTCTCCTTCAAACCACCACATTGGGATTACCACACCCAGTTTTGTGCTTTGTTTTTTGAAAGATTTATTTATTTATTATGTATAGTGTTCTGCCTGCATATATGCCTGCACACCAGAAGAGGGCACCAGATCTCATTATAGATGGTTATGAGCCACCATATGGTTGTTGGGAATTGAACTCAGGACCTCTGGAAGAGCAGTCAGTGCTCTTAACCTCTGAGCCATCTCTCCAGCCCTGTGCTTCGTTTTTCTGTAAGCTGTTAAGACTTATTTTGCTGTTGCAATTTTGGAATTTCACTTGGGTATATGATGTTTGCATGGATCTTTTCACACATTTTTTACCCTGGATATTGAATAAATTTTTCAGTTTGAAAATCCAAAACTTTGCTCAATCAGGAGTTCTCTAGTGTTTATTTTAAAATTACTTCTTTCCTTACATTTCTTTGCCCTTGAATTCTCACTAAACTAATGTTGAACCACCTGATATTTCAAGTCTGATTTTCTTTCTTGTAGTCCCCATCTGTTTTTTGTTTGGGAAGCAGGGCTGCATGAGGCCATACTAACTGCATAGCTGAGGGTAACTTTGAACTCCTGCCTTCACCTCTGAAGTGTGTGTGTGCAGCCATGCTGTTTGCGTGGTGCTGTGATCTGACTGACTGGAGGTCTCGTGTCTGCTGGCATCTGCCAGCCGGGCTGTCTGTCTCTCCAGCTTCTCTCTAGCTTCCGCCGCCATCCTCCCGGCTCAGCATTTGCTCACCTACCTTTTGAGCCAGGCGTTAAGTTCTCGCAAACATTGTCGAATCAGTTCTTTGTTCATTTTATATTTAATTTCCTGGGATGGCAGGATGGGTCCTCAGGTCACGGTCTTGCATTTCTAGATTGCTTTATATTTCCTCAGTGGTCTCTTCTTAAGGTAGTAATGATGATTACTTCTGAAGGTATTTAGTACATCTTTATACTTAGTTCAAATTAATTTTCTTAACTATAATTAAAGAACAAACATGAAGAAATTTTGTAATTTAAATAATTTTACTATGTGTTTTCCCATCCTAGTTACAGATCGCCTCAGTAGAATAGAATATTTTTATTGTGTCCTATCAGAGAAAAACTAGAGAGACCTTGTGTATTTCCATTCAGATGGTTTGAACTTCATCTTATTGGTCATCTTTGTTAATAGATTAATCTCAGAGCTAGCTCATGTCTCAAATGACACTGGAATTTTTAAGCACATGGCTATTAAGAGCTTGTTAAGTTCATATACGCGATTGCCTCCAAATTGCAGTTTTTGCCCTGCAAGCTTGGGCAGTTCCTTAAGAGGCCCTGGTAACAGGTTAGAGGATGAATTGTATTCTACCAGGATTTCCCAGAGCTGCCAACCTCATGAAAAATGTCTATTAAATCTGAAAATTTAGAATAATAAATTGCAACTTCAACTTTTCATCTTCCTTAAATTGTTTCATTTCACTACAACAATTTTGAAGTATTAGTTGGCAACCCTACCATTGTGGGATATATAACATACTCAGATTGACCTGAAAACTTGTTACTACTACTCATTTAGATGAATTTCTAGGTAAGGAATTTTTAATACTTGGTTTACTTCCAACAAATCCATTTAAACTTGATGTGGTATAGCAAAAAAAACAAAAACAAAAACAAAAACAACCCAAACAATCAAAAAACAAACACACACACACAAAAAAACAACCCGGTTTCCTCTTCAATAGCAATACAGTACAAGAGTTAGGGAGGAAGTATATAGTTTATTAAAATGACTAAAGGTTTACTAATTCTTTAAAAAAGGAAGAGCTATTTTTTTTTTTAAATGCAGTTTAGGTGGGCATAGTGGAGCATGCTTTTAATCCCAGCACTCAGTGGAGAGAGGAAGGAGGTTCTGTGAGTGGGAGGCCAGCCTGGTCTACAGAGTGAGTTCCAGAACAGCCAGAGCTACATAGTGAGACTCCATCTTGAAATAAACCAAACCAAACCAAACTAAACCAAAACAAGCTTATTGACCCCCCCTTTTTTTTTCTTTTGCTTTTGACACCAGACCATTTATTTTATGACTGAAATTCCTCAAGATGAACTGGATGCTGCAACAGCTGCCCTCTTGGGTTTAGGTGTTGTCCCTTCATGGAATCCATGTCTGAATCTTCCACAGACAATTTTCTTTTTTCTTTCTTTTTTTTTTTTAAGGTTTATTTCTTTATTATGTACACAGTGTTCTGCCTGCACACCAGAAGAGGGTACCAGATCACATTACAGATGGTTGTGAGCCATCATGTGGGTGCTGGGAATTGAACTCAGGACCTCTGGAAGAGCAGCCAGGGCTCTTAACCTCTGAGCCATCTCTCCAGCCTCATAGACAATTTTCAAGTGCCTCATCCGCCCAGTCCCGGTAGTGTTTCGTCTCTTAGCCTTGGCTCTCCAGTTATACTTTCTCTTGCTATTGGCCGGGTAGCCACACTTGCCACAGGTTGACTTCTGAAGGTGGTAGGCCTTAGAGCCACAGCGGCAGCACAGTGTGTGCGTCTTATTTCGAGATTTGATCTATCTGGGACTTTCTGAATTTCTTCATTATTGAGGAATACCTTTATTTGATATGTAATTCTTCTTAACAGTTGTTTCCTGTTTCTGCACTTTAAACATGCCATTCCTGTGCTTGCTGGTTCCCTTGAGTACTGGTGGTTGATCTTGTCGGGGAGTCTGGTTAGCTTCTCATTGTCAGGATCTCTGTGCAGTTTTGGATGGTACTTCCATTTTAACTTGTCTACCAGGGAGCTGTGGGGTTTATCCTGCTTAGAGTTCCTCAGGTTTCTTGGGTCTGGGATTCACTTACTAAATTTGAGGAGTTTCAGAGTTTGTTCAAGCATTCCTCCTGCCCTTTCCTCCTCCCCTTCGGGAATTCCTATTTCGTGTGTGAAAAAAAAAAAAAGACTCTGTACATTTAGTTCTTCACCCGCTGTTTCCTTAGTTCTTTGAGCGTGTTTAAGGTAGCTCACTTGGAATTTTCTGATGCCTCTGTCTGTACTTCCTTGATATCTTTTATTTTTAATATTTATGTATATATATGTGTGTGTATGTATGTATGTATGTATGTATGTATGTATGTATGTATATGTGTGTTCTGTTGACTTTATACCAGAAGAGGCATCAGATCCCACTAGAGATGGTTGTGAGCCACCATCTGGGAATTGAACTCAGGACCTCTGGAAGAACAGCCAGTGCTCTTAACTGCTGAGCCATCTCTCCAGCCCCCCTTGATTTCTTTTAAGGTTTTATTTTCCTGTAAATAGACAATACAGTCTTGGGTTTTTTTGTTTGTTTGGTTGGTTGGTTGGGTTTTTTTAATTCTTTTTATTTATTTTTAGGCAGAATCTCATGTATCCCAGTTTGGTCTCAAACAACTCATTCTAGGATCAAGAATATCTTGAACTCCTGATCCTCCTGCTTCTACCTCCCAAGTGCTAAAATTTCAAATATAACACTATATTTGGCTTCCTTTGCAATTTCTTTTTGTTTGAAACAACTGGACATTTGGGGCTGTAGATTAGCTTAATAAAGTCCATAAAACCCAAATAAATAAATAAACATAATAAATAATAAAATAAACAGCCGGGCATAGTGACACACATCTTTAAACCAGCACTTGAGAAGCAGAGTCAGAGGCAGGTGGATATCTGAGTTTGAGGCTAGCCTAGACTACAAAAAGAATTCCAGGACAGCCAGGGCTACACAGAGAAAACCCTGTCTCAAAAAGCCAAAACTAAATAAATAGATAAATAAAATAAAGTATAACATTACATATACACATACCATGTAACACAATACAAGATAATAAATGGATGTTTTATACACATTTTATTTATAAACCTGGTTCAATTCCTAGCACCTACATGGCAGCTCACAACTATCTGTAACTCCAGTTCCAGGGCATTTGGCACCCTCACAGAGATGCCGATGTACACAAAATAAAGATAGATAAATCTTCTTAAAAGTCACCAAGATTAGCCAGGTGGTGATGTCTCACACCTTTAATCCCAGCACTGGGGAGGCAGAGCCAGGTAGATCTCTGTGAGTTCGAGGCCAACCTGGTCTACAAAGTGAGATCCAGGATAGAAGTTACACAGAGAAACCCTGTCTCAAAAAACAAACAAACAAAAGAAATCACCAAGATTTTGCTAACAAGAATTTTCGCGGCGCGGGAAATGTGGCGTACGGAAGACCCACTCCCCGGCGCCGCTCGTGGGGGGCCCAAGTCCTTAAAATAAATAAAAAAATAAAGAATTTTAGCCTAAAATGGGCTTCTCAGATAATATTCATCGTAAATATTACATGGTAAATACACACACACACACACACACACACACACACACACACACACACTGAAATGTTCTTATTCACTTGAAATTCAAATTGAAGTTGGTATTCTGTATTTCCATCGCCAAATTTGCCACCCTTAACCTGTATATGTTTTTGAAGTAGAGTAAGTAAATATCAGAGCAAACAAAAGGGTTTTTTTTTCCATGTGTGTTGGGGAGGGGAGCACACTGCATGGGTGTGAATGTGTTTGCGTGGCTGTGGGTATATATGTGGAAGCCTGAGGTTGACACTGAGTGTCATCTTCTGTCACTCTCTACCCTAATTTGAGGCAGGCTATGTCATTTAACATGGGATTGGTGCTTTGGCTAGGTTGGCTAGCCATCTTGCTCCAGGGATCCCCGTCTTTTCCTCCAGTTTGCTGCTGGGATTACAGGTCAGCTTTTGTTTGCAACCTGAGGATATAATCCCCAGTGTGCTTTGCCCTGTAACCCATCTGTCCAACCCAGACGAAAAGCTTGAAGTTTAAAAAACCCTGGTGTGTGTGTGTGTGTGTGTGTGTGTGTGTGTGTGTGTGTGTGTAAGATAGATATGGCAAAATTGCATCTTATTTTTTAGTATGTTTCAAATGTCCTTGATTTTGTGTGGATGGTGTGCATGTGGGTGCACACATTCTGTGGTGCCTGTGGAGGAGTAGAGGGCGGCTGGGACGCTCCCCCTCCACCTTTACTCCGGCTCTGGTGACCGAGCCGAGACGACAGGCCTGGGCAGCCAGAGACTCCACTCTGGGAGCTGTCTCACATGGCCCTGGAAACTGGCTTTTGAAGTGCGCTGTGAATCAGCAGTCGTGGACCCCAGGCCTTGGAGCAACAACACACTCGGCTACCATAGTTGCTTAGTCCTTTGAGTAATTCTTCAAGGAGCTAAATTGAAGCTCCTTGTTTACTTATTCCTGAGCTTTGAGGGCCCTCATTTTTCACTTCTTTAGAAAAAAACTTTAGTATATTTTTTAAAATGTTAGTTTGGAGCCTGTCATGTGGCTGCCTTTAATCCAAGCACTGAAGGGCAGATAGATGTCTGAGTTCGAGGCCAACCTGGATTATATAGGGAGTTCCAGGACAGCCAGGGTTACACGGAGAAACCCTGTCTTAAAAAAAAAATATATCACACACACACACACACACACACACACACACACACACACACGCATAACTTGATTTTCTTTGACCTTTTAAATTAAAATCCTAAATACAGTGGCAAACAGCATGCTGTCTGGTGTCTGTTTTGTGTTATAGGCAGTGAGATCACTCAAGGAAACAATTGAAGACTGTTGGGACCAGGATGCAGAGGCTCGGCTCACTGCACAGTGTGCTGAGGAGAGAATGGCTGAACTGATGATGATATGGGAGAGAAACAAGTCTGTGAGCCCAACGGTCAACCCGATGTCTACTGCCATGCAGAATGAACGGTAAGACCCTGGGGTTGGCAGCTCTCACATGCTGTTGGTAACTGAGACCAAGGACAGGACAGGAAATCAACACTAGTAAATAAGCCTAATAATGCGATAGCTCATATAGTACAAGGCTACCATTTTTCTTTCAATATTCCAAGTCTTTTAAAAAATACTTATTTCTGTTATTTTTAATTATGTGTATATGGAGGTGAGTGCAGGGATGTGCACATTAGTAAAGGTGTCTGGGGGCATGAGATCCCTCTGGAGCTAGGATTTTAGATGGTTGTGAGCTGTAGTGCTGTGAACTGAATTCAGGTCCTCTACAAGAAGAATGCATACTCTTAGCATTAAGCCTTTTCTCTAGGCCCTCTGTTTCCATTCTTGTACTGAAAATATGTATTTGGTATGAATACAAGACAGAATCTGTAATTTTATATCTAAAGATACAGTTTTAAATGACTCTTTATTAGCTGGTCGTGATGGCACTCGCCTTTAGCACTCAGAGCTCTGAGTTCGAGGCCAGCCTGGTCTACAGAGCAAGTTCCTGGACAGCCAGGGCTACACAGAGAAACCCTGTCTCAGAAATCCAAAAGGGGAAGTGGGGGTAGAAATGAGTGTGATTTACCTTTAATGTTAAAGATAGATCATTTTCATAGTTGTAAAAAGTTTATAACTACTTCTACATACATTATGTGGTATGTCTTTTGTTTTTATTAGTGTTTTTTCTTTCTTTCTTTTTTGTTTGTTTGTTTGTTTGTTTTGTTTTGTTTTCTCGAGACAGGGTTTCTCTGTAGCTTTGGAGACTGTCCTGGATCTCGATCTGTAGACCAGGCTGGCCTCGAACTCACAGAGATCCACCTGCCTCTGCCTCCCAAGTGCTGGGATTACAGGTGTGTGCCACCACCGCCGGCCTTTCTTTTATTTCTTAAATCACGTAGAACTGTGACTTTGCCCACATATCTGCTCCTGTTTCACTGGACACCAGACTTTCAGACTGCAGGTCAGAAGAGGGCACCAGATCTCTCATTGTAGATGGTTGTGAGCCACCATGTGGTTGCTGGGAATTGAACTCAGGACCTCTGGAAGAACAGTCAGTGCTCTTAACCTCTGAGCCATCTCTCCAGCCCCCAATACTCTCTCTTTTTTTTTTTCCCCCAGAGCTGAGGGCCGAACCCAGGACCTTGCGCTTGCTGGGCAAGCACTCTACCATTGAGCTAAATCCCCAACCCCCCCAATACTCTTTCTTAAAGAATACAGTAATAATACTTCTTTCTACTCCACTGTGAATACCAATTCATGAGACGTTTCCTTTGTTAGAACTCTAATTTTAGATCCTAAATAAAAAGGCTTTTTAGGGCTGAAGAGAGCTCAATCACCAACTGCTCTTCCAGAGGACCCAGGTTCAATTCCCAGCATCCATGTGATAGCTCACAACCATCTAAAACCCCAGTTCCAGGGGCTTTAATGCTCTCTTCTGGCAGGCACATATGTGGTATGCAGACAAAATGCCCATAACACATAAAATAAAAATAAGCATTCAAAAGAATTATTATTATTATTATTATTATTATTATTATTATTATTATTATTATTATTATTAATGGGGCTGGAGAGATGGCTCAGAGGTTAAGAGCACTGGCTGTTCTTCCAGAGGTCCTGAGTTCTATTCCCAGCAACCACATGGTGGCTCACAACCATCTGTAATGAGATCTGGCGCCCTCTTCTGGTTGTGCAAGAAGACATGCAGGCAGAACATTATACATTTATTCAAAAAATAAAAAAAAAAAAAAAGACTTAAGCCAGGCATGGTAGTTTATGCCTGTCATCTCAGAGCTTGGAGGCTGAGGCAGGAGAATTGCCAAAAGTTCAAGGGCAACTTAGACTATATGAGAAGTTCCAGGCCAGTCTGGGCTGCAGATTAAAACCCTGTCTCAAAAGTTGAAAAGCTAAAACATCCCTATAATTTGGTGCTTGTAAATAGATAAACTATATTTCTTGGTTCTGTGTTTGGGAGTAAAAATAACTTTAGTATTTTATCTAATATATATTTAAAATTTTCAGAAATATCCAGGAAAAATATTACCAGGGGTCATAAAGATAAAAGCATACTTCATTCTTAACCCCCCTCTATTTTCTGTTCCCCTTTATAAGAACTATTTGTAGTGTGTGCTTTTGCACTGTTTATAAGCAGGCGGCATGGCCTCAGCTGTAAACTTGCATATCACCAATCAAGCAAGTCCGAAGAGACTGGCTGTCCTAAACAGACATCTCAGTTGACAAGTACTAAAAAAGTCTTCGCTTCCAACTTCCTTCTGTACTTCTGCTACCCCGTAATCTGTAAAACATGTGTTTTAAACATCTGTCAGGAGTCAGATTTAGGGACCAGAGAGATGGCTCAGCTAGAGCCGCGGTGCTCCTTCCGAAGGCCCTGATTCAGTTCCTCGCACCCACCCACATGGGGGTTCCTAACCATCTGTGACTCCCTCTTCTCACCTCTACCGTCACCACACATGAACACGGTGCACACATACAGAGTCAGCTGAAGCTCCATCTTGAAATACTTCTGGATTTTTCTTGGCTGATAAAAAGAAACCCTGTGTCTCTCTTCGGTTTTCCCCCTTATGTTACTCACTTCTACTTGGGATGGCTCTTCTGCCCTCCAGTCTCTCCCAACTTCTCTTAAAGAGAGTTCACACAGTAGTCTCCATAGTCTCCGTAGGCTGACTGTGCCTTAGCCTCTCCACAGCTCCTTAGATTCCCTCCGTCATTCCCTTATAACACCTCTTTTCCTTCAGCTGACTCCCTGCTGGGATACTTCATCTGTTAAAGTTCCCAGTGCCTTGATCACTTCAGGAAGGCTGTCCCTAATGTTTTCTGTAATGAGATTTCAGGAGGGAAGGTGCCCGTTGTCCTCAGTGACTGAAGAGCAGTCCTCAATTATGGTTGGTTTTTTACTCTTGGAGGGCCTGCCACCCAGCTCCCAAGTAAATACATAGAGCCTTATTCTTACTTAGGGAATGCCCAGCCTTAGCTTGGCTTATTTCTAGCCAGTTTTTCTTAAGTTATCCTGTTCTCTTCAACAGTGTTTTGCCTCTGGGCTTTTACCATTCTTTATTCTCTATATATTTCTCTCCTTCTGAGTCTGTGGCTGGCTGGGTGGCTGAGTGACTGGCCCCTGGAGTCCTCCTCTCCTCCTTTTCCCAATCCTCTCTCTTCCCTAGATCTCTCTTCCTCTCTCTCTTTCCTGCCAGGCCCGCCTAGTCTTTCTCCTGACTACCTGTTGGCATTCAGCTCTCTGTTCCTTTATCTGAGTGCTTTCTTCAGCCTCATATCCTAGTTCTACAGCTTACACTGACAGTGACCACCCCAGGGAGGTTGTTCTGATGTTAGCCTGTGTCTCTTAAATGGAGATGCTTTGGAAAATGAACACATTCTATGTTCTTTTTGTCACTTGGTTATTTGAACATGTTTATAACATATTTGTTGTGCATGTACTATTGGACCTACGGTTATAGGAATAAAAATAAATATACCCCATGGTTCCTATAGTTACAAAACAGTGTTACTTGTGTAAGTATATGTATTATATTTTATGAATATAAATATTCATAAAAGTGTATTTGTTGATATAATAAAATTATTGGAGAGATTTTTTTAAAAAGATTTCTTTATATATACAGTGTTGTGTATGTATGCCTGCAGGCCAGAAGAGGGCACCAGATCTCATTACAGATAGTTGTGAGCCACCATGTGCTTGCTGGGCATTGAAATCAGGACCTCTGGAAGAACAGCCAGTGCTCTTAACTGCTGAGCCATCTCTCCAGCCTGGAGAGATTTTTTTTAGAATTAACTCTTTTATGTATTTTTTGAGGTGGTTTTTGTTTGTTTTGTTTATTTAAGACAGGGTTTCTCTGTGTAGCTCTGGCTGTCCTGGAACTCACTTGGTAGACCAGGCTGGCCTCAAACTCACAGAGATCTGCCTGCCTCTGCCTCCCGAGTGCTGGGATTAAAGACATGTGCCACCATCACCCAGTTTGAGATTTTATTTTTATTTTATGTATATGTGCGCCTGAACATGTGTGCTCCATGTTCCTGCAGTGCCTGCCAAGGCCAAAAGATGGCACTGGGTCTCCAGGGACTAGAATTATGGGCATTTGTGAGCTGTCATGTAGGTGCTGGGAATCAAAGAGCACCTGAGCCTCTTAACCACGGAGTCATCCCTCCAGCCCCTAAATTAACTCTTGTCAGCCAAAATAATGAGCATCCGTAAAGATTCTATCTGGAACCACATAGATTTTTCACTTAATCTTATAGATTTCATGTAAAAATCTCATAAAGTTTGTATTCAGCAAGCCATTAACACTTACTAGGATTTTGAAATAACCTCTTAAATATGAGTTAAGAGTGAAATAGGGGCCGGGCGGTGGTGGCGCACGCCTGTAATCCCAGCACTCGGGAGGCAGAGGCAGGTGGATCTCTGTGAGTTCAAGGTCAGCCTGGTCTACAGAACAAGTTCCAGGACAGGCTCAAAAGCTACACAGAGAAACCCTGTCTTGGAAAGCCAAAAAACAAAAAACTAAAAAACAAAAGAGTGAAATAGGGCTCGTGGGTGAGGTGCTTGTTACTAAGCCTGCATGTTGGGAGAGAACCGACTCCCACAGGTTGACCTCTGACCTCCACACACACCCATATGTACTAAATAAATAAGTGCAATAAAAGAATGCAAAGTGTAACATAAAGAGCAGTGGCACTTTGAAGTCTGTGGTGTTCACTTGGAGTAGACAGTTTGCCATGGTTTGTGTTCTCTATGTCATGTCTTTTTTTTTTCTTTCTTCAAGCAACCTGTCACACAATAGGCGTGTGCCAAAAATGGGGCCTTATCCAGATTATTCTTCTTCCTCATACATTGAAGACTCCATCCATCACACTGACAGCATTGTGAAGAATATTTCCTCTGAGCACTCGATGTCCAGCACGCCTTTGACCGTAGGAGAAAAGAATCGGAACTCCATTAATTACGAGCGGCAGCAAGCACAAGCTCGAATCCCCAGCCCTGAGACAAGCGTCACCAGCCTGTCCACAAACACAACCACCACAAACACCACTGGCCTCACGCCGAGTACCGGCATGACCACCATATCCGAGATGCCATACCCAGACGAAACAAGTCTGCATGCCACAAATGTCGCACAGTCCCTTGGGCCAACCCCTGTCTGCTTACAGCTGACAGAAGAAGACTTGGAGACCAATAAGCTGGACCCAAAAGAAGTTGATAAGAACCTCAAGGAAAGCTCTGACGAGAACCTCATGGAGCATTCTCTTAAGCAGTTCAGCGGGCCAGACCCATTGAGCAGTACGAGCTCCAGCCTGCTTTATCCACTCATAAAGCTTGCCGTGGAAGTGACTGGACAGCAGGACTTCACACAGGCTGCAAATGGCCAAGCATGTTTAATACCTGATGTTCCGCCTGCTCAGATCTATCCTCTCCCGAAGCAACAGAACCTTCCTAAGAGACCTACTAGTTTGCCTTTGAACACCAAAAATTCAACAAAAGAACCCCGGCTAAAATTTGGCAGCAAGCACAAATCAAACTTGAAACAAGTGGAAACTGGAGTTGCCAAGATGAATACAGTCAGTGCAGTAGAACCTCACGTGGTGACGGTCACTATGAATGGTGTGGCAGGGAGAAGCCACGGTGTTAATTCCCACGCTGCCACAACCCAGTATGCCAACGGGGCAGTGCCATCTGGCCAGGCAGCCACCATCGTGGCACACAGGGCTCAGGAAATGCTGCAGAATCAGTTTGTCGGTGAGGAGACCCGGCTGAACATCAACTCCAGTCCTGATGAGCATGAACCGTTGCTGAGACGGGAGCAGCAAGCTGGTCATGACGAGGGGGTTCTGGATCGCTTAGTAGACAGGAGGGAACGGCCACTAGAGGGTGGCCGAACTAATTCCAATAACAACAACAACAGCAATCCGTGTTCAGAACAAGATGTACGTACACAGGGTGTTACAAGCACAGCTCCAGATCCTGGGCCATCAAAGCCCAGAAGAGCACAGAGGCCCAATTCTCTGGATCTTTCAGCCACAAATATCCTGGATGGTGGCAGTATACAGAGTAAGTGGAAGGGCCTCGGCGTGTCCTTTACCTTCATTTATCACTTCCAGAGACAGAGTGCCTGGGCCTGGGCAGAAATTGGATTATTGTAAAGTGGGGAAAAGGGGCTTTTCTTTTCTTTCTTCTTTCTTTTCCTTTGGGTCATTGATAAATTAAAAATCTGCTATCATGATAGTCAGAAGAATTACCAACTTAATCTGTGTTTTGCTTGATGGCTTCTTTATGATGTAGTTCACATGCTTGTTATGTTATGAGAGCTGAGAGTAAACAATATTTATTAGTGTCGGAGCATCAAGTGGCTACATTATGCCACTTTTACTTCTGAAACATTTGCTGTACATAGTAATATGTTAATCTACATTTAGTTTTAACTTAGTAAGTCTATATTTGTATTTTATGTGTGTTTATTTCAGACAAGGTCTCTATATGTAGCCCTAGAACTTGCTATATAGACCGGGCTAGTCTTAAACTCACAGCATGCTGGGATTAAAGGCATGTGCCACCATACCCAGTTCTTAGTAAGTCATACAAGTCAAGAGAAGTTGCAGAAAACTGAAGTTGTTCTCAGTTCCTTCATGTCATCTTGGTGTTGAGTCTCATATACAGCAGAGCATTGTGGTGTGGGGAACCTAGACAGAAAGGCTGCTGCTTGGTCCCTGCCCTACTGGGATTCCAGCCCAAGACCGGAGAGCTCACCTTCAGAATCTCCTCAGTCATTAGTACAGAAAATGATTTCTCTTTTTGTTTGCATTTATGAAAGAAAAAGTCATGTCTTATGCTTTCTTAAGCTACAGAATGGGCTGAAAGAAGGTCTCAAAACAGTAAATCTAGCCCTTTGCTGGACATGTAACTCAGAGGTAGAACACGTGCCTACTGTTCAGAAGGCCCAGGTTTTCATTTTCAGCACCACAAAGGAAAGAAAGTCTAAGCCAGGCGGTGGTGTCACACGCCTTTAATCCCAGCACTGAGGAGGCAGAGGCAGGCGGATCTGAGTTTGATGAGGCCAGCCTGGGCTGCAGAGTGAGCTCCAGGACAGTGAAGGCTACACAGAGAAACCCTGTTTTAAAATAAAAAAAAATAAAAAGAATAATTTTGAGAAGCTAAGTGGTAGTGGCACACGTCTTTAACCCCAGCACTCGGGAGGCAGAGCCAGGCGGATTTTTGTGAGTTCGAGGCCAGTCTACATAGTAAGATCCAGGACAGGCACAAAGCTACACAGAGAAACCCTGTCTTGAAAAACCAAAAAAAAAAAAGAAAAAAAGAAAAAAGGAATATTTTAATTTTCCCAGTCCCTGTGAGTTTTAGTTATTTTTTAAATTAAGTCTCAAAAATGAGTTGGTTGAATTTTGCTTAGAAAAACATTGCCAAGCATCACATATTTCAGGAAATATCTATCATTTGGTTCTACAGACTCTGGTTGGATCTGTTGGTGAAATTCAGCCTCTTTATTTTTCCATCCATTTTGGTTCGGTTTGGTTGGAGTCTTATGTAGCTCAGGCTGGCCTGTGTGGCAGCTGTGGAGTCGATGGCCTTGAGCTTCTGACACCCCTGCTTCCACTCACCACTGCCGGGGTTTGTATGGTGCCGGGGGTGAGCTCAGGGCCTTGTGTGTGCCAGACAAGCACTCTATCAGCTGCAGAGTATTTCCAGCCAGCCCCTTTACTTCTGAATATTGTCCTTCCGTAGAGCTCATTTCTTGTACTTTTATTTTCAGTAGGTGAGTCAACGCAAGACGGCAAATCAGGATCTGGTGAGAAGATCAAGAAACGTGTGAAAACTCCATACTCTCTTAAGCGGTGGCGCCCCTCCACCTGGGTCATCTCCACTGAACCCCTGGACTGTGAGGTCAACAGCAGCAGTGACAGGGTCATGCACTCTAAATCTAGCACTGCCGTGTACCTCGCGGAGGGGGGCACCGCCACAACCATGGTGTCTAAAGATATGGGGATGCATTGTCTGTGAGGGCTTTCAAGCCTATGGAGTGAATTTATTTTTTTTGCATCATTTAAACGTGCAGAAGACATTTAAAAACAAACTGCTTTACCCTGTCAGCACCCTCCCACCCATGCAACAGGACTTGCTTGAAATAGGTTCAGCTATGCAGAAATTTTAGCTTATGCTTCCATATTTTTTAATTTTGTTTTTTAAGTTTTGCACTTTTGTTTAGTCTTGCTAAAGTTATATTTGTCTGTTATGACCACATTATATGTGTGCATATCAAAAGTGGTCTCAAAATATTTTTTTAAGAAAAAAGCAAAAACAATGTATTGCTGATAATCAGTTTGGACCATTTTCTAAAGGTCATTAAAACCGAAGCAAATGAAGACAGGTTTGACTGCAGTGGTGTCTGGTATCCATGTTTTGTTTCTGGGCACAAGCTAGTTTATATGTCAGTGTGTTTTTGAACATATTATCTGTTGGACATTCTTTTCTCTTGTATTTTATTTGAATGTGCAATAGTCTTTAGACCACAGAGAAGCTTTCTTACCAGCTCTCTTCTAGCAGGGTACACATCTTCCACTGTTGAAACATTTCCCCTGTTCTTCGATGATATGAATAGTCTCTTGCTTTCTCCTCGGAGGGAATGCATAGGCACTGTGCAGAGGCTCCAAGAAGGACTTCCCAAACCCTTTTCTGAAATGCCGTTGTCTTTTAACCTCCAAACACTAAGTGTCTCCTTCCAGGCATTTCAACAAGCATGTTGGTTCTGATTTTGGAAGTTCATAAGAGAGCGTAGAACAAAACAAAAGGAAGCAAATATTAGTCTTTCCATTTTATTTTTCTACGTATGTTCATGTTCCCTATTCATTTATTTAAGAAATACTTTTTATCAGAAAATTTATAGAACCAAACTTACATGGAATTTTTAAGTAAGTAGATGGGCAAGGTGATATAGTGTAGGAACTCTGATTTTCTGACCATCACAAATTAAATTTCATTTCCTATTTATAATAACTTCAGAAAAAGTCATAGTTTTGAACCTATAGTATCTTTTATTGTTTCCCAGCAAAGCTTGGCAGCTTTATGTAAAAAACGGTTCCTCTTCCCATGACCTAAAACACTGTGTGGAAAGCTCAGTCAACCAGCATGCCCGATCCCCTGGAAGAAGGGCTTGCTGCCAGACTGGAGACTGTCGGGCAGACTAAGATTGACCCTCTTTCTTCTGCTAACTTTCTTTGCTGATCCTGGTTTCATGATTTCTCCTTTTACTGGCTTCACGTGCCCTTCAACTGGAAGAGCATCTAGTATTCATGCTGTAGCCAAGCATGCCTCTAGTGACAACCTGGAAGTCACTGTCACACTCCTTTGCTTCTTGTCACTAATGATCTCTGAAACAGGCTCTGTGTCTTTCAGAAAAGCACTTTCTGTCATTACGGGGGAATTTTCCCTAAACATTGTTTCCTGCCAGTTTGCAAGCAAATTGTTCTCATGTTTTCACATTCTCAGAATCCTTGATATCCATTATCTGATTATGTTTTACATTTTTGCAGGGGGGAGATACAAAAGTTAGTAGAAATCTCCAAATTCCTGATTTCAGTTCTCATGTCCTGAACCCCATTTTCTCATTTGTAATCCTCCACCCTTACCATTTACTAAAGACAGCCCACTTCTCCCAGTGTGCTGTCCCAGTGCTGGTGACTTCCTTGTCTGAGCCACCTTTGACCTGCCATCTGCTCTGCTGCTCCAATGTGACAGCGTTGAAAACATTTATTCAGCCGGATTGCTGACTCTCGAGTTCTCAGTTCTTAGGATTAAGATTATCTCATTTGTGCCCAGGGTTCCCTCTCACTTTTGTGTTTTATTGGCCCTTCTTGTGGTTCAGGTTAGTTTATTTGTTTTGTGTTTGTTTTCCTGACAGGGTTTCTCTGTGTAGCCTTAGCTGCCTTGGAACTTGCTCTGCAGGCCAGGCTAGCTTTGAACTCGGATTCTTAATATATATTTTTGTCTCCTGGCATACAATTTCTTTCAGACAGTCACTATTTTCTAGCTACATAACAAATAACTTGTGTCTTTCACTTATTTCTCTTGTCCAAATGGCTTTCAGATGCATTTCAGGATTTTTGTTTTTCAGTTGTGCCATGTTAAATCAGCACATTTATATCCCTTCCATCTCTAGTCTGAAGCATTGAGCACAAACGACCCTGTGAGTCCAACTGTCTCTTCCAGTCAGAACACTGTCCTACAGGCTGACATAGTTTGTACTGGGGCCAGTCAACTGTGAATTCGCCAACAGTCTTTAATGATTAATACATTATAAAATGCTTTAAAAATTAATATGCCAAATTAAAAGAAACAAGTATAGTTTCCCATCTCATGAAAATATATTTAAAACAAATAATTCCTTTCACTGATTTATGGTAACTGCTTGAAAAATAGGAAAGGTAGAAAGTATAGGTCATTTTAATAAATTTTGAAAACCATAATACACAGTATGCAAAAATCCCTTTAATAATCAATTACTTGTTAGCTTTATCTGATTCTTGAAGCTGACACTGAATTGACCTTATTTCACATAAAAAAAATTATTTGGGGGCCTTTTGAATAAAAGTCATATAGTTCAAAAATATTTCCCTGGACAGTAATCATATCACTGGAACACCAGTCCCCTTAAGAAAACACCAGTGGTGGGCTGGAGGGCGGCAAGGCCGTGAAGAATCTAGTGAGTCTAGTTCACAGCAGCTACGTTGCAACTCACCACTTCCACTGAATCCAGTTCCCTCTCTTGGCCTCCACTGCATATACATAACACCCCCCCCACACACACACAGACATACACATAATTAAAAAATAAATCTTAAAATCCTAATTGTATACCAGAACGAAGTAATGGAAAGAACTTGATTTGAATTATATATAAAATAAAATGATTTAAATTAAAAGCTAAAAAGAAATTTAAGTGTATAATTTGAAAAACACTTTTACTGTAGAAATTTGTAAAAAGACATATACTGAAAACGGGCATGTATATGCACTATTTTTTTCATCTTCAGAGTAACCATATTTTAATTAATACTCATATTTTACAAACAAGGGAACAAAAATTAAGAGAATTAATTTGTCCACGCTGACCTGGGGTAAAACCCAGGCCTGTTTCTGCACATCTCTCTCATCCACACTCGTGGTTACATTCTTCATGGACAGATGTGTGATGGACTGACATTTTGTGCTCCAGATACCTTAATGCTTTGAGAAGTTAGGTCAACATCACAAAGTCTGTAAGTATTATTGCTTAAAAGACAATTACTAATGCAATACAAAATTCGACCTACAACTTAAAATCACGTTGCTTATCTTCTAATATTCTTACATTGCAGAACTAAAGGCAGAAGTACATTTTCAGAGAAAAGCGAAGGAAGCCGTGGGAGCAGACTCCTAAAGTGATTCCATGCTAGAGTTGGAAACAGTAGTTAAATACACGTTTTCACTCTTCTCAGCCCTTTGCCTCCACCTTTAAAATGCCTGCTTTAACAATGTTAGAGAGACTGTTAAGCCAGAGAACCAAGCAAGATGTAGAAAAAATACAAGATGAATAACCTCTTTATACATCAGGTTGGTGTAGCTTCCTTCCACGTGTGTATTTGTTTCTGGAACTGTATGTTGGTTCTGGATGAGAAACCAGAGAAGGTACACTAGAGTAGCCAGGCGGTGGGAGGGAATTATCACAAATTTTGGCAGGTATTTTTATTTAAGATATTTTCAAGTTCGACTTCCAAATCCCAAAGGAATACCTGGTAGGCTGCAACTGTTAGATTGTACATTTAGTCTCTATTAACTAGTCATTTAAAATGGAAAAAAAAAATCAATGAACGTTTGTTTCCTTTTTTCATATTTACGGACATGAATATATCATTGGGAGTCACTCACTAGTATTTGATATTGTATAATATTTTATACCATATTTTATAAGCCTGTGTTGACTTAGTACTTGTCATGTGTATGACTATCCACAAGATTTTTTAAAAATATATGATTGCTTTATATCCTGAACTCCTTAAAAGATAGATTCTGAACGCATGCTAGTTGAGGTCCTAGACCCTCCATTCTGGGAAGTGTGTGACACACCCACAGGACCCCAGGACTCTCTTTTGGGCTAAGATAATTTCAGTATTCATGCCCTTAGCTAGCAGTGGGCTGTGGTGCTTCTGTTTTCCAGGAGATAAAGTTGCATTTTAACTTTTTTTTTAGATTATGAACTATGCAAACTTTGTCCAAAAACTACTTACTACCTTACATGATCCCTTCCTAACCATGCTCATTGGTTATGTGAGTCTAGCCAGTTACTCCTGAGCTACTTACACGAAGCCTGTTATCAGAAGGAGGGGTCTGCACAGGTGTCCACAGCAGCACAGGAGAGGCGGCGGCACCTGCCATTCCTCTCTGTAACTCCCCTCGTGGTTTGTGCTGACTGTCCCTCCCCTGTCTGACTGGCAGTTGTGTGTCAGGAAAGTTTCCTTCATACCTATTCCGTCTCTCTTGTTTGGTTGGAAGTGTTTCTTATCCCTGATAGGGAAAAGAGAATAAATGGTCCTCCTCTCCAGCGCTCTTTAGTCGGCTTCAAGCTTCTCAATTAACACTTCAGTCCATCAGAGAAAATCATTCCCGTTCCTATAGGTCTTTTTCTCCTCAAATCTATTTTAATTACTTTATTTATATTTAAGAGCTCATAAAATTCTATGTTATATTCAAATTAGTTGCTCCAGTTAATTTATAGCACAGTAGTTTGATAGAAGAATTCAGAGTAAAGATGTTACCATTTGATTTGGATTTAATCATCTGACCACCCAAAAACCAGCACTTAATTTTTGTATTACCTACATTTTTCTATTATAGTGTATTTTATGATTTTATATCTGCACAGATATAACTAAGAAGCCATGCATATGTAATTGTGTATCATTTTCATTAAACCTTCACCCATGTCATAATGAGTTTGAGTGTCACGATTGAGCCACAACAAATATTATACATGTTTCTTCATATCAAATACTGTATTAAACACTAAATGCAAAATTAACTTTCAAAAGCAGACCCTACACAAATCAGGTATTATCCATGGATATTTCTGTCTTTTTGTAGACCACTTTTGAAATGCTTACCATTGTTTTTGCAGCACAGAGTGGATGGACTAAAACAATTTCCATTTAACTTTTAAGTGGTTAAAGTTGGGTGTTACATAGAGGGTAAATCTTTAAGATTTATCTCGTGGCATATAGGTTTGAAAGTAAATATTCTAGAAGCTGTACTGTATGTTAAAATTATGCCCCAAATAAATCTATTGAATCTTTTTAAAAACTCCAATTTTATTATTACTATGATGTTTGAGGTGTTTCTAATGATCGTTGTAAAAATGCACATTCATTTGTAAAACTTAGTTTGCAGTCCACATTAAAATCTGGAACAGAAAGAATCTTTAGAACTAAATTGCTTCATTAGGATGTCCAGTTTGTAACTGAATTTCATGAATATTGACTGTACTTGAAATTACAACTTGACTGTTTTTTTCTTTTTAAAAGGTCCCCCCCTTTTTTATTTGTATTTTCAATTTCAGAAGTACCTTCCTGGTTTATAATCACTTTTAGACATAGTATTACTTAAAAACTCAGGGCGCCTTTTATCTGTTTGTACACTGAAAACATTCAGTTGATAGCAGACAAGCGATTAGATCTAGTTGGATATTTAAAAGTGTTTGTTGCATAGTGATATGTCATCATATTATTTGACTTAATTCACATCAACATGACATTTGATTTCATTAATCATACAAACTTGCCCAGTTCTGTAATTACTGAGTAGAAGGAAGGACTCAACTAATTGGCCACATGTTCCAGCAGATTTAAGCCTTGGCCTTAAACCGCCGGCCTAAACACCTTCTGTTCTTGGTTGTGGTTGCACCTGATGGAACAAATGTTCATTTTGCTTTGTTTTTAATAACGGAGCTTAGGAAAGTAATTCTGAGATAGAAGTTTCTTAAGAGATAATTAGCATTATAAAACGTCCTTCTAAACGTGAGCTGATGACTAGCTTTAGTGATGGCTTGATGGCTTTGAGAAGGTGATCTATGGTAACCAGTTCTTCACACCGTCAGAGCCAAACACATTTTCCTTAAGTCAGACAAACTTAAGCTCTAATTGGTCTGCTGTATATTTAAATCTTAGCAGTGGAGTTATTTGTAATCAGTCTCTTGTCTCAGGCTCCCTACCTTGGTATCAGTCTTAAGTATATAAAAAGAAACATTGTAAAGATGTATAAGATTAAGGAAACTAATGACTAAGAAATGCAACGCAAAGCAATTAGGTTTCAACTTAATAGTGAGTTGCTTGACTTCTGTGGCTTTTTTTTTTTTTCTTTCCTGGTAACATTTATTTATTTAAGCGATATTGTATGTTATGTCTTCATTTCTGTAGAGATTGTATTGTATAAGTGTTCTTGTAAGCTGGAATCATCCTGAATTTTCTGTTGCTAATTTTTCAAGTGAATTTACATGGATAACTGTAAAATACACTAACTCTTAGGGTGTGATAGCTGAAACATGGAGATGTGTAGCTGCCGTGTTGTTTTCTGAATGGAGACACACTAGCTACCGAGTATTCATTTCTGAGGATGCCTTTTGAGAAAAGAAAGGCTGACAATGTCCGCTCTTCCTCAGAACCCTCTTTCTTGTTAACGGGTATCTTTTGTTGGTGTATTTCGTTCTTACATTGCAGATAGACTACCGTGTGTGAATTTATGAATAATTACTTCATTTATCTTGCTTTTGTATAAGCCATCCGAGACCTTGCTATGCTGTATAAGTTGTGTTTGATGGAGCAGTGTATGAAATAAAGCAGATCACTTTCTTTTGTATTATCTATGGATGCCACTATGAACGCTGACATTAAGCCACTAAAGAGTTTTCTATGAATAAGTGTAAGTAAATGCTTTGATATATATAAACCTAAATAAAAAGATTGTATTGAGACAGAGACATTGGCAAAGGAAGTTTTAAGGCAGTTCTTTAGGTTTAAAAAGGCTTGCTGTAAAATGGTGCATTATTCCATTTATTAAAGATCATATTAATGACAACATTAATTTTAAAAAGATTTATTTGTTTGTTTGTCTGTTTTGTGTGCATTGGTGATTTGCCTGTATGTGTGTCTGTATAAGGGTGTTGGATCTCCTGGAACTGGAGGTTGCAGGTGGTTGTGTGCTACCATGTGGGTGTTGGGAATTGAACCTGAGTCCTCTGGGAGGGCAGCTAGTGCTCTTAACTGCTGGGCCATCTCTGCAGCCTCGTAAGTGTATTTTTTTTTTTTTTAATTTTATGAGGTCTCCAGAAATTGCTGTTGCTGATCTGATATCGCAGAGACTTTGCAGCAGAGTCAGTCCATGCTCTAACATGACTTGTATAACTTAGTGTGGTATGAAATGTCAGCTGCAACTAGAGTCATAGCTGCCGCTTTCTAGCTACTTACAACATGCCTCATGTTCCTCATGCCATGTACAGCTGTCTCACAAATACATGTTCTCTCTCTTTATAAGTGAAGAAATGGACGTTCGGAAAATTTTAATACCGTTCTTCAAGCACAGAGCCGGTAAGTGGTGAATGGGATCCCAGTGATACAGTTTGTACTTTGCTTGAACTATGGCCTTGGAGCTTTGCTTGTGGTAAGGAAAACTCATAAATGTAAATAAAGTCTGCCCAATGGTTAGGGTAGTCAAGTGGTTGGATGTTGCCCAAAGCTCCCGGTGCTCACCTCCTTCAGTCACCTAATACTGTTTTGGTGCCCAGGTGGTGGAGTGATCTTTTTGATTAGATCCTTGTTTCGGGAAGTTTCTTCTTCCTCCTCTGGTGTCTTTCTGTGTTGTCCCTGCTTCTGCCTCCAGAGTAGCTGGGACTTCGAGCTTCTGCGACCATACCAGCTAGAACACTTGCTTAAAGGGGACATGTGTTTGGGGAGCTCATGTGCCTGGCTCTGGATGGATTCAGTGTGTTGACTGCCTGTCCTGCAGTGGAATCCTGTACCAGTCTAGGGGCAAGCGTGTTCAAGGGTGTGCTTTTACCCAGCCAGGTGCCAGGGGCATTTCTTCTGGGAGAACAAATGCAGCCCGCTCCCACAGACCCTGGTGTACTCTTCAGTGATGTTTTCGGGGTCGTAGATTTGAGGTATCTTTTCCTTTTGTCTCTAGTCCGACACGCAGGGTTTCAGAGACACTACTAGAATTCTCCATAGAACTTGCTGTGGGTAAGATGACAGCTGTATCTCCTTACAGGAAATGTGGTAACTAGGATAAGCATGCAGTAATGATTCATTGGACCTTTTCATGACTTACCCAAAGTAAAATTAATTCTCATTTGTGCCTATCTGGTCTGTCTCCCAGTTTATACTCCTCTGCAAGGAACTACCTTCGGCCAGTGATTAATCTTCTCTTTATTTTATAGTGCTTTTTAAAGGCCAAATTCTTCATGCATTTATTGGTATGATTTGTTCTTCAGAAATGAAAAGATGAACTGAGAGATAAGGAAAAGTATGATATAACTCCTCCAGAAGGAGAGAGGACTCGAAGTGGCGTTGATTGTCCTAGGGAAACCCAGGGGAATGCCTGTTGGTGCTGATAGGACACCAGCTGACCAATGAAGTGACGGTGCCCGAGTCCAGCTCAGTAAAGAGTGAGCTCACCGGGACCACACATAGTAAACAGTGAGTTCACCGGGATCACCCACGAAGGAGCTGGAGTGGTTCCTGAGCAGGTTCTCCACCAAAAGACCCCAGAGACAACTGATAATAAAAATACAATATTTAGGTTGGGGATTTAGCGCAGTGGTAGAGTGCTTACCTAGCAAACGCAAGGCCCTGGGTTCAATCCTCAGCTCAAAACAAACCAATAATTAGCCAGGTGGTAATGCACACCTTTAATTCCATCATTTGGGAGGCAGATCTCTGTTAGTTCGAGGCAAGCCTGGTCTACAGAATGAGATACAGGATAGGCACCAAAACTACACAGAGAAATCCTATCTCTCAAAACCAAACAAAGTTATTAGAAATATGAAGAAAGGGGAGCTAGAGAGATGGCTTAGAGGTTGAGAGCACTGACTGCTCTTCCAGAGGACCTGGGTTTCCTACTTTTCATCATGGTGTCTCAACTATACCTCCTAGTCTAGGGAAACTGACACCTTCTTCTAATCTCCGTGGGCACCAGCCATGCATATGGTGCACAAACATACATGTAGTTACAGCAGTCATACAAAGAAAATATTTCTTTCTTCTTTTTAATTTATTTTATGTGCATTGGTGTGAAGGTGTCAGATCCCTTGGACCTGAAGTTACAGACAGTTGTAAACCACCATGAGGGTGCTGGGACTTGAACTCAGGACCTCTGGAAGAGCAGTCGGTGCTCTTAACTGCTGAGCCATCTCTCCAGCCCCAGAAAATTATTTCTTCAGGGAGGGAAAAGTTTTGAACATTAGTGTGTGGCAAACACTGGAGATTAAAAAGAACCCTGGGGGGGCTTGAGAGATGGCTCATCAGTGAAAACATTGGCTGCTCTTCTACAGGACCCAGGTTCCATCTCCAGCACCCACGTGATCGCTCACAACCATCCACTGATCACAGCCAACTCCAGTCCCAGTGGATGCGATGCCTCTTCTGGCCTCCAGGGCAGTGCACACACATACATGCAGACAAGCACCCATACATACAATAAAATAATCTCTTTAAAAAGCCTTACTTCAGTCTTAATGAATTGGGCAGTTTCCCGTTAATGACAGACCTAAGATATAGGAAGGAATTAGTTAAGAGGAACACTGGTCCTCCTGGATATAGGAAGGAATTAGTTAAGAGGAACACTGGTTCTCCAGGCTATAGGTAGGAATTAGTTAAGAGGAACACTGGTCCTCCAGGATATAGGTAGGAATTAGTTAAGAGGAACACTGGGCCTCCTGGATATAGGTAGGAATTAGTAATAGGAACACTGGTTCTCCAGGCTATAGGTAGGAATTAGTTAAGAGGAACACTGGTCCTCCAGGATATAGGTAGGAATTAGTTAAGAGGAACACTGGGCCTCCTGGATATAGGTAGGAATTAGTAATAGGAACACTGCCACTTCCACACATGTAATTGTTTTTGTTTAATTGGGTTTTTTTTTTTTTTTTTTTTTTTTTTACTCTTTGCTCTTTTGGAGTCCCAAATAAATACACGGAGAGTATTCTTACGGATGCCCAGCCTTAGCTTGGCTTATTTCTAGCCAGCTCTTCTTAAATTATCCCTGTCTACCTTTTACCTTTCTCTATTTTATATACCTTTCTTTCCCTCTTACTCTGGCTGGCTGGGTGGCTGGCCCCTGGCGTTCTCTCCTCCTTTTTCTCACTTCCACGCTTCACATTCTTCTCCTCCTATTTATTCCCTCTGTCTGCCAGCCCCACCTATCCTTTCTCCTGCCTCGCTGTTTTAGAGAGACAAAGTAACGCAACTTCACAGAGTTAAACAAATGCAACATAAAAGTGTGAACACATCTTTGCATCATTAAACAAATGTTCCACAGCCTAAACAAATGTAACACATCTTAAGCTGATATCCCCAACGTGCACAGCCCTGGGCACTGGAAAATGAGCAGGGAGGGCGAAAACCTTAAGGCTGGATTAAGAAATTAGGCATGGTGGCTTACATCTGTACTGCCAACACTCAGGAAGCTACAGCAGGATTGTTGAGCCCAGCATACCAATCTGTGCAATATAGTGAAACCCCATCTCAAAAAATTAAATTATGGAGCTGGGCAGATGGTGAACGTGCTTGCCATACAAGTGTGGAGACCTGAGTTCAGATACCCAGCACCCAGCTGGTTGTGGTACGCACCTGTAACCCCAGGACAGGGGAGATAGAGACAGGAGGATCCTGGAGCCTGCTGACCCACCATTTGAGCCAAACCAATGAGTTCCAGGTTCAGTAGAAGATCTCTAAAATGGAGAAGCAAATTAAAGAAGACAGCTGACATTAACCTGGCTTACACACACACACACACACACACACACACACACACACACACACACACCACAGCAAAAAGTAGGATTGAGGATGTTGAATGGAAGGAGGAGGGGGGAGGGAGAGACAGAGATAGAGAGACAGAGACAGAGAGACAGAGACAGAATGGCACAGCCGTCCCAGACAGGCAAGCAAGTCTGGACTCAATGCTGGGAGTCAGTGAAAGAACTTACTCAGCAGGTTTCGAAGCAGCTGACCCTATTGGTGGTGTAAAGAAAGGGCCGAGAGGAAGGGGATTGTGAATAAAGTCATGAAGACAAGCACTGACAAGACGGTGAGGACCTGCACGAGGTGAGTCAGTGTCGGAAGGCAGGCCGCAGCGGGCCAGATCAGGGCTGACGAGATCAGAAGGCCCAGCGTCTGGTCAGGCAGGGAAATGGTCCTCTCCCGGGGCCGAGAAAAATCTCAGTGTTCAGATGACAGAGGTTACCTTTAGAAGTTTGGATATATTATATATATATAGCAGGATATCTATTAAATCGAATTTTGGGCTCCGAACACACATGCAGTCACTGTCCACCTATTATTTCTGTAGAAATGTCTCCAGAATAAGGCTTTCCTGAGTAAGACATGGGAAGTCAATTTGTTTTGAGGAGGTCCATGATTTTCAGATGGATGCTTTGATGGTTAGCTTGTTTCACATAGTACATTAAGGCATTGAGGGGGTGGGGGGGCTCTAGTCTTGCTCTTTTAAAACAAATAAGAAACAGCCTTACGTTGGGAATGGTGGCACATGACAACAGCCTCAACACTCAGGATGCCGAAATACATTGTCAAAGTCAGGTGGTGGTGGCGCACCCCTTTAATTCCAGCACTCCGGAGACAGAGGCAGGCGGATCTCTGTGGGTTCGAGGCCAGCCTAATCTACAGAGTGAGATCCAGGACAGCCAGGGCTACACAGAGAAAACCTGTCTAAAAAAACAAACAAACAAAACTTCAAGGCCAGCAGCCAGGGCTATATGGCAAAACTGTTTCAAAAAACTGAAAAAAGAAGCGAGCTGACCATTCAAACCTGGTAACCTGCATTTGACCGCCATGAATCGACTCCCTGGAGCCTCCTGCCATCCCCAGGGGTACTCCGGCACACCACCACTACCTACACTTCTTTTTCTTTTTAATTGGAAATGGGTCAGAGCACCTCAGGAAGAAGAGCGAGGTTTGGCAGAGGTGACTGGGTGGCAGATGTGTGCTTTGTGTGCGCCAGGCCACAGAGAAACAGGCAAGGACAAAGTTGTTGTGAAGTGGAGACCGTACCATCCGGCTCCCCCTCCTAGCCTGGATCTTCCTATGTGTGATGTCTTCTGTGTGTGATGTCATGGGAAGTATGCTTCAGTCCCTCCTGGGGACTGAAGAAATACCCAGGTCTTTAAACGTTTTATTTTTAAGTAACTGAGTTTATTGAGCTGGCTTACCCATCACAGTGGGTGGTGCCCTGTGTGTCAGTCACTTTTCTCATCCTGTGACCAAATACCCGAGAAAAGCTGTGTGAAGGAGGGTCTGTTTCTTTGCTCAGTTTCTGGTAGAAGAGGTGTAGCCATGGGACCGCTTCCTGTCCCGGGCAATCAGAGTTGTGTCGGGGCCTGCTCACGCCTTTGTGGAACAGGGCTGTACCCATAAGGCCCCTCACCAGTGACCCCCTTTCTCTTGGGCCTCTGGGGACAGTCTACATTGAAACTGAAGTAGCCCTTAAGATCCTATCTGTAGGGGGCTAGAGAGATGACTCAGCAGCTAACACAGGCTAATCTTCCAGAGGACCCAGGGTTGATTGCCAGCACACACGTGGCAGCTCACAACCATCTGTACCTCCAGTTCCAGGGGATCGAACACACTCTTCTGGGGACTGCATGCATGTGGTAGACACACACACACACACACACACACACACACACACACACACATAGAGGCAAAACAGCCGTAACGGCCATACACATAAAAATAAGTCTTTTTTTTTTTTTTTTAAGTTGTATCTTTTCACTTTTAGAGAAGTAATTTTGAAAGAATGGCTTTGGTGGTAGCAGGCCTATAATCCTAGCACTTGGGAGACTGAAGCAGGGGGTAGAGAAAGTTTGGGATAACCTGGGTAACTTAGCAAGACCTTGTCTAAAACTCTCAAGAGATTTGCTCTTATAACACCAGATTAAAGCTCAAAGGAACTAGATTCATTTCAGAAATGATGAATTGGCTGTAATATCAACATCGGAGATGTCTTTACAGTAATGGAAGGCATGCCTCATCTGTTAGGACCCTGTGAAGAAACACACACACACACACACACACACACACACACACACACACACACACGGGCCTGCCTTTGAAACGTCTCTGAGTAACTGTATCCGTGCCTTCTTTCACAGCTTAGCAAAAAGCTACAATGTCCAAGGTAGCAAAAATAGAAAAGATACAAACATATATACAAATAACATTTTTAAAGGGCTAAGATGGGGCGATAGACTGCTTACCTAGCATGTGTGGGATGCTGGGTTTCCCCCCCAGTACTGAGGGTGTGGGGTAATGGAGGTGATGAGGTGGGTCTAGACAAGAGCCTGACTGGAAAAGCCAAAAGAAGACCAGAAAACCTGACAGTGACAATAGGTCTTCCCTCCAAACAGTCCATGGTTTCCTTATCTCTGAAATAACAGTGCTTCATTAACGGCTGTGCTGATGCCAAAATACTAGCTTTTTCATTTTCAAGGTATAGTTTTTATTTAGCTTCTATGAACATGGCCTCTTAGCTGGAGATGGAGGTCGGCGATGGAGTGCTTACCTGCTAAGATCATCCCTGGCACCGCTTAACTGTATACATACATGCATGCATTCATACATAAATCAGCCGTCTTAGTCCATCCGAGTTAGTTACTCTGGGTTCTTGAAAGCAACTTAACTGCACGTCACTTGTGAATTAGGCTGCAGGATGTGTGGCATGTATGCGGAGTGAGGTTGGACAGAATAATCAGCACAGAGGCAAAGTGTGGCTGTGAAGTGTGTAGGACTGCACTGCCCACAGACTCCACTCAGCACATGGCTTTCAGAAGAGTAAGTCTTGACGTTCAGGTATTTCAAGTGCTTTTATTTTACATTTTACTACCATTTTTGCTTTTACTTATCATATTCAGTAAAATGAGAAATATGCAAAGTCATCAACCTTTACAAATCTCCGTGGATGTAGGAAAAGGAAATTTTGTCAACCTTGACGACAGAAGTCAATCGCAAGTTTATCATCAGGGCAATATCCAGCCGTGGTCTCCAGGACCAGACGGCACCATTCCCGAGATAGTTTGACAAGGTAGCTTCATTCAAGCAGCAGTTACCCTAAAGGAGAGGTCCATGTGCCACCTGGCCACTAGGCGGCGCTCCGAGTCCATGTTCTGATTGCCGGGACATTCGTTTTCTCCTTTTGTTTGTAATGTTTTCTTTGGGGGGGTGGGGAGGCAGGGATTGAAACAGGGTTTCTTTGTGTGTCCCTGGCTGCCCTGGAACTCACTCTGTAGACCAGGCTGGCCTCGAACTCACAGAAACCTGCCCGCCTCTGCCTCCTGAGTGCCAGGATTGAAGGTGTGCAAAATTACCGCTTTTTCTTTTTTATTACATTTATTTATTGTGAGTGTGCACGTGCACTCTAGCACACAGGTGCCATGTCCGCATATGGAGGGCAAAGGACATAGGGAGGACCTGGGTCAATACCCAACAGCCCATAACTTTATTCAAAAGGGCTTTTTGGTGAGACAAAAGACCTCCCCCTGCTAGCTACAGCCAAGTGTAGACCCTTCCAAACACCTGGTATGCAGGTCCGTGGTCCAATCATCCTGTTATGCAGCCCTGCTGGGTAAAGCAAGCTCGGCTCTCACTAGGAAACCTCCGTGGGCTCCCAGTGGAAAGCCTACAGATTGGTCCTCTCCAGAAGAGTATAGGTTAAAGCCAGATTTTAACGTGTTCTCAGACTCCACCTGAGTTTTGCAATGAAATGTAAATTACAGTTTATTTTTGTGTATGGATATGTGTACATCTGTGTGTGAGGGCATGTGTGAGCTATGGCACATGAGTGAAGGACAGACTACCTTGGCTGCCAATCCTTACCTTCCACTTCAAGGCAAGGTCTCTCTTGCCTGTACCTGCACTGTGTACTCCAGACAAGCTGGCAGACAGGCTTCCTTTGTCTCTGCCTCCCATTTGCCTTGGGCATACTAGAATCCCATACAGACGTGGACCACTGAGACCGGTTTTTCGTGGGCTCCAGGGGACAGAACTCAGGTCAGCAGGCTTGCACAGCGAGTACTTGGACCAGACAACCATCTCCCTAGCCCTTCATTTACAATTTCTGAGACATCAGAAAAGGTGAGTTTCATAGAACTCTAACATTAGGCAGAATTCTATCAAAGTTTAGTCAAGTTCTGTGAGAATAATTTATAAGCAAAGTTGGGTTTTAGAGGTTTGTTTGTTTTTAATTGACTTTGGCTTTCTCAATATTTAACTTTTTGAGGAAGTAGTTTTCGGTTACTGTAGTATATTTTTCCTGCCTAAAATGTCTGCCTTAAGGGTACTGCATGGTAATGCACACTGCCTCAGCAGAGACAGAGACAGACAGATCTGTGTGAGTTCCAGGCCAGCTTGATCTACAGAACAAGTTCCAGGACATCCAGGAATACATACAGAGACTCTGTCTCAATTTTTTTTTTTCTTTCTACCTTAAAATAATATATGGACCAACATTAAGAACAAGGCTGGGAGCAGGGGGATGGTGGCATACACCTTAACCCCAGCACTCAGGAGGCAGAGGCAGGTGGAAGGCCAGAGTGCCCAGAGCCCACATAACAAAACTGGGTGTGTGGGTGCACACTTGTAACCCAGCTGGGCAGGCAGAGGCAGGGCGTCCTTTGGTCTTGTGGGCCAGCCAACCTAACGAGCCTACATGACAACTTACCAGCAGTAAGTCAGGTGGGGCATGACTCAGGAGGTCAGGTGATTGACGACAAGTCTGACCACCTGAGCTAGATCCCTGGGATCCTCATGGAAGAAGACTGAAAATAAATTGCCCACTCCTCCACAGAGTCACCGGAGCTTATTTGCACTGTGATCCCCTCATACCCAGACACACTCAAATAAATGGAAAAGAAAAAAAACAGAACAAGCTGATAGCTCGTGAGAGATGGTACTCAAAGTTGTCCTTCAGCCCCGTATGTGTGAACCCAAACATGCTAGTGTGCCTGCACACACCCTAGTGTGCACACATGCTCACACACACAGTCACTGAACAGTGTACCAGCCAGCTTTCTATTTCAACAACAGAATACTTGGGGCCGTTAATTTATAAAGAGACATCGCTCCTGGTAAACAAGACCCCTTCAGCTGGGCGGTGGTGGCGCATGCCTTTAATCCTAGCACTTGGGAGGCAGAGGCAGGCGAGTTCTGTGAGTTCGAGACCAGCCTGGTCTACAGAGTGAGATCCAGGACAGGCTCCAAAACTACACAAAGAAACCCTGTCTCGGAAAAACTAAAAAAAAACAAAACAAAACAAAACAAAAAACACAAGACCCCTTCAATGATAGAGTCAGCTATCTCCGTTTGTATCTGGCTCAGCAAGTAGTGACCTCTGACCTATAAAGAAGGCTTCCCAAGGGGTTTACAAGGACATGTTTTCTATTTCCCCATCCAAGGAGGATTTGAAGAAGTCAGACAGGCCACCCACACCGGGACTCTTCAGTTCATCTGGCATAGAATTCTTAGAATTTCAGCAAATCATGTTTGCTCTAAAATGCCTCTCGATGACTTTTGATTTTCTGTGTCTTTATACACTTCAACTACTAATGACTACATGAGAGTCTGTCCCCTAGGAAGAGAGCCGTGTGGTGAGCACAGGGGCGACCTGGCCAGCTGGGTTTTGTTTGGTCTACAAAATATTTGAAAAGTGTTTTTATGTGAATGCCTCCTGTGTGGGAGTGGGGCTTTCCCCAAACCCAGTAACTCTTGAGTTACACTCTGCAAGATTTATTCATTTATGTTACGTCCAAGTCTTTGTAAGCTTTTAGTTTGTACCTGCTCCAAGAACCTTTATTCCAGACATAACATGAGTACAAAGCCCAGAGGAAATGCTTGGCATTTTAAGTACACTGGAGAGGAGAGCCAGCCACCCACTTTGAAGCAGGAGCAGCTCGCTTGCTCTCCCCTTGACCCTTCTCTTCCACAGGGTACCACTGTTACCTACGTCTCTGTTCTCTACATTCTCTGAAACCTACATGTAAACAGGACACAGGACTCATTCATGAGTATCGATTAGTGGGAAGAAAAAACCCAAAAACCTGTATTATCCTATCCCCAAAGGGATTATCTTAGACCAAAAAAATAAAAATAAAATAAATAAACATTCAGGCTGGAAATAGAGCTGGGTGGCTGACTGGGAGGCACAGACCTCATGTTCACTCCCAGCACCATAAACAAGCAACAGAAAAGACTGTATCCCTTACGTGAGCATCACCAAGAAGATGGGGCTCTCAAAATCGGCCCCTCTGAGTCAGGCGTGGGTGCACACCTTAAGTCCCAGCATTTGAGAGGCAGAGACAGGTGATCTCAGAATCCGAGGCTTTCCCAGTCTGCATAGTGAGTTCTAGGATAGCAAGGGCTATGCAGACCCTGTTACAAAACAAAAACCCAGGCAATTTGCAAACTCTAATTGTTTTTTTTTTTTTAATTAATTTTATTTTATTTTCATTGGTGTTTGCCTGCATTTACGTCTGTGTGAGGGTGTCAGATTCCCCTGGAACCAAAGTTACAGACAGTTGTGAGCTGCCATGTGGGTGCTGGGAATTGAACCCGGGTCCTCTGGAGGAGCAGCCTGTGCTCTTAACCTCTGAGCCATCTCTCCAGCCCCCATTTGGTTATTTTTATAGAAGTTTCCCTGAAATATTAAAAACAATGCTCAGAGGAAATGGTCAAGAAAAGCAGAAAGGGAGGGTCACTCTGGAGGGAGGGTCACTCTGGGGCCAGGATCACTCTGGGGGAAGGAGGGAGGGTCACTCTGGGGGAGGGTCACTCTGGGGGAAGGAGGGAGGGTCACTCTGGGGGAGGGTCACTCTGGGGGAAGGAGGGAGGGTCACTCTGGGGGAGGGTCACTCTGGGGGAGGGTCACTCTGGGGGGGAGGGTCACTCTGGAGGGGAGGGAAATGAGACAAAGGGATTCAAGTCAGCCGCGTGGAGACGCTCATTGAGAGGAGCCCAGAAACCTGGCTCTAGTTTCGCCACTGGCTTTATGGTAAACTGAGTCACAGCAGTGTGGAGCTCTGTGCTGCTGGCCTCCCAGGCCCACCCACGGCCTTCACCTCCACAGCCAAGGCTCGGTGGCGTCAGGGCTTCTCGCCCTGCAATCCCTTTCTGGTTGTGTCTCTGCTGTTTAGTCTTCGAGTTACCACCGCCAAAGAAAACAGGGACGACGGGCTGTCTTTAAAACTAGGGGGGAGTCTCCCACAAGCTCCGAAATCCTTCCGTTCAGCCTCCTTCTCACACAGGGTTTTTCTAGACCAAAGCATGAGGGGCTTCCAGAGGTGGGTCTTCGATGAGAAGATTAGAAGGGGCCTCCAGATGTGCCGCTCTAGACATACCTGCTATGGGAAGACCCTGGCTTCGTACAGACACTGACCAGTCCTTTTAATAGGCTCTTCCCTGGTCCAAAGTCTTTTCACTCGGGCATTTATCACGAAAGTAAGCATGTACTGGTCTAAGGTGAGAGGCGCAAAGAAAACTGAGTCGTGCGGGATGGGAGGTTGCCAACTTCATAGAGACCAGCAACGTGCTGAACATCAGGTAATTCCACCCTGCCTTCTGCGGCTTTTTAAAAAGTACTTTGTGTATGTCTGGTGTGTGTGTGTGTGTGTGTGTGTGTGTGTGTGTGTGTCTGGTCTGTGTGTCTGTGTGGTCTGTGTGTGTCTGGCCTGTGTGTGTGTGTGTGTGTGTGTGTGTGTGTGTGTGTCTGGTCTGTGTGTCTGTGTGTGGTCTGTGTGTGTCTGGCCTGTGTATGTGTCTGTGTCTGTGTGTGTGTGTCTGGTCTGTGTGTCTGTGTGTGGTCTGTGTGTGTCTGGCCTGTGTATGTGTATGTGTGTGTGTGTGTGTGTGTGTATACGTGCCATGCAGGCTTGGCGGAAAGCACTTACTTGCTGAACCACCACGTTGGCCCATCCTGCATCTTTCCTAATCAACTCCATGCAAGAGTAAAACCTAAAGTGTCTCATTTGTGATCCTCTACAGCCTGTTCAACATCTCTCCGAACAGATGGTGGGGGAACAGAGGAAATTAACTCTGCCACTTAAAAAAAGGAAAGAATACACGTTTTAATATCATTTTCCTTTTTATCCCAGAACTTTTAAAGCATTTCAGACTTTGACATCTCTAAGAGATAGAGAAGAGGGAGGAGAGACAGACAGACAGACACTTGGAAAGTGAGAATAGTACCTGAAATTCAGAAAGCTCAAAGCCCTGGTCCCCTTTGATTCCCAGAGCAGACGAAGCTCCATGTCAAGAACACTGTTACCCAGAAGTTAGAGGTGAAGCATAGGGAACTCATTGTCCTGGACATGGAGCAGGCCACCGTCTCAAGGGTACAGGAAGGGGATGGGTTGGACAGGTTGTCCACTCCACAGAAAACAAACACCGCCAGACTCCGTTCCCCTGGGGCTCATGGCAAGGCCCAAGCTCCCACACCCCAGCACATAACAGTTCTACACCCGTGCCTGGCAAGTGTGGGAACCAGCATTTCTGAGATGAGTGGCCTATTTCATAGAGTTTATTGGGTCCCCCCATCTCAAACCCAGGGCTCTCACACGTACTCTATTTAATCCTATATCCTAGCCTGGGACATTTTTAAATTGTTGATTTGTGATTGCAGTCATGGTTAAACCTTGACTTTGTTGCCATATTGTGGATATGTTTGCCTTTAAAAAAAAAAAGAAAGAAAGAAAGAAAGAAAATGGATTTGTCTGGCCTTGCATCTTGTATAAATAGTTTTTACCAGCCTCAAATGTTGCTGTTGTTAATTTATTAATCTAAATATGTATTTATTTGTTGTGTGTGTGGTTTGGGGGTACACAAGGAGATTGCCAATTTTACTAAACTGGTCAGCCAACAAGTTCCAGGGATTCCCCTGCCTCCTGCCTCCTCATCCCTGGAGTTAGAGGCACACACTGCCACATCAGCTTTCTTCCCCCTCCTCCTTCTCCTTCTTTTGTTTGTTTGAGACAAGGTTTCTCTGTGTAGCCCTGGCTGTCCTGAAATCCACTCTGTAGCCCAGGCTGGCCTCGAACTCAGAGCTCCGCCTGCCTCTGCCTCCCGAGTGCCGGGATCACAGGCTCACATCAGCTTTCTGCGTGGGTGCTTAGAGTCTTGCACTTGCGTCTCACAGCCGTTCCTTCACTGACTGAGCTCTCTCTCCAGTCCTGTTGGTGTGTGTTAATTGTGTAAGATAGATTTAGTTTTCATGTCTCTGTAGAATGTCCTTTGGCCACACCCACCGCTACCTACCATCCTCTAGGCTTATATTGTTTTGATTTGGCTTCTTATGGTTTTGGGAGACAGACACAGACAGCCTCATGGGCCCCAGGTGGGTCCAGAACTGGCCATGCACATGTGCTCCCGAACCTCCTGGCTCGGCTTCCCCAGTGCTGGGATGAACCGGTATACATCACCACACCTGCCCAGCCCAATTGTTTTTGAGATTAAACTCTTCCTTATTAGTCAGTTAAAATTCTTTTTATCTTTACTCTAAGTCTTTTCTCAGGTGACTAATTCGTACATTAAACAACTATTTCTTGAGCATCTGCCCATTTGTTATATCTAACATATTTGAAACCTAAAACGGGTCATTTTTTAGCCTTCTAATACAATTAATTTACTTCTTTAGAGACGAGGTCTCACCGTGTAGCCATGGCTAGCCTGGAACTTGCTGTGTAGACCAGGCTGGCCTGGAACTCACATTGATCCACCTTGCCTTATCTGACCCACTACTCTCTTCACCAGAGAGCATGAGGCTGGAATGCTCTTCCGGTGGGCTTATAGGGTGGTCACTCAGCCCTCACTACTCACAGTTGGGAAGCAAGGGCAGCAAGCCAGGGTGCTGGCACCCAGACTCCTCTAACAAAACCCTTTTTGAAGAGATGGATTTCATTTGATCTTTGGTCAGGATTGTGGAATGCTTAGCTAAGTCCTCATCTTTGGATACAGAGTTTGGGGGGTGGGGTGTCTCTCCTCTCTGCAGTGCGTGAGCCCTGCCTTTCTTTTTGTCTTCAGAACCCTGGGCTCGGCAAAGTGCATGCAGCTAATAAATATTTGTTTGAATGAATTCGAGATCGGCCACCTCCTTGTTCACCAGCCTCACTCAGTGTACTGGACATTAAACCAGGGCATTTTGGCTGCTAGGCTCAACCACTGAGCTACATCCTGAGCCCACATTACAGGGATACAGGCATCTTAAAAATAATTTATTTAACTTTATTTTATGTGCGTTGGTGTGAAGGTGTAAGATCCCCTGGAACTGGAGTTAGAGACAGTTGTGAGCTGCCATGTGGGTGCTGGGAATTGAACCCAGGTCCTCTGGGAGAGCAGCCAGTGCTCTTAACCACTGCGCCATCTCTCCAGCCCAGCAGGCATCTTTCTGCTCAGTGGACATGCTGAAAATTCAGGGCACTTGGGTGCTCATCCTGGCTCCCCCTCACCCTACCCCCCACCCCCGAGACAAGGTTTCTCTGCCACTTTGGAGCCTGTCTTGGAACTCACTTTGTAGCTCAGGCTGGCCTCCAACTCACAGACATCCACCTGCCTTTGCCTCCCGAGTGCTGGATTAAAGGCGTGTGCCACCACCGCCCGGCTTCACCCTGGCTCTTAGCACACAAGTGGCCTTACTGAAGATATTTTTCCTCTCTCACTTTCAGTTAGCTGCCTGTTTAGTGTGTGTGTGTGTGTGTGTGTGTGTGTGTGTGTGTGTGTGTGTGTGAAAGTGTTCATATGGAAGTGAAGGACAACTTGTGGGTCCTAGGGATCAGGCTTGCTGGCGTCCCTCCCACGGAGCTAGCTCACTGGCTATTAGTTATCCTTCTTGTGAAATACGGAACTTGCACTATGTGGGTTCTAAAGTATCATTGCCTCTGAAATTCCATGATTGCACCTTGAGAATTGGAAAGGATTTACAATTTTGCCCCTCTAAAGTCAAAGTCACCCCCACTGCCCTCAGAAATGAGCTCATCCTTTGGGGTGTGTGTGATTGCGGAGGGGCCTTTTCTGTTATTTGACGGAATGATTTGGCTTTTGTTGCAGTGGTTTCGATGATTGTTCCCATCCGCCATATACCCAAGAAGCAATTGGCACAGTGGTTAATTATTGTTTGCCATTTGCCATGCCACCTGAGAAGTTACTGCAGCGTGGCTAAAGGCACTCTGTGACTCAGCTCCTTTGGGGACCTTTTCAGGTATTCTTTCGATGATCCCAGGCCTCCTCCCTCTTTCCATCCATCTGGATCTGATCCTCCTCTCTTCTTATAGAATTGGGAGAAGGGTCACAGGATCCCGAGGATTGGGGATGGGGAGGTGCCCGGGATGGGGAAAGCTGCCAGGGGCTAACTCTGCCGAGGCAGACCCCAGGGTTAGTTGAGAGCTCACTCATCTCCCCACGGGGGTTACTGAATTTTCACTGTCTCTGCAAAGTCCCCTAGACACATCCTGGAAGCTTGTCCCAGGCCGCTTTCCACTCTGTATGCCTACACGCCCAAGAACAGAGAGGTGAGGGATCAGCTTTCTGGCTCCCGCTGAAAGGATGCTCTGTTCGTCAGAAGCAGAGGCCTGCCTGGTTCTGAAAATTATCCTGATGTGCAAAGCTCCGGATTGCAGGATTACCTGTTACCTGGACTTAAAGGAACTCGGGCTCAGCGCTAGATTACTTTGCTCCTAACAGGCTCTTCTCTCTTCTCTTGGCTGTTAACACCCTCCATCACTCAACTGTTGTCCCCTGCCTGAAGCTTCCTTCCTTAAGCATGAAGGGAGGTTAAAGAGGAAGGAATCCCTGATCTCTGACCTTGAAGACTAAAAGACTGCTGTCTGGGGAGTGAAGAATTCAGAGATATAGCAAGTGCTGTACAAACACACACAGATGAACAACATGCAGGGGGTTTCCAGACATGCACAGGCATTAAGTGGCATGACCACACCTTGGGTGGAGTTAGAAAGGATGTGTTGCAAGAAAAGCTCTGCAGATTTAATTGAATATATGAACTTAGGGAACCCAGGACATTTATTTATTTATATTTATTATTATTAGTTGATTTTTTTTTTTTTTGAGACAGGGTTTCTCTGGGTAGCCTTCACTGCCCTGGAACTTGCTCTTTAGACCAGGCTGGCCTTGAACACAGAGATCTACCTGCCTCTGCACCCGGTCTGAGTTCTGGGATTAAAAATGTGGGTCACCACTGCCTAGCTCAAGGGCACTTTTAAAAAGCACAGTGATTTAAGAAAGCCCCGTTGTGCCGTAGTCGAGAAAGACAAATGTCAGAGACCAAAATAGTCCATGAGAAATGAAATATGAAAAGAGTTGTTGAGTGGAGAGAGGTGATGAGGCTAGCCCATGGAGTCGGTGCTGCACACCTGGCCAGTATGCTAAGGCTTGTGGACTTGATCAAAGTCATGGTAGATTACTGGGGGCTCCTGAGCTTGGATGACATGAATTTATCTGTGGAAGGGCCACCTACCTACTGTGTGGGAACTGCCAAGGGTAGATTAGAACTGCAGGTGTGGGGGTGAGCCAGGGACAGACTAGTGAGTTAGGCTACGAGAGGCTGAGAATCAGAGAAGCCAACAGCCACAGAGTGTTTACTATGTGACAGGCTTAGTGGAGCTCTGTAAGAGGTTAAGTAACTGGCTCCAGATCATGTGGTGAGTAAGGCCATGGCATTGAACCCGGGCACTGTGGCTTCAAAGCCACTGAGTCATTATGCCAGGCTGGCCCTCTGACGTCAAAGTGCACGGGTGGAGAACCACACAAGTGCAGACAGAGACGGAGAGTGTGACCTCTAGACTCGGGCTTCCTGGCAGTTTCTGGTGTTTTCTGTCCACGCCTGTACAATCCAGTTAAAAATGGACCTCTCCTTTCTCTTAAAAATGGTAAAAGCAGTAGCTGTATAGGATTGCTGTGACGTGTAGATGTGGAATGGCAGGGCTGGTGCTCAGCCCAGTGTCTGGCACGTAAGAGTGTTCAGTGAATGTTAACTACCAATGGAGCTGTTAGCATCGTCCTGTGTGTATGAGGCTGGAGTCCTGGCACCCTCCTTTTATAACTGGCAGAATAAGAAGGGAGTCAGGTGTCGTGGTGCCTACCTGTACCTGTTCAGCACTTAGGAGACACAAGAGGGCTAGAAATTCAGGGCCATTCTCGACTCCATACTGAGTTTGAGAGCAGCCTAGGCTATAAGAGACTATCTCTGAAACATGCACACCCCAAACATGTACATATATAACATATGTGTACGTAGTATATGTGTAGGTATGTATGCACGTATCCAATAGTATGGGGAGGGATTGTCATCATTTATAGGTCAGAGGATTGCAAGGCCTTTAGTCCACTGTCAATCTTCTCCCTAGAGAGCTTCAGGAAGAGGCTGTTATGCCCATGCATAATAGCTGTTTAGGGGCTGATCAAACAAAGCCTCGCTTTAGATTTCTAAATAAAAACTTGGTTTTTAGTAAAAGGGAGGAATCGACAAATAGTTTGTTCATGCCCGCCCCCAGTAGGGTCTCACTATGTAGCCAAACTTAGCATCAAACTTAGTACGTTTTCCACGCTGACCCCAAACTCAGCAATCCTCCTGCCTCAGTCTCCTGAGTATTGCAGTCATTGGTATGCAGCGGTGGTGGCGGTGGGGGCACCAGCTTCAACTATGCAAGTAGTTTCTTTTTTTTTTTTTTTAATTTATTTATTCATTATATATACAGAAGAGGGCGCCAGATCTCATTACAGATGGTTGTGAGCCGCTATGTGGTTGCTGGGAATTGAACTTGGGATCTCTGGAAGAGCAGATAGTGCTCTTAACCCCTGAGCCATCTCACCAGCCCGCAAGTAGTTTCTTTTATTCACATGCCAGTGGCCTGAGTCACCCCGCTGGGTACCATGGCTTAGACAATTTCCTCACCTGACAATGAGCAGTGTAAATGGGAGCTAAGGTGTGTTCTGCTCCTCTAACGGGGAGCGGTGATTTGATTCTGTGTTCTGATTAAGTGATATAGAGAAAAGACAACACATGGTGGCATACCCTGTCATCACAGCAGAGGCAGGAAGAGACTGCTGCAAGATCAAAGCCAGCCTGGTCTATATGGCTGGTTCCAAGCCAGCCAGGGCTACATAGTGAAAGTCTGTCTAAAAAAAGTTCTAATCCTTAGTGATGTAATTATCTCAGTGCTTTGAATATCCTTCACTCACACATACTTATTGACAGTGTGAAGAACACAGCACATTACAGAAGCTCAAATTCTGTTGAATCGCACATTTGCCAACACACAGCATTTAACTGCACAGCAACAATCTGTGTGGTCAGGGTAAAAGGATCCAGAGGAGAAATGAATTAGGCGCATCATGGCTTGGCTGTGTCTTCTCGCTCCTGCTTCTTCCCACTGTTAAGTAGTCCCAGCTCCCATTTGGCGACAGAGCGATTGCTATATCACAGCCATGATTGGTTTCTGGGAGTTCTTGTTGAATGATGGTTACAGAATTTGAAAGGGCGAGGCGTGTTTATTTCGTAGACTAGTCCTCAACTTTCTCCATCAAGCTGTCGCCATAGAGACAGAAAACTCAAAGACTTCCTTCTAATCATTTTGGAAGCAAAATGTCTATTTCTGGCTGAGGCTTGGCCTCTCTGGAGTTTATAAAGGGTTTCTTACCGTCTGCTATTATGTAGTATGGAACTTAAGACAGAGAGGGAGGAACCTTTCAGGGTGAGATGAGCAGCAACTTTTAAAAAGGAAAAACCCGCTCACCAGTTGGGTGACATTTGCCTGGATGCACTTCAGCTACTCTACAAGCTACTTACCCTCATGCCTGTGTGCCTGCTTCCTTCTCCTGACCTCCAGGGCAATCATCATCCTGAGGGCAGGTCCCTGTAGACAGTTCAGTCATAAACTCAGATATCAGTTACTGAAGGCCAAGCGGTTCAAGGAATTTTTTCAGTTGTTAATCCCGTAGGTTCACACAGATAAATAAGAGGAAGCACTTCTCAGAAGGTTTCCCTTTTTTTTTCTTTTCTTTTTTTTTCTTTTTGTCTTTACCACAGTACCAATGAAATGTCTTCTCCTGATGATAATCTAATGTTGTCTTCTAGAAAGAAAAAGAATTTATTTCAGTCGATTTGGTCTCTTGGAACACTAATTCCCTAAGATAGCACTTCATCAAAGGACACTGACATATAAAGCTTGTAAGTAGTGTTTTCTTGGTTCTTTTTAACCACATTAATTTTTTTCTTTGGATGCTTCCAAAACTGCACTGGAACCTACCAGTTTTGAAAATGCGTACCTGTGGGGACCATAATTTCATCTCAAGGAATTCTTCCAGAAAAATATTACCATCAAGTTTGGTCCACCTTGGGTGTGAGGGGCTCAGCCTAACTCCTGCACCCAGTTCCACCCTCTTGGGCAAATCCAATGCTACAAAAAAAGAAAAAACAACAACAACAACAGTCATTTGGAGGTGCTTTAGTGAAGCAGAGGAGCCCTGCTTGATGATTCCAAAGCAGACCCCCCAGAAGACAAAGCTCACCTGAGCTAACAATCAGCTATTATGTGGGAGTCACTTGACATTTGAGGAATGTGTCTATCATGAAAGCAGATACCAAAACAAAGGAATTTTGAGAAAGCAGCAACAATACAGAAAGATTCCTGGGTTGGGGATTTATCTCAGTGGTAGAGCACTTGCCTAGCAAGCGCAAGGCCCTGGGTTCGAGCCTCAGCTAAAAAAAAACAACAACAACACACACACACAGAGAAAGATTCCATATCTCCACGGTATGTGAGTGAACAGCAATGGAATGCCAGAATAATCAGGATCAGGGGAATGGCTCAATGGGTGAAGGTGCTTGCCTCCAAGCCGCATGACCTGAGTTCAATCCCCAGGTCCCTTGTGATGGAAAGAGAGACATGACATGCACACACATATACACAAAGTAAGTAAATAAATAGACAAATGTAATAAGAATAACCAGCAGGCAAATGTGATATTTTATTTGTACTGAGATATTATTTTATTTGTATGTTAATAAATAAAGTTGCCTGGGGGTCAGAGCTAATAGCAAGCCATAGCAGAAGCTGGGCAGTGGTGGTGCATGCCTTTAATCCCAGCACTTGGTAGGCAGAGCCAGGTGGATCTCTGTGTGTTCAAGGATACAGCCAGCATGGAGACACATGCCTTTAATCTCAATACCAACCAGAGAGACCTGGAGGTCTGTATAGACAGGCAGCGACAAGGAGGTCATGTGGTTGGGTTTACAACCAATGAGAAAACAGAACAGAAAGTCAATAAAAGGACAGACACAGGAAGTAGGTCCCTTGCTGAGGGGAAGGACAGCAGTGGCAGTGAAGGGTAAGAAAGGTTTTTAGCTCTTAGCTACTGCTCTGACCTCCTGGGCTTTTAACTCTGCATTTGGCTCTGAGTTTCTTATTTAATAAGACTGTTCATCTACATTTGGCGCTCAACGTGGCAAGAATTCATTAAAAACTGCTTGGCTTGGCAGCGGGCTCAGCTCCCTAGCTCGGCCTAGGCCCCAAGCCGGGCTGACCGTAGCTACATGTGGTTACCCACAGCTGTAGCCAGTGCCTGGGGGAGCTACCACTAATTGCAATAGCTACATGCAACTGCAGATAGGCTGCTTTAGGCCTAAACGCCAACGCACGCACGTGGTCGGAGCTTAAGGAAGCCAGAGCCCAGGCTCAAATTGGCTCAAGCAGGAACATGTGGCTGGATTTAAGCTTTTAGCCAGAACTTGTGGCTATGCTTTCTTGTTCTCTCTCTCTCTCTCTCTCTCTCTCTCTCTCTCTTTCTCTGGATTCATACCTCAGACACTATTTTTTTCCACATTAAAAAAATGGGTTTTATGTGTACATTGGAAGAAAATTGGTCTTTGTTTGATAAAATTTTAGGCAGTCTGAAAATGGAACAACTATATGAGAAAATTAATGTTGATGGGATTATGCACATTATTGCTTTCCTTATCCTTATTTTACTATTTAAAAAGGGAGACAATTTAAGTGCCAGGATAAAAGCTTTAGAAAAACCTGTTAAACCTGTTGAAATGAATTATAGAGAAATTCAGATTCAGACAGAAGAAATTAAGAGTGAAATTGTTTCAGGATTAGATTATAAGGTTATTAGATTATAAGAAAGAAAGCCTGTTTTCACACAATCACCCTTAATTATCCGGTAACCGTAATAGCAGCTAACTGGTCAAGTGAATGCACAAAATATTTGGACTACAATTGAAATGTTAGATTTACGAAGGTTTAAGGAGGCAATAGTACCTTTTGGCATGCATTCCCCATATGTAAGGCAAATGTTAAACTCCTGGTCAACTTATAATGAGATTATACCACAGGATTGGCAAGAGCAGGTACATGCTGTTCTGGAACCCAGGGCACAGCTACAGTGGCAAATGTGGTTCAAAGAGGAAGCGGAAAAACATAGAAAAACAATGGAGGGCTAAAGGTATACAAATCTACCAGGATCAGCTTGGTGGAGAAGGCCAATATGCTACAATACAAACACAATGTTTATATGATATCCAAACTCTAATTCTATGTCAAATGGCAGCCTTGAATGAATGGGACAGAGTTGAGGAACCAGGAAAGAAAACTGAATCATTTACAAAGGTTATACAGGGCCCAAAAGAATCCTTCACAGATTTCTTACAAAGACTGACCTCAGCAGTAAAGAGAATGGTCCCAAATTCAGAAGCTAGAAAGATAATAATCGAATCTTTGGCTTTTGAGAACACGAATGCAGCATGCAAGAGAATAATCAGGCCGTTAAAAGCAAGATCTGCACCCTTGGAAGATTGGATTAGAGACACGGTAAATGTTGAGGCTCATGGCCATGATGATTTGTGGATAGGAAAAGCAATTTCAAGAGGTTTGAGGAATGTCAGATGTTTTGGATGTGGAAAGCAAGGACGTTTGAAAAGGGATGGTAAACAGGGTATTTGCAGAAACAATGTTTCTTCAAGGAACAATGGCAACAGAATGCCCCTTCCTTCTGGAATGTTCAGAAGGTGTGGTAAGGGAAAACACTGGACCAACGAATGTACTTTGCCTCAGTCTTTGAGAAACTCCCCAAGGAGCCTCAGGCAGGCCCCTACAGTGAATCCAGTTAAGACCTTTCCTGCAATTGTAGAGGAGACCTCTACTCAGAGCAGTTAAATAACCAAATGCCTATTGGAATAAACCAGGCTGCTTGGGATAATGAAACAGAGAGAACATAAAATTCAGGAAAAAACATAAAGAACATTTTTTTGGCAAACTTCTATAAATGAACAAAGACCAAAATTAACAATAAAAATAAATGGTGTTTTGTTGTCTGGTCTGGTAGACACAGGTGCTGACATGACCATAACTGCACCAAAATTTTGGCATCCAACTTGGCCTTTTCAGGAGGTAAACATTCAACTGTTAGGAATTTGAACATTATCTCAAGTTAAACAGAGTGCAAGATGGCTCGAATGTATAGGCCCAGAAGGACAGAGAGGCAGATTAAAACCATATGTGGCTAACATAGCTATGAACCTGTGGGGTCGAGACCTGTTACAACAATGGAACACTCAGATTAACAGACCTCCAACCTCAGAAACAAATCATAAACTAGCACATGTTTCTGAGAGAAATATTAGAAGGTATTATTCTAATGAGTGGTCACCAGCCATCCATATTATACAAGAACAGGGCACAACAACTGATGATCTTCCAAAGACACCAGCAGCTCTACCTTTAAAATGGTTAACAGACAAGCCTGTATGGGTTCATCAGTGGCCTTTAACAACAGAGAAACTTCAGGCTTTAGAAGAGCTGATAGAAGAACAGTTAAATGCTCAGCATATTTAAGAATCAACCAGCCCTTGGAATTCTCCTGTATTTGTTATTAAAAAGAAATCTGGCAAATGGAGAATGGTAACAGACCTTAGAGCAATTAACAAAGTAATTCAGCCAATGGGCTCTCTACAATCTAGAATTCCTTTGCCTACTCTGTTACCAAAAGGATGGCCTCTCATAGTTATTGATTTAAAAGACTGCTTCTTTTCAATACCCTTACAAGAAAAAGACAGAGAAAGATTCGCTTTCACAGTGCCTACTTACAATAATTCTCAACCAGTTAAAAGATTTCAATGGAGAGTCCTCCTACAGGGAATGTTGAATAGTCCAACCCTGTGCCAATATTTTGTACAATAGCCATTGGAAGTGATACGTAAAAAATTGCTTGAATCTATAATTTATCATTATATGGATGATATTTTACTAGCTGACTCAAGTGCAGATACTTTAGAAAGAATGTTTGAAGAAGTGAAGAAAATATTGCCTTGCTGGGGATTACAAATTGCTCCTGAAAAGATACAAAGAGGAGATTCTATTAATTATTTAGGATATAAAATAGAGCTACAAAAAATTAGACCCCAAAAATGTGCAAATTAGGAGAGATCACCTACAGACTCTTAATGACTTTCAAAGATTATTTGGAGACATTTCTCATCTACGAACTATTGTTGGGGTAAAAAATGATGAACTGAATAATTTGTTCAAAACCTTAAGTGACAAGGACTTAAATAGTCCAAGAGAATTATCACCTGAAGCTGAGAAAGAATTGGCCTTGGTAGAAAAGAAAGTACATGAAGGACACGTGGATCTTATCAATCTAAAGCTGGATTGCATTTTGGTTATTTTACCTTCTAGGCATTCTCCTACAGGAATATTAATGCAGAGGAGAGATATTGTATTGGAATGGATATTTTTACCAAATAAACCAAATTAAAAATTTATATGGAAAAAAAATCTCTGACTTAATTTTGAAAGGAAAATTGAGACCATATATTAGCAGGAATAGACTCAGCAGAAATTGTCGTACCTTTAACCAAAGAGGACATTGAAAAATTATGGACAGAAAGTGAACCTTGGCAAAGAGCTTGCAGTAATTTTTTTGGGAGAAATTAATGGCAAATATCCCAAAAGCGATAGAATTGATCTTATAAAGAGAGCTGATTGGATCTTGCCTTGAATTGTACCAGAAAAACCCATATCTGGAGTTCATACATTTTATAGAGATGCATTTTATATGGCAAGTATATATTACAATAAAAAACAATCTGGAGAAAAGGGAATAATCAGTGAATAAAGGGAGCTTTTGAAAATGAAAAATATGGTTGCTGAAATAAGAAGTTCATGGAGGTTTGGAAAATGAAGACAAGGAAATTGGACTCAAAAGGTGATATATTGGTGGAAAGTAGAGGACAAAAAGACACTGTTAGGCTGAGCCAGGCAGATCTCTGTGAGTTTGAGGCCAGCCTGGTCTACAGAGTAAGTTCCAGGACAGGCGCAAAGCTACACAGAGAAACCTTGTCTCAAAAACCAAAAAGACACTTATAAATTTAATCTAGGAAGCCCCTTATTTCTTGGAAGACTGGAGATGGAGGTGAGAGGCAGCCAGAGAAGACAAGGGAGAACCAGATTATATCAGAGTTCCAACAGCAAACCTAATTCCTCCCACATGGTTCAGATTTAGATTTCCGTGAAGGGGCTCCTTACAGAGCTGTGAGCAGAAAGGATTATGGGAACAACTGAGGGTGGTGTAGAGTCTGGTGAGCAGCTACAAAGAGAAGCCGTTGCATCTCAAGCACTGGAGGGCCAGCGGGAAAGGGTAGTGTAGACTGAGTGCAGTCTGAAGGGAGGGTAGTGTAGACTGAGTCCAGTCAGAAGGAAGGGTATTGTAGACTGAGTCCAGACAGAAGGTTGGGGTAGTGTAGACTGAGTCCAGTCAGAATGAAGGGTAGTATAGACTGAGTCCAGTCAGGATGAAGGGTAGTGTAGGCTGAGTCCAGTCAGAATGAAGGGTAACGTAGACTGAGTCCAGTCAGAAGATTGGGGTAGTGTAGGCTGAGTCCAGTCAGAATGAAAGGGTAGTGTAGGCTGAGCCCAGTCAGGATGAAGGGTAGTATAGACAGCCTGAGTCCAGTCAGGATGAAGCCAGGGAGCAGAGGCCTTTGTATTGATGACAAAGTCCCTGACAAGAAGCAGTTCAAGGAAGAAAGGGTTTATTTTGGCTCATAGTTCAAGGGGACCTGTTCCATCACGGAGGATGATGGCGGGAGCAGGGGGTGGTTGGCTGCATACACCCACAGTCAGGACGCAAAGAGTGATGAACATTACTGCTCACTCACTCTCTCTTTTGTATTCCAGCCCAGGCCCCAGCCTGTGGAATGGTGCTGCACCCATTCAGATGGGTCTTCCCACCTCAATGAACCGAATCTAGACAATTTCACACATGCATGCCCAGAGGCCAACCTGATTTATGTAATCCCCCATAGGCATGCTCAGAGGCTTGTTTCCAAGGCGATTCTAGATCCTCTTAAGGAGACGGTGTAGACCACCCCAGTCTCTCGCTGTGAGGCGAAGCTGGAGCCTGTAGATGCATCTATCAATAGGAACAGCAGGAAGAATGTTCTCTCTCAATGCCAGAGAACATTAGGCGAGACAGGGGATGTGACAGTCCCCAGGGTCATCTGCAGGGCAGGGAAGGGCAGTATGTGATGGGAAATAAATTATCAAAGAAAAATACAATAACATTTTCCCACCAGGAAAACATCTGGTGTTCATCCCAGGAAATTAATAAAACAAAACAAAACAAAACAACAACAAAAAACAACAGCCATAAATGTCTAAAAAAGTTAACAAAGATACTAATCACTTGTAAGGAGGAAAGAAAAGATTATACATTAATTAGAAATGGGGATAGCATCGGATTAATCACTAACAGCTAAGAATTCTGTGTGGCTGGGGAACCTCTCTTTCAACTGTCTGAGGAAACATTATTCCCAAACCAAACCAATCAAATCCAGGCAGGGCAAAGCCTTCTGCAAACATTCAGAACCTTCCGAACTTTGACCCGCAAATCCTTTCTTAGGAATCAATTACAGGACAAAGATTCAAACAAATAGACAAAAAGGAAGGTCCTGGGCTGAGAAAGACAGGATACATGCTCAGCCAAGAAGCGAAGGGAAATCCAGGCTGACAGCTGTGCAGCTGTCCCAGAACATGGGGTGGGGAGGCTCCAGGAGGAGGCCTTGAGGAAAAAACAAACCACTAATCATTTTCAGAAGGTCCAACAATTCTTTGAGGGATTTGGAGCGCAATAAAAACAAAGCAAATTTCTATTTTTAAAAATTAGCTATTTCCCCTTGTGATGGAGGACGTAATCCAGGGTTGCTTGGGTACCAGGCAAGTAAGTGTTCTACCATTTTTTTTCCATATTCCCAGGCCCAAATCAGCCTTCCAACACTATTTGATTTTCTCTTTTTTTCTGGAGATTTATGTGTGTGTGTGTGTGTGTGTGTGTGTGTGTGTGTGTGTGTTGCATGCATGCACATGAGGGAAGGTGTCTGTGGAGGTCAGAAGAGGTAACAGAGCTACAGAAGATTGTGAGTCACACAGAGTGGGTGCTAGGAATGATCTCGTCCTCTGCAAGAACACAAATGCTCCTAATGGCGGAGCCATCTTTCCAACCTCTGGTATCCAGTTTTCTGAAACTGTAAACACATCCTTTTCTTTTTTAGTTTAATTTAATTTTGTTTGTGTGTATATGATGTGTCCGTACTTGCAGAAGCCAGAAGAGGGTGTCTGATGCCCTCAAGCTTGAGTTCCTGGTTAATGCGAGCTGCTCCACGTGGGTGCTGAGAACCCAGCTTGGGTCCTGCGGAAGAGCAGGAAGTGTTCTTAGCCGTTGGGCCGTCTTTCCAGCCCAGCTTCCTTCTTCTTAAATATAACATCTTTTATTTATTCTTTGACAACTTCATACATGTAAACAATGTGTCTTGATCACATATCCATTACCAGTTTCTCCTTCCTGCTCCCCCAGAAACTTCTAATACATTCCATGTTCCCAGGACCAAATTAGCCTAACAGTATTTGGTGTTCTTTTTTTCTGGAGGTTTCTTTTTATTTCTAATTGTGTATGTATGTGTGTATGTGTGTGTGTATTTGTGTGTGTATATATGTGTATGTGTGTGTATATGTATGTGTGTATGTGTGTGTGTATTTTTGTGTGTGTATATGTGTGTGTGTATATGTATGTGTGTGTATATGTGTATGTGTATGTGTGAGTGTATGTGGTGTGTGTGTGTATGTGTATGGGTGTGTGTATATGTATATGTGTATGTGTGTGTGTATTTGTGTGTGTGTGTATGTGTATGTGTGTGTATATGTATGTGTGTATATGTGTGTATGTGTATTTGTGAATATATGTGATGTGTGTGTATGTATGTGTATATGTGTGTGTATATGTGTGTGTATATGTGTATGTGTGTGTATATGTATGTGTGTATGTGTGTGTGTGTGTGTATGTGTGTGTGTATGTGTGAGTGTATGTGGTGTGTGTGTGTGTGTGTGTGTGTGTGTGTGTGTGTCTGTGTTCCCTTTAAGCGCTTGTACCCCCCCCCCCCCCCATAGCACAGCATTGTAAGGGAACAAAGGGAGGAGTCCAGTAAGGGCTTTCTCAAGTTTGTGCTGATTCTTTTAGAGAAAGAAGCAAACGTGGGAAACTGTTGTGAGTGGTCACCCATTCCGAACCTAATTCCTTTGCTGCGTCTTACACCTTCTCCCCAGAAGATGCTAATTCGTAGGTAGGAGGTATCCAGCAGACTCTGCTCTGTTGAGAATCACACTTACTATAGTGAAGGGGTGTAAGGAGAGTCCAAAGATCAAATCCCAATTGCAGGCAAGCTGAGTCCCCCTCTCCCAGGCCTCACACATGTTAGGCAAGCATTCTACCCTAGAATACCCCACCCCGGGCTTCTTTATTTATGCCACAAGGTGGGCATGTGCCTGTCTTATCAAGCTTTTAAAAGCGGTTTGCTGCCTGGGGTACCAGCTTGCGGCAAAAACAACTTGGTTTTACATCCTAAACGTCGTGGGTGGGTTTTGCTGCAGTGAATGAGTTTGCGTAACTGTTCATTCCATTTGCAGGAAACTGAGTACCACACACACATCATGTACTAGGCATGGGGCTACAGGAGTGAACACAAGCAGACAAGAGCTTACATTGTAATTTTTCTTAACATTTAGTGTGTGTTGGGCACTGTGCTGAGGCAGGAGAATGGCAGTCAGTCTCTTAAGTGGTCTCATTTGCTCACAGAGCTCCAAACAGAACGCCCCGATTCGTACCCTGCTCTCCGAGTGTGAGTTTTCTCCATCTGTCTTTCTGATGACTCCTTGCTCCTCTAAAAGCCAAGTGGATTCCCAGTGCAAGAGCAACAGCAAAAGCACTGATAATAAATACAAAACAGACCAACCAACAGAAAAGACAGCCAATTCTGTCAGTGCACACTTTCCTGGAAAAAGTCAGCCTCTGGCCTTCTGTTGTGCTGGCAGAGATGCAGAATGGCGAGGCCAGAATCTGTTTAGCGCTGGATGGCGGTGGCACACGCCTTTAATCCCAGCACCTGGGAAGCAGAGGCAGGCGGATCTCTTTGAGTTTGAGGCCAGCCTGGTCTACAGAGTGAGTTCTAGGACAGCCAGGGTTGTTACACAGAGAAACCCTCTCTGGAAAAAAACAAACAAACAAATAAATGGTTAGAGTCTAGGTTGTGATGAACATAATTTTGAGATATGTATTGGATTCATGCAAAGAAATGCCCCTTTGTGCTCATAAATATCCAGTTGCCTTTTGTTTCTATTTTTGGCATCTGCTGTTGCTTTCGAATTAGACATTATGCTCATATACAGGCAATGAAATGGGCCCAGCTTTATTCAAAATGAACCACGGTACTTAGAATACAATCTGACTTTCTGGCATACACCTGTAATCCCCAAACTCTGAGGACTGAGTCAGGGGGTCAACAGTTTGAGGGCAGTAGGCTTGGGAGTTGGCTCAGTAGTTAAAGCACTTCCCATGCAAATGTGAGGGCTAGAATTTGCATTTCCAGAAGCCACTTACATACTGGGTAGGTGTGCTGACCTGCCTGTAGTTCCAGAACTCAAAAGGTGAAGATGAGGGACCCTCAGGGCAAACTGGGTAGGTAATTAGCTAGCCTTATCAATGAGCTCTGGGTTCCTTTGAGAGACTCTGCCTCAGTCAATAAGGTGGAGAGCTACGGCAGAGACTCCCAACACCAACCTCCTGCCTCTACACACCTGGGCACAAGCAGACATGCACTCTCACATGTACACAAACCCACACAAAGGCAAACACACATAGCCATACACCACATACACATAAAAAATTCTTTCGATCAATTTTATTATTTTATGTGCATGACTGTTTTTGCTTGCCCATACATTTGTGCACCACATGCGCATGCATGCTGGTACTTGGGGGAAGTAGTGAGCCTCCACGTGGGGCTGGGTATTGAACCCGGGCCCTTTGCAACAATACGTGCTCTTAACCACTGAGCTAACTGTCCAGTCCCTACATACACGTTTTTTAAAAGCATAAAAGGTTAAGGCTAGCCTAGGTTACCTAGTGAGTGTGAGGCCAACCTAGGCTATATAGCAAGACCCTGTCTCAAAAGACAAAACAAACAGGTCAAAGGAATAAAGCCTGAATCCCTCATTAGGGTGTACAGACTTCTCCCTAGTCTTGCTTCTGAAGCGTCTCACCCTGCAGAGGCTGGCTTCTTCGGCTGCTTCTGCTACTGATGCTGTGCTCTCCTCCTCCTCCTTTTCTTTTGCTTCTTTAAAAAAATTATTTATTTTTGCTTTGTGTTTATTTGAGTTTTGCCATGAGTGTCAGCTGTGAGCTGCCATGTGGGTGCTGGGAATTGAACCCCGGTCCTCTGGAAGAGCAGTCAGTGCTCTTAACTGCTGAACCATTTCTTCAGCTCTTGTTGTTGTTTTGAGACAGGGTTTCTCTGTGTAGCCCTGACTGTCCTGGAACTCTCTCTGTAGACCAACCAGACTGTTCTCAAACTCAGAGATCCCTGAGTGCTGGGATTAAAGGCGTGAGCCACCACCGCCCGGCTTCTTTTTTGGTTTTTCGAGACAGGGTTTCTCTGTGTAGCTTTGGAGCCTGTCCTGGAACTCACTCTGTAGATCAGGCTGGCCTTGAACTCACAGAGATCCGCCTGCTTCTGCCTCCCGAGTGCTGGGATTAAAGGCGTGTGCCACTACTGCCTGGCTCAGATTTTCTTTTCTTGAGTTCCAAATAGCTATTTTGTCTGGAATATTCTTTCATGATAGCTCCATCTGTTAGGTCTCATCTTAAAAATCCTACCTTGAAAAAAAGGGCTTCTTACCCACTTTAGTTAGATCTTCATTGTTCTCTTTTGGCACGGGGCAATGTTCTTCGGAGAATTTTGCCATGGGCAATCATTTATGTGTGATATGTGTGTGCGCACATGTATGCCTTGTTTACTTGCTCCATGAGGCATGGAGCATGCGGAGTTGTCTACCTTTGTAGAACTGCACACGTCGAAGGCTCCTAGTGAGTGTTTGTTGAGTGAATGAATGAACGGAACACTGAACATTGAGAAAGAACCATGATGACCAAGTAATAATTGTGTTGTTACGGCCACAGCAGGGATGCTGTGAATACAGGGGAGTGAACTGGAGAGAGGAAGCAACCCCCCAGGCCTCCATGGTTTAGAAAAGCCATTAAGACTGGAGCATGTGACAAGAGGGAGGTGTGGCTCCAAGCAGAGGGTACCCGGAATTTGGGGAAATGAAAGAATACTTGAGTGGCTGGAACCTACTGAGAAAGAGTTAGGCAGAGAAGGTCCGAGAGAAGTGTGGAAAGCACTAGGCGTCATCTGAAGACAATCAAAGCTGTGCAGTGGAGTAAGGTGACGTCCGGTGTGGGTTTTTTCGATTTGTTTTGTGGTGCTGGGTATGAGACCATGGTCGGCAAGCACTCTACCTCTGAGCCCTCCTATCTCAGCTCCAAGTTTATCTGTGTATGTGTGTGTTGTCAATGCTCTGTAGTCCAAGTTGGCCTCAAATTTATGATCCTCCTGCCTTTGCCTCCCTAGCTCTGGGATTGAAGGCTTGCATGCATCACTTAGCTCAAGTTCGGCTCTTCCAAACCACACTAAGCTGGGTGTGATGACGCACACCTTTAATTTCAGAGCTTGGGAGGCAGAGGCAGGTGGATCTTTGTGAGTTCAAGGCCAGCCTGGTCTACAGAGTGAGTTTTTGGAAGTCAGAGCTACACAATGGAGAGACTCTTGTCTCAAAACAAAACAAAAAACAAAATAAGACAAAGCAAAAGAAACCAATATGGGTAGGTGGAGGGGATAAACTGTGGTGGAGATGGGGGAGGAAGTTTGGGCAAGTGAGGTGCTTGGGAAAGTAGACCATGGCAGAGGTGTTTAGGAAGACTGGCTAGGTGAATGTAGGGAAACAGAGGTCTGTCTAAAAGGGGTGCAAGTTTAGAGAATGTTCCTTTCACATGAGTTTCAGGAAGTCAAATAATAGGGCAGAATGGTATACTGGTTTTCTTGCAGGCTGGAGGAGGAGCTAAGGTGACTTCTGGAGTTTTGATTCAGACCACTGAGTGTCTTTTACTATAAGGGGAGCTATTTTGTGGCAGGTGAGTGTCCAGGGGATGATGAATCCTTGTCCAGGTTGGAGACATATACAAGATATATATAAGAGAAACTGTGTAGGCAGTTCAGTGGGAAAAAAACGTGATGGCCTGTTGGAATCTAGGCCAGACATCACTGTCCAAACTGAGAGACAAGATGGGGTCCGGAGGTACTTTCCCAATTTCAGGGTCAGAGTGCACAAGCCTTCGAGCCTTGAGGATCTAAGGTAAAGTAGCAGTCAGGTTTAATTACAGATCATGGATCAGCAATTTAAGCTTTGCTAATCCTCTTCTTAAGTAGGAAATCAGAATTCCATATTTCTTGGAGAAAATAACACCTCTACAAATCCTACCTTAAAAATGCTATCCTATTATCATTTATTTATTTATTGTTTTTTTGAGGCAGGGTTTCTCTGTGTAGCCCTGGTTGTCCTGGAACTCACTCTGTAGACCAGGCTGGCCTTGAACTCACAGAGGCCTGCCTCTGTCTCCTGAGGGCTGGGACTAAAGCTACCACCTGCCCTGCATATCATGTATTTGTTTTGCCCTCTGGTATTTTATGTGCATATTCTTGCATAATAATTCATAACATTGGCGCCCAATGTGGGGCAATACCATTGCTTTCTACTGCCCACCAGCAGTCTGAGGAGCTCTGGGATCCTGTACCATCGACATTTTTCTGACTGCAGCACTGCCGGGGACTCTTCACTCTATCAGATCGGTAAGATCTCTCCCTTCTCCTCTGGCCATTTTCTCAAAAGTGAGAATTTGTCTCGTTCTGGTACCACATGTCTTTCAGGCTTTAAGCCCTCTGGACCCCATCCCTATGCGACGGTGGCGTATGGAGATGGCTTGTGTCTCACTTGGGCTCCAAGCCCATCAGCCCCCTGCTTTTTGGATGACAGTCCACTGGGCAGCTTGTGCCTTCTTGTCGGTCCTCACTGAATTTCTGGGACACTAGAGATTCCAGCCCTCGGACCTTTTCCATCTTATTCATGGAACATGTGCCTACCTCCACAAGGGCTTAACTATCCGCCTTTGCAGTCAGACGTGGTCCCAGATACCAATCCAAATGGCTGCTTACCACCTCTCCAACATCCTGGTATTTTACAGGACCTTTGCAGCTTCTGCCAACCATCTGAAAGATGGAAGGGGGTCCCTCTTGAGCTCCAATGCATTAACTGTAAAAGTTTCCCAGAAAAACCTTTCTCCATCTGTCTTTCACGAAGTCTATTTCCCATGTGCGAATGGAAATGTGTGTTTGATATGGCCATCTATATTTCCTTCTGACTGACTTTTAAATACTTCAATTTATCTGTTCTTTATCTGCTCAGTTTATTAAAAAACAAAAAATGAAAAACAAAAACAAAAACAAAAAACCCAACACATGAACATGCGATCAGGTGCCATATTGGATAGGAGTGATCACATGGTTAGGCGGTGCCATTTTAAATAAGGGCAATCACGTGATCAAGACAGGGTTTCTCTGTGTAGTTTTGGTGCCTGTCCTGGGACTCGCTCTGTAGTCCAGGCTGGCCTCAAACTCACAGAGATCCGCCTGGCTCTGCCTCCCGAGTGCTGTGATTAAAGGTGTGTGCCACCACTGCCTGGCAAGGAGCCTTCTTAAATAAGGGCAATCACATGGTAAAGCCGCTATCTTAAATAAGGTCAAAACAGACAGGTCATATGGCCTCACCACCATCTATGAAAACTTAACAATCTCTAGAGCCCATTTTGACCTCACCCATGTTTGAGCATATTTTGCAGTTTCCTTCCTCCTGCCTGGGCCAAGGGGCTCTCCAGATATGCCAGCCCCTGCACCAGCTGGCATGCATCTGCCCAGCCCGAAGCTGCACCTGCCCAGCATGTTTTCCTGCATGGTAGATCCCTCAGGGGTCTCCCCACACATATAATAATTCCTAACAGTCATAATGATCAATTGAGTGGTATATAAATTCTGTCCAATCTCATTTTAGAAACATTTGTAGAAGGATGGAGATGGTTCCATTAAAATTAAAGGAGTTTAAAAACTACAGAAAAAAATAAGACTCATAAAAACCCATTTTCTTGGGAATTAGAAACACAGCTTAGAGGTTAAGAGCACTGGCTGCTCTTCCAGATGACCTGGGTTCAATTCCCAGCACCCACATGGCAGCTTGTAACCATCTGCAACTTTACTTCCAGGACATCCAACACCAACACCTACTTCTGGTCTCTGGTATCCATGAGTGCTGCATGCACCTGGTGCACAGGCAAAATACTTTCTGTCTGTCTTTTCTCTCTCTCTCTCTCTCTCTCTCTCTCTCTCTCTCTCTCTCACACTCACACACACACACACACACACACACACACACACAATTAAAACATTTTAAAAACATATTTCTTTCTAATAAAGAGTTAAGCAAACCCAAAAGCAAATAAGTCTGTGGATACTTTTTTTTTCTGAAATTCATGTGTTCTTATTGCGCTGTCCTGGGATTACCTTACACATGGTGACACACACTCTTCTTTTAAGCTGTGCCTTTAGCCTTTCCTGGAGTTTAAACAGACAAATTCTAGCACATTGCTTCTTGCCTATGACTTCGTAAATAAGTCACATTTCAACCTTGGGGAGAAAGTGTCAAATCTGAGTCTTCTCCTGAGAAGAGTGGGGTTCAAGCAGAGGGGAATGTTGATTTTCTTGATCCCTGACAAACAAGGACTGTCTTCAGAGAGAAACCAGAACACTAAGAACAGTACATCAGTATGTTTGCTTTGATTCTTTAACAGCAGATAATGAAGTCAAGGATTAGAATAAATGATGTTTTTATTCATTGCCATTCAACCTTAAAGACAGAACCATTCCAAGGTACCCAACTGTCCAATTCTAACCATTATACATAATACATACATACATGCATGCATACATACATACATATATCCCCGAGACAGGGTTCCTCAGTGCAGCTCTGGCTGTCCTGGAACTCACTCTGTAGACCAGGTTGGCCCTGAACTCACAGAGATCCACCTGCCTCTGTCTCCCATGTGCTGGGATTAAAGGCGTGCGCCACCTCTGCCTGGCACCCATTTTTATATTTTGATTGCTAAGATTCTCTGATGACTTCAGGATTTCAAAGTTTTCATTTACAAATAACTACAAATATCCTTTAGGATGAAGGTGGCTGCAATGATGGATCCTGGCTCTCTGTTGAAAGTTTGGCTCTAAGTTGCTGAGTTATGCAGGCTTGTTAAATGAGATGAAAAGAGACTTAGTTGGGGTTTTGGGAATTGTGATCCTGTAGGAAACACAAGTAAAAGAAAATGTGAACAAAGACTGGGGATGTCATTTAGTTTGAGCACCAACACTGCACACTGGGCATGAGGGCCCAGGCCTGGATTCTTAACATTCAGGGGCTGGACGAAGGAGGATCAGGAGTCTAAGGCCATCTGTAGATGGGAGTTTTTCTGTGTCCCACTTAGTCCTACAGCTTCTCAGACCCAAGTAAACACACGGAAGCTCATATTAATTAAAACTGCTCAGCCATTAGCTCAGGCTCATTACTGACAAGCTTTTTTTTTTTTTTTTTTTTTTAACCAGAGCTGAGGATCGAACCCAGGGCCTTAAGCTTGCTAGGCAAGAGCTCTACCACTGAGCTAAATCCCTACCCCCTACTGACTAGCTCTTACACTTAAACTCAGCCCATTTCTGTTAATCTATATGTTGCACATTTTCCGTGGCTTTACCTGCATGCCATTACATGCTATATTGGACTGAATATTTTAACATTTGATCTACCAAAGCTTATCTGCTGACATCAATTCTTTAGCTTAATAGAAAGGAGAGGTCCTTAGTTCAGTGACACACAGAACAAATGATCAGAGGGCCCAGGACACTGGAATATATTTCTAGAGGAAGCCATTGGCCATTCACACTTGAGTGGAACTGTAAGAATTAATAACAGGCAGTATCCCTCACACTTAGTTGGAGAGTAAGTATTTATTTTTCTGAGGTTTTGTTTTTTGGGATGAACACATATCATATCCATAGTGATGAATCAATGAAAGAATAGAGACTAGAAAAGGAATATTGAGAACTTCCTGCCCAGCACATTTTCATTAAATCCTTGGTTAATAGTCAGAACTGTATGTAGGAGATAGTATTGCTTAGCTGTACCTTGCAAATAAGAAACATGGCTAGGGATGTACCCAAGATCACAGACTATGTGGTGGGTCTGAATCCCTCTAGGATCCTAGGAACCTAAAGGCTTTCCACAGGAACCCAGTAGGACTTGAGGCCTACCACCCATTTCCAGTGCCATCTCACCCATATTTAAGAGAACTTTTTAGAATGTACATCTATTAAAGCAGCAAAGGGATCAAGGACATGCATGCACAGGGTGTATGTCGAGTTTTTCACTGAAGAGGAACCTGTGTATTACTTCAGAACTTCCCACCTTTCAGAGCCCTTACAAAAACTATCGAGACTTATTTTCACCACCAGACTAACGATGGATGGTGGGTGGGCCAATGAAACGGCTCAGCCCGATCACTTAAGTTTGATCCCCTGACTGATAATGGTGGAAGAGAACAGGTTGTCCTCTGACCTCCACAGGCATGCACATGCATCTACACACACCCACTGTATAAATGTAATATAGCAATAAATAAAATATGGGTGGCGTACCCAGCTCTGTTTCAAATAGTTTGGAGCAAAATAGAGGCCCCAGCACTTTGCACACTTGCAAGCTAATAGCCATCCTTCTAAGGTATATGGGAACCGTGAAGTAATTGATTAAATTCTTGATGACTTGAGCTCTATATAGGAGGGTAGTCGCAACACCATTTGATAGCAACTGCACAGATGCCATGTAATCTGCAAATGTAATCTTCCAGAGATTTGGATCTTTGTAGAGCTCAAACAAACAAACAAAAAAAACCCAGAAAGAAGGATGTAAAATGCCGGTAAGATTAAATTTCTTTTTATTTCCCAGCCCTGCCTATAGGCAGCTGAAATTAGGACAGAACAAAAAAACCGGGGTCCCCGAGAGACCTGCGGACGTGTTAACTCACAGCTGCCACGGTGGTAAGGAAATGAGTTAGAGGAGGACCATCCCCGGGGGACGCTGTGGTCCGGGACGGTCCGTAGTCCCTCTGGCCGTAATTCCAGTCTTGAGTCCCCAGGGGCTCCCTCCAGCGGGGAGCAGGGACGCGCGTGGCGGGGCGCGCGCCGACGCGGACACTCACGTGTACACACACACACACACACACACACACACACACACACACACGCAAACACGCACGCGTCCCCCCCCCCACCCCCCACCTCCTGCCACGGCCGGCTTCCTCCACCACCGGCTACCCTCCCCGGAGGAGGAGGAGAGGAGGAGGAGGAGGAGGACGAGGAGGGGGGGCGGGCCTCTTTCTCTTTAAAGAGCAGACGCAGCCTCGGGAGCCGAGCCGCGCGCAGCCAATCAGCGGGGCCGAGCGGCTCGAGCGCCCTGACGCCGCGCCAATCAGCGGCGGCGGGGGGCGGGGCCCCCGCAGGAGACACTATTGTTGATGAGGAGCCGCGGCGGCGGCGGCTGCTGCACCACCTCGTCGCGGGCCGCCGCTGCTGCCCGCGCGCCGCGCCCCCACCCCGGGTCCCTCCAGTCCGGCTTCGTCACCCGCCGCGGCTCAGGCCTCCCCTCGGGCCCCGAGCAGCCGGGTCCCGCCGCCCAGCACTCCCGACCCGCTGCCCGCGGGCCGCCGTCTCCGGGGCGGCGCGGGGCGGGGGAGGGAACCATGTCCCAGCGGGTGAGGCGCAATGGGTCTCCCACGCCCGCCGGCGCCCTCGCGGGTGGTGGCGCGGTCGGCCCGGCCGGGGGCCCCGGGAGCCGCCTGCAGCCCATGAGGGCGACCGTGCCGTTCCAGCTCAAGCAGCAGCAGCAGCAGCAGCAGCAACATGGCAGCCCCACGCGGGGCGGCGGCGGCGGCAACAACGGCGGCAACAACGGCGGCTGCGGAGGCGCTTCAGGCCCCTCGGGTGGCGGCGGCGGCGGCGGCGGCGGCCCGCGCACCGCCTCGCGCAGCACCAGCCCCACGCGCGGCGGTGGCGGCGGCGGCGGCGGCGGCGGGAGCGCGGCAGCGGCGGCGGCGGCGCGCACCAGCCCCACGGTGGCCACGCAGACGGGCGCGTCCGTGACGTCCACGCGCGGCACCAGCCCCACGCGCGGCACGGCGCCCGGGCCCCGAAGCAGTCCTCCGCGACCGCAGCCGCCGCCGCCGCCGCCGCCCCTGCTGGGCACCGTGTCGTCGCCCAGCTCGTCGCCCACCCACCTGTGGCCCGGCGAGGTGAGCGCGGCCCCACCGCCCGCCCGTGTCCGCCACCGGAGGAGGTCCCCGGAGCAGGGCCGGCCCTCGGCGGAGAAGAGGAGCCCCAGCGCCCCGGTGTGCAAAGCAGGTACGCGGAGGGCAGGGGGTCCCGGGGCGCGGAGCAGGGACTGCGGCGCTCCGGCGGGGCGGGGCGGGGCGGGGCGGGGCGGGGCGTGCGGTCCGCCACCCCCTGCGTCGTGCCCGAGCGAGCGGGTCGCCGCGGTGGAGGTGCAGCCGCTAACCTTGGGCCTGGACGGGTTTGTGGACGTCGTAACCCCCCCACCCTACCCCGGGGGGTCTGGCTTTTGCGTCGCTGCGGCTCACAGTGGCTAGAGGGTGAGGCTCGGGCTGGTCTGTCACTTTGGTTTCAGTGACGTGGTTAAGGCTTGCAAATAGCGCAGGGGTGCTGCTGCTGCTGCTGCTGCTGCTGCTGCTGCTGCTGCTGCTGCTGCTGCTGCTGCTGCTCGGTGTTTCTGTTCCACAAAACAGTTTCGGGGCTGGAGGACCGAATGCCACACAGCAAAGGCGGATTTGGGTCCTTGGAGAGTGGTGAAGCTGGGAGCCGATTTTTTTGTTTGTTTGTTTGTTTGTTTGCGTTTCGTAAGACGTAATGGTTAGCAAGAAGGGAGAAGTTAAGGTTGCTTTGGGGTGTGTGCATAGGTATATGTTTATGTATGTATGTGTTTGTGTGTATGTGTGTGTGTGTGTTTACCTACGCTCACATGCATCTACATATATACGTAAATGGCAGCTAGCTAGCCTGAGGGTTTGGGTGTATTTCTGAGATACTGGTTTTATTTCTCTCTTATTGTTTGCTTTTTTATTTTTTTTCCCCTCCCTGAAACAGCCTCACAAGCCCCGGCTGGCCTGGAAGTCGCTGTGTATCCCAGGCTGGCTTTGATCTGTCTGCCTCTGCCTCCCTAGTGCTGGGATTAAAGGCGTACCCATCATGACTGGCCCCCTCTTATTGTTGTGTACCTGACAGGTTTTTTTTTTTTTTTCTTTTTTTGGGGGGGGGCGGTGTGGTTTCGAGACAGGGTTTCTCTGTGTAGTTTGGTGCCTGTCCTGGAACTCACTTGGTAGCCCAGGCTGGCCTCGAACTCACAGAGATCCTCCTGCCTCTGCCTCCCGAGTGCTGGGATTACAGGCGTGCACCACCTCCCTCCACCAGGCTAATTCACTTTTTCCTAACCAGGTCAGTAATGTGAAGTGATTTAAGAAATGTAGAATAATGTAATCTCTTTACTTTTTTAAATAAATGTTTTAGAAGTTTTTATTACATCTTATTTCTTGTGTGTGCGCACGTGGTCGCCTGCGTATTTCCATGGCATCCAGTGGAGGTCAAGGGATAGCTTGTAGGAGTTTGGTCTTTCCTTCTGCCATGTGGGGTCCAGGACATCCAACTCTGGTTTCAGGCTTGATGGCCTGATGAGCCATCCCACCAACCCGGTGAAGGGTTTTAGACAATACCTCTTTAAGAAAGATTGCCCAGAAAATGTTTGGTAGTGTTTTCTAATTAGAACCAGAGAACAGTTTTAAACCTTTTGGGAATACAAAATGCTTCTGGGTCATTTTTCTTTCTGTTTTTGAAACAGGGCCCCCTGTAGCCTCCGCTAGACTGGAACTTACTATGTGGATAGGCTGTCCTCACTAACTGCCTCTGCCTCCTGAATGCTGGGGTTAAAAGTGGGCACTACTTTACCTAGCTACAAAATGCTTTTAAAAAATGTTAGGAGGACTCCTTCGCTTGCAGTGCTGGGCAAGTGGTTTTCATACAAGACCTCATTTCAGCGTTCACACTGGCCTTTATACAGGTTAAGAACAAGTGGTGGCCGGTGAGATGTGACTCAGCTTGTACTCCAGAGAACATGCCTTCAAATTATATCAAGGAAAATAGCTTCTAGTATATAAGAGCATGTCTGGAAAATGCACTGCACACCAAAATTACATGTGTGTAGTTGTTGAATCTGCTGAACAAGATTTCTGCAGTTTGCCTTTGACTTTCCGGAGCCGGGATAGTGCATCTGGTAACATGGAAGATGAGCTGCTTAAGCGGGCAAGGGATGCGGAGGAGGAGGCAGGGCCCCTCAGTCTGATTGCAGAATATATCCCTCTTACAAGTTGATACTCAGCACACCCCGAGGAGAACTTGGTTAGGTTAAATGGTCAAAATGTCAAGGAGGGTGCCCCTTTCCATTGGTTTCTAGGAGGCCTTATTTCCAGGGATTCCAGGCTCATTCATATTTTCCAAAGCCCTCCCGCCCCTCAAAAACCAAAACAACCAAAACCCGAGAGAAATGAGTAGGTAACTCTTTAACTAGGTGTGAGGGATATGGCTTGTTAGTAGGCCTTTCAGTCTTACTGAGGTGTAAATGCCTGATGGCTTCTCTTTTGGAATATATTCTTGTTACACTCTAGTTACATCTGTACAAAGTGGGGAGAATATTTTCAGTTTTAGATCTTTCTAGCACAGACTGCTGTGACTAAATCATTCGAGGTTTTATATGACTAAATCTAGAAAGAGACACTGTGGTTGCCAGACCCCCTTTTTGATTAAAGAGTCCCACCAGTTTGCAAGCTTAATGAAATGTAAAAGCTCTTACTGTAGAAACGAAGGTGCTTTTTTTTATGTAGGTCTGTAACCCTCACGTGACCTAAATGCTTGAGTTAATTCCATGAGGTTGCTAGCTTTTAGGGGTCTCATTGTGTGAGCAGAGTATCCCATCTGCGCTAGAGGTCCAGTATCACAGAGTTCCTAAGTTGGAGATCTTGGGATCTCTAGCTGGTTGATTATTTCTCTGGGAGCTAATCACTGACTGATAAAGAATGTCTTTCTCTTGACTGTGATGAAGTTCCCCCAAGCACTCGTGTAAATGGCCGATCTCTCAGTACCTGCTGTTTTCTTTGCTAAGTGGCTCGTCTGAAGGTAACTAGGCAGTGGGCTAATTGTGAAGTTTATTTGTGCTTTTCCTTTTACATGACTTTATCTAATTCCATTAAAGGTGAAGAGGCAGCATCTGAACAGTTGGGTACCTGTGTTCAGTCAGCCAATGTGGTATAGAGAAGTGAATAACATGTCAGTGATAGAGTCCACGGTTGCATAAAGTTTCTTTATTCATTGTGTGTGTGTGTGTGTGTGGCGTGCATGTGTGGGTACACACACGCTATGGTCACATATGTGATGGTCCAGATGGCAGTCTGCTGGAGTCTGGCCTGTTTTTCTGCCCTTGGTTCCAGAGGATTGAACTCAGGTCATCAGGCATGGTGACAGACACCTTTACCTGCTGAGCCATCTCACCAGTTTTGGTTTTATTTAGGTTTTCATTACATTTTATTAATTTTAATCTGTGTGTGTGTGTGTGTGTGTGTGTGTGTGTGTGTGTGTCTGTGTGTCCGTCCTCATGGATGCCAGGGTTCATGTTGCATTTTTCTAATTATTATTTATCAATAAAAAATCAGGAGTCAGATAATGGGGTAAGAACTTGAATGATCAGAACAGTGGTGGAGACACCACCAGTGACCTCCTATCTCTTCCGTTTCTCCATCCAAAAAGGACTGAGATCTTCTCTAAGCCCTGCCGTATTACTTCCTGTCTGTCTATCTATCCTCAGTCCTCCAAAACCTCTATGGTTAATTTTGGTCAGCTGGTAGCTAGCTCTGACCTCTGATTCAAAGCAAACTTTATTGTCAGAATGCAATCAAAATATCACAACAGGTTAATGTGTGGAGGTCAGGGGGCAACCTTTGGGAGCTGATTCTTTCTTCCCACCATGAAGATCCCAGTGATCAAACTTGTTAAGCTTGGTGGCGGGCATCTTTCTCCCTGCAAAGCCATCTCTGGCCCCCTCCTTTTATTTTTAATCAACTAATAATCATTTATCTTTATGAGATACTGTTTGTTTTCTGTACATAAATACATCATAGAATGATCATTTTAGGCAAATTGATATATCATCTACCATTTCATACTTAGTATTATGATATATGTAAGATTTAAGTATATCTAAGATCCATTTTATTTTATTATTATTATTATTATTATTTTTTTTTTTGGTTTTTTCGAGACAGGGTTTCTCTGTGTAGCTTTGTGCCTTTCCTGGAACTCACTGTGGAGACCAGGCTGGCCTCGAACTCACAAAGATCCACCTGCCTCTGCCTCCCAAGTGCTGGGATCAAAGGCGTGCGCCACCACCGCCCGGCCTAAGATCCATTTTAAAAAATTGTGTGTGTGTGTATGTATACAAACACATGTGTTACCCATTATTGTGGAGATGAAAGGACAGTTTTCAGGCAATTTTCTGTTTTCCCGTGCTGATTCTGGGGATTGATCTCAGGTCATTGGGTTTGGCGGCAAGTACCTTTACCCTTTGGGCTGTCTTGCTAGCTGTAAAATCCACTGTAATTCAGTAGACTACTGTACAGTTGAGGGGTTAAAGGTGCTGTCTATTTGAAAGTAAAGTCTACCTGTAACTTTTGACTCCTCCTAAACTTAACAGCTAAAAATCGGCCTGCAGTTATCGGAAGGCTTACTAGAAATAGAAACATTAAATTTAACCTATTTTGTTTATTATATATTTTATATGTGATGAAATAAAATCCATGGGAACTTAGATGACTTTTTACTGCCGCAGGCAATGTGCCAGAGAGACGAAGCGCTCAGGTGGAGGTGGTCGCATCCTGCTCTTTTCTGGAAACTTGAGCTCACTGCAGTAGCCGCAGAAGGTGGCCTCTGCTTTATCACAGCAGTGCTGTGATGCCATAGTGAATTGTGTGTAGTTACGGTTTGACACTGTATTCTCATTGCTAACCTACACTTCTCTGGAGAATAGAGCCATGCTTGGGGTTTGCATGTGTAGGGATTGACAAGTGTTAACTTTTTATAATAGGTTTATGTGTTTTACAGTAGTGATAAAACAGACTACTATCACTTGCAGGTAGTAGTAAAACATGGGGTACACATTTTATGCCTTTGTGGTTGATATAAGCCAACATTTAACCTATTTTGTGATATTTCTAGTCTATGCAGTGGTTCTATGAGCTTTTTCAAATTTTTGCAGTCTCCACCACCAAAATCCTATGAAAATGGACCTGAGCAGTTCAGACCTGTGTGATTCAGTGTTAACTGCACATTACTAATAGCCATAGCCATCTATGAATCTCTGCCATCTGGCTGTCCCTTGTGTTCTTTATAACAAATTGGTAATGTGTATAAATGAATTATTTTTCTGAGTTCTGTAAACCACTCTGGAGTATTACCAAACCTTAGAAGGTGTTCCTGTGATCTGTTTTTTTGTTTGTTTTTGTTTTTTGAGACAGGGTTTCTCTGTGTAGCTTTGCGCCTTTCCTGGATCTCGCTTTGTAGACCAGGCTGGCCTCGAACTTTCTCTTAGAGAAGGTGGCTTTTGTTGTTGTTGTTGTTTGTTTTGTTTTTCGAGACAGGGTTTCCCTGTGTAGCCCCTTGTTGTCCTGGATCTCACTCTGTAGACCCAGGCTGGCCCTGAACTCAACAGAGCTCTGCCTGCCTCTGCCTCCCGAGCGCTGGAATTAAGGGTGGCTTTTGACTTTGGTTGGAAAAGGAAGAACCAACCTTGACAGTTGTCTTAGAGGAGTGCCAGTACATGCCATGTTCAGTCGTGTGTCACTTAAAATACACTCTAGGGGAGTACCGGAGTAGGCAAAGAGTAGAAGGACATCCTTCAGAACGACCCTGAGAAAAATAACGTGAACTGTTGCAGTGGGAACTGAAGTGAACCAGTGTTCCCATAGTTAATATTTGCTCCGGAGCCAGACTGCCATGGTTCAGATCCTGCCGTGAGTGCACTGACTGACTAGCTGTTGAACTTAGGCAGGTTGTTCACTGCCTGCAGCAGAGGATGGTCAGGAGGATACAGTTCTTGTAGCCTGTGTGTGGTAGTGCTCGCCCTTAATCCCAGCAGTTAGGACAGAGGAGGGAAGTATCTCTGTGAGTTCAGATTAGGCTGGTCTACATAAGGAGTTCCAGACTCTGCCTCAAAAACAAAAACTTAAAAAAAGATCCTTGTAAACTGACTATAGGGTATAGTCTTTTTCGTGTTAGGTATTTCTATATCATCTTTGCCATCTTCCAGAGGCAAATGTTAATTTATTATTTGTTGTATTAATGTTCTTATTACGGTATGGGTTGTAGTGTAGGTTTAGGATGAATGAAGTAAGAATTTTGAGATGGAAGAATCTAGAGGGTAGTAATTTACAAAGGCATCAACACCTGAATTGAGATGTGGGAATGGTATCCATGGGAATGATCAAAACGACATTTTGTTTTGTTTTTTCCAAGACAGGGTTTCTCTGTGTAGCTTTGGAGCCTATCCTGAAGATGGTCTCGAACTCACAGAGATCCACTTGCCTCTGAATACTGGGACGACAGGGCATCACCACCTCCTGCCCCAAATGACCTTTTGTTGTGGTAATGTGTTGGATGTAGGGATTGAGAAAAGGAATTGAGGATGGCAGTTGGATTGGTTCTACTAATTGCTGGGAAGCTAATTTGGAGTAAAGAAAGAAGCTGAACTCTTAGACACCTTTTGTGCCTTCCTTCAGGAAATCTATGTAATTTTCTATAATGTGGCTAGTAACACTTTTAGAACTCGTGGGTGAAGTTTGAAAAGGTGATTAGAAATTGGGACTCACTCATTTCGGTTCAGAATGCATCTTCCATTAAACACTTTCTGCTGAGTGTTTGCATAGAGACACACCTGAAAGAACCGATGGCTGGAATGTATGTTCAGTGATGGAGACAAGGCTAGGGTAGAACTCTGGAAGGAAACAAGCATGTCAGGGTGTGGGTTTCTGTTTCTTGAGACAAGGGTTCACCATGTAGCCCAGGCTTGGCCTTGACTCGCCAGCCCCAGCTTCCCCAGGGTTGGAGATTGCAGGTGTTCGAGATCATGCCCGCTTGAAAGAGCGAACAGCCAGAGAGGAACTCTGGGAACTCAGTAGGAGGAGAGAGAGATTAGTACCGAGAAAGTGGAAGGCAAGCCTGTGTTTAAGGCAGACGTGTTAAAGAGTTTTTAGATTCTGTGAAGAGAACGATAAGCATGGCTTTTGAATTGACATGTAGGTCAGTTGATGATGGCTGAAAGCAGTGTGGGTCACAGAGCAGATCAAAGTAGTGAGTGAGGGGATAGAGACTGTGTCAGAACACCACAGCATTTTAAGAAGAGAAGGTTTCATTGTTTGTTTTCTTTTTCTGGTTGTTTGTTGACTCCCCCCTTTTTGTTCACAGTTTGATAGTATGGTCCATTGTATTGGGAAAATTTTATGGTCTCAGTGTATGAGGAAGCTGGTCACATTGAGTGTGTAGTCAGGAAACACAAGGACAGATAGAAGGAAACAAACACAGACAGTGACTGATGCTCAATTCCTCTTCTCCTTTTTATTCAGTTCAGGATCCCAACCCATAGAAGGATGCTGCCCATATTTAGAGTGGGTCGTTCTACCTCAATTAATTGGGTCTAGAAACTCCCTCATAGACATGCCCAGAGGTTTATATCCTGAGTGATTGTAGAGCCAAGTTAACAATACAATACAAATCCACCCCTGTAACCTGCTACCCAAATACCACTTTTAAGCCATAATCGCCCCTCCCCTCGTTCCCATAGGCTCTGGGGAAACAGTTCTCTAGGTAGGGGATTGCTAGTGTAGGGCACCTGTTCTTCAGCGCAGTCTCAATTTAGACACTCAAGTGAATTTAACAAGATGGAACCTTCAGTGGGCGGAGTCTTGCTGTCAGGGCACCTTTCCTAATATCCCAAATGGTTCTTACTTATTTTTTAATGGGGGCTAAGCTTTTTAACAAGACAGCTGCTTTTAAAACTGCCTTGTTTGTAACTTTGTAGTCACACTCTTTCCCTTACCAAATTGTGTGTTTTCTCATCTCTCTGCTGTACCTGTTGCTCTCTTTCCTATAGACCTGAATGAAAGTAGTGAGTAGTAACCATGACACAGCCTGAATGCTATTTGCCTTGGAATTTTCCTCTGCCAAACACAGTAGTTCACCACTTTCGAATTTAATACCACTCAAGTTCTTAGGACATGGGCAGAGTGCAGCCAGGTTCTTTGCCAAAATAGAACCTGAACAGACTGCAGCCCAAATCCTGTTAGAGTCCTCATTCTCCTTTGAAACCTCCTGAGCCAGGTCCTCATTGCTCGAGCCTATCTGAGGAGTCTTTCAGGCTCCATCAGAATGACCTGTTGGGCTGACCGTGCTTACGGAGTTTGAAAGTCTTGTAGCCCAGGGTCCTGAACTCTTCCACATTCCTCCTCCAAACCAGTTCCTAAGAGCCAGAGTCAGGGTTGTCACTGGCCCTCCACCACCCTGTCCTGTGACACTGGCCTGTCAGGGTTGTCACTGGCCCTCCACCACCCTGTCCTGTGACACTCTCCCGTCACTTGTTGCTGAGACAGAGTACCTGACTAAAGCAACTTAAGAACGGAATTGTGTTGTCTCAGGATGTGAGGGTCAGTTCAGTAACTCGGAGGAATGGTCACCATGTGAGGGTCGGTTCAGGACGGAAGAGGAATGGCAAGGCAGGAATGTGAAGGGATGGTGACATTGGGTCTGCCGGTGCCACTTTGCTTTTTATTTTATTTTTTATTTTTTTGCTTTTTATTTTTTATTCAGTCCAGGACCCCAGCCCATGGACTGGTGTGACCCACAGTTAGGGTAGACCTTCCCACACCAGTTAACACAGTCTAGACCTGTCTCTTAGCATGCTCACTGGCTTGTCTCCTGAGTAATTTAAGATCCTGTCAGGTTCACAGTGACTATGAACCCTTTTAAATTGCTCCGTGTGGTGATATTTTGTTTGTGCTCTGACAAATAAAGCTTGCCTGGAGATGAGAGTGCAGAGCTAGCCACTAGTTAAGCCTAGAGGCCAGGCGGTGGTGGCACACACCTTTACACCCAGCTGAAGAGTTGTTGTTCAAGGCCACTCTGCGCTGCACAAGATTGATCCAGTCTAAAAGAGAACCAGCAGGTAGGTGGCGGCTCACCCCTGGAAGAAGGCTCTAGTGACTGGCTCCTTTATTTCTCTCAGATTTACCCCCATACCAGTTTACCGATTGGAATTGGCGCTACAGCTCTGAGGTCAGAGGAAGGCAGCCAACGGAACGAGGCGGTGTTCGTTTGTTACAGGACGAGGGCTCTCAGCATGCGTTCGCAGGACAAAGTGCAGGTCCAGGGCGGACGCTCATGAAAGGTGGACAGGTGATGGGCTCTAGCACGGAGTCCAGAAGTCTCAGAAACCACTGACACCACCTTTCACTTACTAAGGAGGGAAACGGGTGTGGGTGTGGTTCAGGATGACAGACAACAGCAAGGGAAGGAAGTCGAGAAAGGCGGCGGCGGCGGCGGCGGCTTCTGTCTTTAACGGACTGGGAGAAAAAATAGCATGCTTGTCTGCTTAAAAAAGACATTTTAGAAATGCTGCATTTTAAAATTAACCTTTTCATCAGGTCTAATCACAGACTACCTGTAAACAATGAAGTCACCAATAGCACTGCACTTGTAATCAAGGCACACTTCTATTGTCTCCCCTGCAGCCCTTAGAGCAAGAATTTCCACCTCTTGGGACTCTTTCATGTCTAACATTCAGACATGCGTATGACGTGTTGATCAAATCTGCCTCCCCTTTCCGCCTCTTGGGGCTCATTTTTGGTGCTTATTTATTGTTGTTTTAAGAAGGTTTTTCCTCAGTCTGTGGTCTATTCCTACAGAAAATGCAGGCTTACCGGTGGCCTTAGTTAGTGTTCTGTTACTGGGAAGAGACACCATGACCACGGCAACTCCTGTAAAGGAAGACATTCAGTTGGGGCTGGCTGACAGTTCAGAGGTTCAGTCCATTATCATTATGGTGGGGAGCATGGCAGCATGCAGGCAGATGTGGTGCTGGAGAGGTAGCTGAGAGTTCTCCGTCTGGGTCAGCAGCAGCAGGAAGAGAGAGTGCCACATTTGTTTTGGTTTGAGCATCTGAGACCTCACAGCCCACCCTCAGTGACACACTTCCCCCAACAAGGCCACGCCTCCTAATAGTGCCACTCTATGAGCCTGTGGGGCCATTTTCTTTCGGACCACGACACAGTGGTTACTCATTATTAATATTTAAATTCTGACTGTGCAGGTGCTGTTTGTATCAGAACCTTGTGGTGTGCTGTAGTTGTGTGTCTTCCTTGATAATGTTTTATATTCCTTGAGGTGAATTGCTTTGTTGTCTTTATTTTCTGTTATCTAACAAATTTATTCTGGAACTTGATAATGGAAACTTTGAAATATTTAAAAATGTATCAGGTTTCCACCTGTCTTCGGAACTGTTCTATTGTGAAGTGACACCATGACCAAGGCAACTCTTTTTTTTTTTTCCTTAAATAATTTATTTATTCTTATTTTATGTACATTGGTGTTTTTCTTGCATGTATGTCTGTGTGAGGGTGTCAGATCTTGGAGTTACAGACAGTTGTGAGCTGCCATGTGGGAGCTGGGAATTGAACCCAGGTTCTCTGGAAGACCAGTCAGTGCTCTTAACTTCTGAGCCATCTCTCCAGCCCCTAAGGCAACTGTATTATAAAAGAAAGCATTTAATTGGGGCCTTGATTACAGTTTCAGAGGCTTAGTTCATTATCATCATGGTGGGGAGCATGGCAGTAGGCAGACATGGTGCTGGAGAAGTAGCTGAGAGCTACATCTTGATCTGCAAGCAGACAGACAGAGAGAGAGAGAGAGAGAGAGAGAGAGAGAGAGAGAAAGAAAGAGAGAGAGACACACACGAAAGGAAGGAAGGGAGAGAGGGGGGAGAGACTAGGCCTGGCATTGGCTTTTGAAACCTCAAAACCTACTCCCAGAGACACATTTCCTCTAGCAAGGCCTTATCTACTCCAACAAGGCCACACCTTGTAATCCTTCTCTAATATTACTACTCTCTGGTGATTAAGCAAATATATGAGCCTGTGGTAGCCCTTCTTATTCCAACCACCACACCACACCACTCTTTCATTCTGTTCCAAACTGGCCTGTGGATCTGGTCTATGACATGGTTATTATCCTGGAACTTCCCTGAGAATTCTCTTTGTATATTCTGTTTGGATACTCTTAATTTTGGCAAATACTGCACTTACAGGTGTCCACCACCACTCATGGTTTATACATTGATGGGGATCAAACTCAGGGCTTCCTGCATGCTAGGCAAACACTAAGTTGAGCTATTCTCCAAGCCCTCTAATATTCTTTCACATTAAAGTTGTTGTGAATTTATTGAGTTAAATCTACCTTCAGCTTATTGATTAGAAGTGTGATATTTTTAATTGGTCCGTTTCTATTTGTGAGCTTAAAGTAGTAATATTTTTGGGTGAGGGAATAAAATGAAGTATTTTTGGAGCTCTTGCCTTCAGAGAGCTAACTCTGTAATTGTGCAGTTTGTCTTGCTTACCAAAATGTCTCCCCCTCATTTCGTCCACCCGCCCTTTCTTTCTTTGCAGTTACGTGACTACGTTGAAGTTTATAAGTAGTAAAAATACAATAAGCATTTACTCCTGTTTGATTTCCAGATCATGTCATAGAAATCTAGTTGACCGTTTGTTATAAGAAACAGTTTTGGGTGATTCTGTATTTGTACAAATGTGACTGCCCCATAAGTTTATTACAGACTAAAGATGATGGTGAACATTTACATTATTTTCAGCCTTTTTTTAATTACAAAGAAATGAGTTTCAGTGTAATGTTTTCATACATATCATCTTTTTGTTGTCCTTTCTCACTCCTTGATCCCCCACTCCCTTCTCCCAGATAGTTTGCCTTCTGTTTTCATGATGCATATTTCCCAGTAACACCCCCACCCCCATTTTTGAGACAGGGTCTCAGCCTTCTCTGACCTCAAACTCACTGTGTAGTTAAGGATGGCCTTGAACTTCTTATGCTTTAGTCTCTGCCTCCTAACGCGGGGATTATAGGTGTGTCCACGATGTTTATGCAGCGCTAGGAGCACTCTACCAACCAAGCTACACCCCTAGCCCACTTTCCACTTCTTTTAAGATAGGGTCTCAAGTAGCCTAGGCTAGCCTTGAGCTCAATAGGTAGCCTCTGCTTCCCAAGTGCTGAGATTACAGGTTTGTACCGCCATGTCCATTATTACCCTCTCTTGTGCCTTCCTCCTGACTCTTTAGAGCTTTGTCCTTCTCTAGTGTCCTTTCTCCTTTTGTGTTGTGTGTGTGTGTGTGTGTGTGTGTGTGTGCGCACAGATAATACAAATGTGGTATTTTTCTTTCTGAATCTGGCCTATTTTGCTTAACGTCTTTTTCTCCAGTCTAATTTCTGAATGTCATAATTTCATTCTTATAAACTGAATGAAATTCCACTTTGCATATGTACCATGTTTTCTTCATCTATTCATCTGGTGGGGGCGTTTAGGCTGGCTGATACACTTCTTAGCTACTGTGAAGATGGTAGCAAGAAATAAGGATGTGCACATCTCTGGGGGCTGATTTACATCCTTTGGTTATGGTGTACCTCTGTGATATGACAGTTTTCTCTTTTCTTTTGAGGAATCTCATTAATCTCGGTGGCTGGCAGCTAAGTGTCCAAGCAGCGCTTGTTGCAAGGGTTCTTCTTTGCCCACATCCTCACCAGCTTTTGTTGGCACTGTCTTCTTGGTGACGGTCATTCTGAACAGGGTGGCATGAGGTCTCAAAACAGCAGTGGTGGTGGTGGTGGGTGCATCTTCCTCGTGGCTAAAGAGTTGAACTCTTTTCCAAATATTTAACACCCACTTGTACTCGTTTTGGGAGCTGGAGTTCTTACAGATTCTACATATTAATCTCCTGTTAGTGTAGTTGGTAAAGATTTTCAGACAAGGTTCCGTGGGCTACTGAGAAGAATGCATTCTATTTTTGTTGAATGGGATACTATATAGATATGTTAGGTTCATTTGATCTGTGGTGCAGTTTAACTTTGAAGTTTGTTTGTTGATGATTTTGTTTGTTTGAAAACCCTGTTGAAGATGACAGGGGTATCAAAGTCATCTATAATTACTGCGTCAGTATCTGTCAGACTTTTAATGCCCATTAGCGTTTGTTACATTTAATTGGGAGCCCCAACATCTAGCACAGTAAATTTATATTTTTATTTATCTATCTATCTATCTATCTATTTATTTATTTATTTACTTTAAATTTTTTTTTGAGCTGAGGATCGAACCCAGGGCCTTGTGCTTGCTAGGCAAACGTTCTACCACTGAGCTAAATCCTCAACCCTACATTTTTTATTTATTAATATGTAGTGACCTTCATCTCTGATTAATTTTGTTTTGAAGTCTGCCTTTCCAGATATAATAATAGTCATGTCAGCTTGCCTCTGCCTCCCAAGTGCTGGGATTAAAGCTGTGTGCTACCATCACCCAGCTAGATAGGTTTTGATCTAGTCAGGCAATCTGCATGTCTTTATTGGTGAGTTAAGACTATTTGCTTTTTAAGGTTCTTGAGACATACTTACTGATTTCTGTAATCAGTTTCTTGGTTGGGTTCTTTCTCCCTTATTTATAGGGATTTGCTTGTACTATGTTGGACATGATTGCTAGTTCTCGTTTATACATCTATTCCTCTCATGAAATTATTTTCTGTGCTCTTCAAGATTGAATAGTATTCCTTCCAGCATGTCCAGCAGTGCTGCTTTAGTTTGTGCATGTCATGAATGTCCCCTGTCTTCTCCCAGTTTAAAGATTCATTTATTGTGTGCACCACAGGAGATGAGAGGGACTTGCAGGAATCTGTTCTTTACTCCCCATATGGGTCCTAGGGTCAATCTCAGGTTGTCAGGCAAGCTCCTTGGCCCACTGTCAGCCTTCTCACCAGCTCCCTTCCCTTAATTTTACAGACACTGCCGGAGGGGTGGTACAGAGGAAACAGCCATTTGGTCACAAGGCAGTTTAGGGAGTGAGAGCAAGCTGGGCCATTTCAGTTTAGCTGGCCACTCTAAGAAATGGTCTTGCCGCCCTTATTCTGCTTGCTTTTGGTGTCTGGAGGTAATGGTTGGTGAAGAGACTGGGTGAAGTAGACACCTAGTACAGCTGAGCCACAGAGAAAGAGCATTGAGTGACATTTCAGAGTGACTACAAGGAGGGCAAGCCGTGTTGTCAGAAGTAAAATGTCTGTCCTGTCCTGTCTTCTGTGTATGTTCAGCAAGTCAGTTCTAATTGTTTTGTTTGTTTTTTTGAGAAACGTCATCTATCTTAGGATTTCTCTGAGTTCGGGGCCAGGGTGGTCGACAGAGTGAGTTCCAGGATAGCCAGAGCTGCAGAGTAAGCGCGTTTCAGAAAAAGAACAAAGCATTGCTTATTGTAGCAGGGGTTGGGTGGGGAGCCCTTTCGTCTTTTAAAGAACAAAGTACTTGCTGTCTTAGGATGTCTGTTGCTGTGAAGAGACACCATGACCACAGCAACTCTTACAAGGAAAACATTTAATTGAGGGTGGCAGCTTACAGTTTCAGAGGTTCAGTCCATTATCATCATGGGGTGGGACATGGCGGAGTGCAGGCGGACATGGTACTGGAGAAGGACTGAGTTCTGCATCCTGATCTGGAGGCAACAGGGGGGACTGTGTCCCACACTGGGTGGAGCTTGAGCATATGTGACCCACTTCCTCCAACAAGGCCATACCACCTAATATTAGTGCCCCTTCCTATGGGCCAAACATTCACACACATGAGTCTGTGGGGCCGCACCCATTCAAACCACCTCATGTCAGTCATGTGACGTGTGGGTGGTCTTTGTTTCAGTGCCGAAGTGTAACATTGTTCTGTTTCAGTTGTGGGAAATACTAGTGTTGATAACAACCAGGAGGATACAGTTTGCTCTGCTGACTTTGTTTCTGTAACTGAAGCAGAAGATGATTCCCTCCTAAATTCTCTAGTTCATTTTTTTCTGGAAGCTATTCTGTTAATTGAATTAAATTTGAAATATAAAAAATTATTCCTGGAAATATTTGGCAAAGAAGAGACATAGCTGAGAAAAAGTTCTTTATATCGTTTTAGATGGAGTTTTTAGGCATGTCATTGTGAAAGTATTTTCTTAAACCATCCTCCAGAAAGAGGAAAAAACAAACAAGCAAACCCATACTAGATGAACATTGCCATTTGCTTGTTCTGGAGAGGGTAGGGTGAGTGGTGATGGCTAGCTCAGGCTAGCCCTGATCTTAGGATCCTTGTGCTTCCAGTGAAGGAATCACAAGTGCATGCTGCTTTGTGTGGCTTCCTTCCCTCCTTAGCTTTGAAATCTTTAACCACTGAATGCCCTATTGGCCCAAAATCGGAGCAGTGTGAAAGCAATTGCCTCGTACGATTTCTCCGATTCTTTCTGTTGTTTGCTAAGGTGGTGGTTTCCAGGGCTATGGTAGTAAATGCCAGTCCAGCCTTTAAACTCAGTAGAAAGATAGTAGGATTGGGAAATCTCTGAGTAACCGAGAACGGATAGATCTGGTGACAAGATAAAATGCTTTCCAGGATTCTTCCACTGAATGATTCATGTCAGTGAGGTTGGCCTCTTTCTGAACTACTCTCGTTCTTGCACCTTATTCAGTGAGGCAGGGTTTGTTTAGGAAAACAGCTCACCAGTGTGGTTAGTCTTGCTCACTGCTTGCTCCAGGAATTCTGTCTTTACCTTCTGAGGCTGGAATTACAGGTGGGTGGCCATGCCCGCTTGCCTTTACATGGGTTTTTGGGTAGCAGCACTTTAACCACTGAGCCGTCTTCCCAGGCCCTGTTTGACTTTTTGAGATACAAACTTTGTTCATTTTTGCTGGAATTCTGTTCTCTATGTATGCATCATAATTGAATACATATTAAATATATAAGAAAGGTGGCAGGAAATGAGAGGGAGGTATATGTATAGCTTAATATTTGAAATTCTAACACACTCGTGTATTATAGCAGAGACAACTCTTTTTTTTTTTTTTTTTGGTTTTTCGAGACAGGGTTTCTCTGTGTAGTTTTGCGCCTTTCCTGGAACTCACTTGGTAGCCCAGGCTGGCCTCGAACTCACAGAGATCTGCCTGGCTCTGCCTTCTGAGTGCTGGGATTACAGGTGTGCACCACCACCTGGCTTCTAGTTTTTAAAAAATATTTTTATTTTATTGCTTATTTGTTCATATATGTATATGTTTGTAGGCACCCTCAGAGGGCATTGGACCCCCTGGACTTACAGGTGATGATAAGCCATCTGATTTTGGGGTGCTGGAAACCGAACTCCAGTCCTCTGGAAGACCAACATGCCCCTTAACTGCTAAGTCATCTCTCCATCACCTAATTAATTGTGTGTGTGTGTGTGTGTGTGTGTGTGTGTGTGTGTGTATGTGTGTGTGTGTGTGCGCGCGCGTGCTGTGGTGTGAATGTGGAAATCAAAACACAACTTTGGAAACTGTTCTCGTCCACCTCTTCATGCGTTGCAGGGATCAAAGAAGTTGTCAGGTTTAATTTACATTTTTATAAGTACTGAAAAGACTTCTACCTGTGTGTGGTGGGTCAAGCCTGTAATCTTTCCAAGGCCAGCCTGGTTTATCTAGTGAGTTCCAAACTAGCCTGGTCTACAAAGTGAGACCCTCGTCTCAAACAATCCAAAAAAAAAATCTTAAGGATCCAAAAGAAAAGAATGCTGTAAAGACTTCATTTGTAGAGAAGGAAGCTGGAAGTTCAGAGCGAAGCTGCACCCCCAAAGCCAAGAACTTGCGTTCAGTAATTAGCAGCTTGGGGGATTTCCTTCCTTTCCTTTTATTTTTTCCTTTTTCTTCCCCCTCACCCTTAATTCTTTTCTTGATTATTTTTGAGACATGTCTATTGTGTAGCCTAGATTGACTTTGAGCTCATTCCTCCTGGAATGCCCTTCCATGCCCAGCCATGCCCTTCCATGCCTAGCCATGCCCTGCCATACCCAGCCATGCCCTTCCATGCCTAGCCATACCCAGCCATGCCCTTCCATGCCTAGCCATGCCCTGCCATACCCAGCCATGCCCTTCCATGCCTAGCCATACCCAGCCATGCCCTTCCATGCCTAGCCATGCCCTGCCGTGCCATGCCCTGCCATGCCATGCCCAGCCATGTCCTGCCATACCCAGCCATGCCCAGCCATGTCCTGCCATACCCAGCCAGCCCAGCCAGTTGAGGGATTTAATCTAGTCTGCTGACAGAGCCTGTGTTTTCACCACTGTATTCTACTGCCTGTTTGTAGGCATACCAGGGGGTGAGGTAGGAAGGGTAGTCCCTGGCAAAGTTGGGCAAGGTTCAGATGCTGTATTAAGATAAACCATTTTTTAAAAGGTAAATATGTTAATTATTTTCCTATAGGCATTCCACAGTGTATAGATTGTATACTATTTTTGTCAGAAAAAAGTGAAAACTGTAAGAACAACCAAACTGCTGTAGTGATGGTCGTGGGAAACAAAGTGTTAAGTGGTATTGAATCGTCTAGGAGTGCTGTCCCTCAGGACCTTCGCTTCTCATCTCTCCAGCTGAACCAGTCTTCAGATACTTGAGTTCTTCCCTCCTTTTCAGATGTCATCTTGTCCAAGCCTTCTGTAACGTGTGTGTAAAGTATCAGCCCCACACAGAACGCTTCTCCCTTCCCTGTGCTGCAGGTGTTAGCACCTGGTGTGTTTGTTGGCTTCATGTGTCTCACGTCCTCTGTTAAAGCAGAAGCTTCCCAACCGCAGAGACCTTTTTCTTCTCTTCATTTCCGTATCTGTAATAGATGGTCAGTGAATGACTACCATGGAAATGAGGCAACCCTGAAGGGTCAGTTGGGAAAGCTGGTCCAGATTGGAGTGCACTCTTTCAGTGTGTAAGGCGGGCAGTTCTATACAGGTCACATGGAAGGAGAAAGAGTTGAAGCGAAAGATGTGGATGTTAACATGCACAGTATCGTGAGTACATTGGCTGCCTAATTCTAAAAGTGCCTCTTGAAGGATGAAACTAAAAGCTTTGTTGAAATTGTGCATATTGTGTATTTTGTTCCTTTATTATCACTCTTTGAGAACAGATGTTAACACACAGGTTTTTTGAATGCTAATGTATAATTTTAGTGTATGTGTGCTTTAAATTTTATTTTTAATTCTTTGCAAGATAGAACACAGAAAGAGGTCTTGGCATACTAGGGTAGTGTACACTTTGATTATAGTTGACTGAAACTACATGCTAGAGGGCTAAGTCCACACTTCATTGTAAAGCATTTCCTCTTACCGTTTGCTTTACATTTTAATTTAAGGAGAAAAACGTTGCTAATGCCTGTAGTACAGTGATGAATTAAGGGCTAGTCATTCTAGGTGTGGCACACCCTGGTAATTTCTTCTGTGGCTGAGGCAGGACGATCACAAGTTCAAGGCCAGTCTGAGCTAGGTGTTAACCTAGGGAGCTAGCACCAGATTTTGTTGTTGTATTTTTTAAAGTCAGGTTGGGTGGCTCACATCTGTGAATCCCAGCACTTGAGAGGCTAAGGCTAGAGGATTGCAGCAAGTTCCAGGCAAGACCTGGTCTACATATGAATTCCAGACTAGTCAGGGCTGCATAGCTAGACTGTAGGTCAAAAAAACTAAGCCAGAACAATAAAAGGGCTGGTCATTCTAGACTTTTTAAAGCTTTTGCTTCGTTTCTTTCTCTTCATAAGCAACCTTAAAAAGATTATGTCTAACTTCTTTTTCTTTGCCATTTAGACTAACTATCCAGTGTGGGTTCTACCTGATGACTTTATCTTGAAGTACAGTGCTCTCTACATGTTAGGTGTTTCTCTGTTCTTATTTGCATATGCACACGTAGGTCACATACATATGTGGGATACCTTTTATTTGTTCTTTGACAGTTTCATACAAGTAAACAATGATCTTGGTCATACCCATCCCAGCTCCTCTCTCTCCTACTCCATTCCCCGCAGAAACCCCAACACACCCTTCTTCCTTCACATTCTCTCCCCGTTTGGGGGGAGCTCACTGAGTCATTTAGTGTTGCCTGCTGGAATATTGCCTGTTCTTGTGTAGGTCACCACACCTGTCATGAGTTCTTGAACACAAGGGCCATGCCGTGTCCAGAAGATGGTATTTCACAGGACTCCTTCCATCTCTCCCTCTCCCTCTCCCTCCTCTCTCTCTCTCTCTGTCTCTCTCTCTCTCTCTCTCTCTCTGTCTCTCTCTCTCTCTCTCTCTCTGTGTGTGTGTGTGTGTGTGTGTGTGTGTGTGTGTGTGTTAGGGCTGAACACCCAGAAGTTACTTACTGTGGGTACTTGGATCAGTTATGAGTCTCTGCATGAGCTTATGACACTGGAAAACTTTAAAACCTGCATAAGGTTGAGGGCATCTCTAATCCGTGTATTGAAACATAAATATTTAGAAGACAGTTTGACAGCTTGTCTATTTAACAAGACAACATTAGAATTTTCCCAGCTATGGCCTATGACCTTCTGAGCCATATAGTAGGATATTGACCAGGTTTAAAGTACCAGACATGAATCCTGTCCTGTGGAGCAGGCCCCAAATCCAATCCAAAAGTGATGAGTTACTCCATAACTTCATGTCAATCTGTTGTACTGGTGGGCTCATCTTACCTGGCAAGTTGGTATTGTAGAGTTCAACGTTTGCTGATGGTTTTTCTGTTCAGTTGTCACAGCAACTCAGCTAAACCATGTTTTCTCCAGCTCTCTGAAGAGAGTGTTTTTGTTTCTTGTAGTTCTTATTTATTTATTTGTTTGTTTTTCAAGACAGGGTTTCTCTGTGTAGATTTTTGGATCAAGCGCCCCCCACTCCTCCACTGGCTCTTGGTTGGTCTCACTTCCCGGTGCCGGTTCCCTTTTGTATTATCCTCACCTTGACTGTGAGTTGGACTGAGTGACTCAATTCTTAGGAAGGTTGTATCTTCAAATAATGAGCTGTTGCCTCTGAGACTAAGTTGTGAAAAGGTTGTCTTGTTTCTTTCCTTCTCTCTTCTCTCTTTTGTTTGTTGTTTGTTTGTTTCAAGACAGGTTGACACTGAAGGATTTTGTTCATCATAGTAGACAAATTCTCTTGCACACAGACTGCTGTGTGACATCACACCATCCTGAATGTACCCAGTCTTGGCTGATCTCTGAAGCAAAGCAAGGTTGGATGAGAGAACAAAATTGTTGGTATATATAATTCTTCTGGAATCTGAGGAAGATGTGCGTGAGGGCTCAAAAAGAAGTGAAAAGCTGTCCTAAAAACCAGTACCTGCTCTGTGGATGCAGACAGTGCAGACACACTTAATTTCAGTAGCATGGAATAGCATAGGAACAAGGTGATGTGACTAAGGCAGCGTCGGAAGGTGTTAAACATACCACTGGGCTTCTTTTTGATGCTTATAGTAAAATGCAGGAAGTACCTGTGAGTCTCCTTCTAGCATTGTGGACATACCATTCTTACAGTATTTATTATAATGTATGGACTTGATTATTCTCACTGAGCTGTGAGTGGCCTTTAAACTACTTTTCTACATCTTGCAGTTGGGATTATCAGATATAGAATATAAATGCCTAAAGATACTGAATGTTTATGATTGTGTACACCATTGTATACTCAGTACCTGTAAGAGTGTTTGCTCAGAACAGATGCTTAATGAAGATTTATTAAATTAACTGAGTGTCCTAGTTTCTGTTGCTGTGATAAACACCACAGCCGAAGGAAGCCGCTTCAGGGAGGGAAGAATCGCTGCAGTTTGCACTTCCAGGTCACAGTCCACCGTCACGGGAAGTCAGGAACTGAAGTAGAAACACACCGGGAAAACCACTTACTGGCTCACTCTTGGCTCATGCTCAGGTCACTAGCTTTCTGTCTTTCCTTAAAACAAGAAGCCAGAAATACACACTGGAGAAAAGACAGCATCTTCCATAAATGTTGCTGGTCAAACTGGATGGCTGCATGTAGAAGAAGAATCTAAATAGGTCCATACATAACACCCTGTTCAAACTCAACACCAAGTGGACCAAAGGCTTTGTGGTGGTTTGAATAGGAACGGCCCCCGGAGGGTCCTGTATTTGAATGCTCGGTCACTAGGGAATGGCCCTACTTGACAGGGATTGGGAGGTGTGGTCTTGTTAGAGGAAGTGTGTCACTGGGGGTGGGCTTTGAGGTTTCAAAAGCTCAAACCAAGCTCAGTGTCCTTGACTTCCTGCTTCTTTCGGATTCGGATGTAGAATTATCAACTCCAGCAGCATGTCTGCTTGCCTGTTCCCTGCCGTAATGTACTAAGCCTCTGAAACTAAGCCAGCCCCAATGCTTTCTTTTGTAAGAGCTGCTGTGGTCATAGTGTCTTCACAGCAATAGAGCACTGACTGAGACAGACCTCAACATAAAATAAATACATTGAAGCTGATAGACGAGAAAGTGGGAATACACTTGAACTCATTGATACAGGGGAAGACTTTCTGAACAGAGCACCCTTAGCACAGGCACTAAGATCAACACTTACTAAATGCGACCTCATGAAATTGAAAAGCTTCTGTATGGCAGAGGACACCATCCAGGCTACATAATAGGAGAAGATCTTTAACAATTACACATCTAATAGAAGATTAGCATCTAAAATATATTAAAAATAAAACACCTGAACATAAGAAAACAACCCAATTATAAATGTACAGAGCCAAGCAGAGAGTTCTCAAAAGATGAAATACAAAGGGCTGAGCAACGAAGAAATGTTCAGCATCCTTAGTCACCAGGGAAATGCAAATCAAAACTACATTGAGATTTCATTGTGCACCAGTCAGAATGGATAAGTTCAATAAAACAAATGGCAGCTAATGGTGGTGAAGAGATGGGGGGATGGGAACACTGTCCGTTGCTGATGGAAGTGCAAACTTGTACAGCCACTATGGAAATCAGTGTCATGGTTCCTTAGGAAGCAGGGACTAGATCTACCTCAAGGTCTAGCCATACTACTTGTCCTAGTTAGGGTGTCTATTGCTGTGAAGAGACACCATGAACACAGCACCTCTTATAAGGAAAACATTTAATTGAGGCTGGCTTCCAGTTTTAGAGGTTAAGTCCATTATCATCATGGTGGGACATGGCGGTGTGCAGGCAGACATGGTGCTGGAGAAGGAGCTGAGAGTTCTACATCTTGATCTGCAGGCAGCAGGAGACTGTCACAGTAGGCCTAGCTTGAGCATGTAATATCTCAAGGCCCGCCTCCATAGTGACACACTTCCTCCAACATGGGCCTTACCTCCTAATAGTGCCACTCCCTATGGGCCAAGCATTCAAACACATGGTCTGTGGGGCCATTCCTATTCAAACCACCATACCACTCTTGGGCATATACCCAAAGGATTCTGTATCTTAGTACAGAGACACTTGCTCATCCATGTTCATGGCTGCTCTGTTCATAATAGCCAGAAATTGAAAACAGCCTAGATGTTCATCAAACTGATGAATAGATAATGAAATTGTGGTGCACTTAAACAATGGGCTATTATTCCGCTGTTTAAAAAATGAAATTTGTATGTTAAATGGGTGAAGCGAGAAAAAAAATCATCCTGAGTGAGGTAGCTCAGACCAAAAAAGACAAATCCCGTGGTTTTTTTCTATGTGGACATTAGCTTTTAAGCCTTCAGTATGCATGCTGCAGTCCACATGGCCACAGAGGGTAGATACCTAGTAAGGGACTAGCCGGGAGGGGAGGGTTCCCCAAGGGAGGGGAAACAGAACATGTTGTCATGGAGAGACTGGGTTGCGGGGAGACTGGAGAGAGAGGGAGGGTTAAATTGGGGGTGATGGAAGAGAAGGGCAAGGGGGAAACAACTAAGACCAAGGGCCATCTGAGGGTCACACGGAAAACTGCTAATGTAGAGGCTTTTATATACATGTGGAGTCACCAGATAACGAGGAAAACAATGACCCGCTTGACATCTTATGTCACCAGGTGAAACCTCCAGTGCTAGGAATGGATTACATCTAGCTGAGTTGTCAGCCAAAGGGGCCCCATAGAGACCCCAGGCATCTCAGACTATTGTCAAGGCTATTGATTGCTCTCTGCAAATTGACGATTAGGCCCTATTGCAGAAGCCAACACTTAATGTATCTTATTCAACACAGAGAAGTCAAGCTGGTGCCTAACTGGAGACTGCCCCCCATGACTAAGCCTTCATGGTTCTAGAAGGTCCTCTGTACACTACCAGAGGAGAAAGGTAGCCATCAACCCAGCTTCAGACCCTGACCACAACTGTGACCTGCCTGGGAGATGGATACTCTGGTGCAGCAGTGGGGGTGAATACGGATGTTGTGGGAGTAACCATCCACTCTGATTGGACTTAAGGACCGCTCCCTGGGATGGATCTCACTGGCCAGCAGTGCTGCAGTGGCCGAGACCCTGAGGCTGGGTAGGTCATGGATCTAGGGAAGAGCAAAGACTACTTACTGTTCAGCTAACGGAGCACAGCAGAAAAGTAAATCCTAGCGACACCCTGCTATACCCATACATCAGTGCCTTGTTCAGCCACAGTCAAAGAAGCTGCTGCTGCTTGCAGTAGATGGGACCTAACTTAGAGACCAACAACTGGACAGTGGGCAGAGAGTGAGGGAGTTTGGAGTACTCAGTCCTAAATGGAATGTCTTCATCAAATCCCTCCCCTCATGGCTCAGGCATCTATGCATAAGAAGAAGTGGAAAGATTATAAGAGTGAGCAGTGATGCATGACTTTAAGGAAATGGTATCTTCTAGCCACAGCAGCACCTAAGCACATACAGACTCATTGAGATCGGCAGCATGCGTAGACTCAAGCCTGACCGCACCTAAGCATGTACAGACTCATTGAGATCGGCAACATGCGTAGACTCAAGCCTGACCGCACCTAAGCATGTACAGACTCACTGAGATCGGCAACATGCAAAGACTCAAGCCTGACGAGGTCCCAGTGCTGAGAGGGAGAAGTGGACAAGGACTCTTCATTCCTAACCAAGAAGCCAGCTGCAGTTGATACCCAATTGCAAAAAGGAGAAATTAGTTTTCTCCAGTTGAATATCACTAGCATATTAACCAGACTTAAGAGTAGGCCCTATACCCAGGAATATTTGGCCAACACAAAATGAACTCTGGTATTTTCATTGAGTATATGTCTCATAGTATATTGTTTGGACTTCTTTTTTTGTCTTATGGGTCTTTTCCTTATGTATTTTATTTTTTACATTTATTTATTGGTATATTTTTTTAAATGTGCCTTGGTGTTTTGCCTGCGTGTCTATCTGTGTGAGGGTGTGGGATCCCCTGAAACTGGAATTACAGACAGGCTTGAGCTGCCATGTGGGTGATGGCAATTGAACTGGGATCCGCTGGAAGAACATCCAGTGCTCTTAACTGCTGAGCCATCTCTCCAGCCCCTCTTTGTGTATTTTAGTTTCTGCTTTTGTTTATTTGCATGCATGCATGCATTCATTCATTCATTCATTCTTGAGACAGGGTTTCTCTGTGTATCTCTGGTTGTCCTGGAACTCACTCTGTAGATCAGGCTGTCCTCAAACTCGGGGATCTGCCTGCCTCTGTCTGGGATTAAAGATGTGTGCCACCACCTGGCTTGGTTTCTGTCTTTGTGGAGGTATTTTGTGTATGTTTCTTGTTTGTTTTTTAAAGACAAAGCTAGAAAGGGTATGTATAGTGGGGAAGATCTGGGAGGAGATGGGGAGGGGAAAAGCATGATCAGAGTATGTTGTTTGAAAAAACGTTTTCAGTTAAAAATGTGTGCATGTGTGTGTGTGTGTGTGCGCGCACACACACTACAGTGTACATTAAAAGTTAGAGGACAGCTTCGAGACATCTGATCTCTTCCCTCATGTGGGTGTAGGGGGCTGACTCATGTCCTCAGGTTTCACCTTTACCTCTGGCTGCCCCTCATTTCTTTCTTACACAGTTGAGGCCCACCTGCCTAGGGATGGTGCCACCTACAGTATGCTATGCCCTCCACAGTCAGTTATCAATCAAGACAACAATGTACAGACATGCCCACAGGCCAAGCCGATTGAAGCAAATTTCATTGGTTGATTGATTATTGTTGTTGTTTGTTATACAGAGCCTCTTTATGTAGCCCTGGATGTCCTGGAACTCGATCTGTTGACCAGGCTGGCCTTAATCTCATAGACAGAGATCCTTTGGCTCTGTCTTCTGAATGCTGGGATTAAAGGCGTGAGCCACCATGCCCAGGGTGAAGCAGTTTATAACTGAATTTCCCTCTTTCCTGGTGACTTTAGGTTGTTTCAAGTCAACAATAAAAACTAAGACATGACCTCATGAATCTCCAATTCAAGGTATCAATGTGAGATTTAAATGAAGTGATGTGTAGAAAGCAATTAGACAATGCCTAGCAAGTGTTAATTGCTCAGTGTTGGTTGTGTTTAGCTATTTTATTATATAGTCCTTGATTCATAGAAAACTACAATGAATAAAACAATTCCTGAAGAGAAAGATTTGTTTATAGTTTCGGGTGACAAATTATAAGCCAGTTGAATTTTGAAATATGAGTCCTTGGACATGAAGATACTTTTTTTTCCTGGCTGTGATGGTGAAATTGTCTCTCCTGCAGTAAACAGGAAGCAAACTGGACAAAAGATAGGAAGCAACAGTGTGTTTGCGAGTGTACAAAACAGCTTATTGTAGGGAAAACGGACCGTGCTCAGGTATGAGAGAGCAGTGTTTAAAGGACTGCTGGGGAAGAAAACTCTCTGAAGGGCTGGGGTGGTGACACTGCCCAGAGAGACCATGCGCCAGTGCACATGCGTAGGTGAGCTGGGACAGACCTTTTAATCCGAGGAGTGATGAGTCACCTGTTTCCGACCTCACACAGGAATCCGTGGGAATGGGACGCCTGAGAGGAGCGACCTTGTGGTGAGGTGAACTCTGACTGCTCTGGACTTCTTCCAGAAGACATTCAGACCACAGTGCATGCAGGGGCTTCTCAGAACATGTTGCCTGAGTAGATGGAGGAGGTAGACGTAGGCTTGAGGGAGATTACAGTGACTGGAAAGAGCTGGACCAGGTGTCACAGAAGAGGGAGTGGCGTAAAAACAAACCCTCAAAATCTTCAGAAGAGTCTCCTTCAGTCTTTGCTAAAGGAGTTATGTAGAACTTGCCTACCAAGAGACTCCCTTGAGGCTGGACATGGAATGACCCGAGGGACCTCTATATCGAGTGATTTTCCAAGCCGGGTGTTTGAACACTGACCAGAGTTAGTGGAGTCTCTAGATGGACCATGCCTTGAGAGTAAGATTAAATCTAGAAAAAGGTGACTCCCATTTTATTTCTTAAAGTAAGATCAACACAAGCTTTAAAAGGTCAAGCTGATCTACAGATTTTGTAACTGACTTTCAGAACAAAGCCCGACAATATTTAAAGGATGATAGAAAAATCCAGATACTTCAGAACAATATTTGGAATCTAATAAAGCAATTTCAATGAAGAATATGTGAACTTTAATGAAGAGATGATAGAATCAAAGAAATAAATGAAATAAACAGACAAGTTTTATTTAGGTGTGTGTGTGTGTGTGTGTGTGTGTGTGTGTGTGTGAGAGAGAGAGAGAGAGAGAGAGAGAGAGAGCGAGCGCGCGCGCGAGAGCACACTAGAGAGAATGTGAATCTGAGAAGAGTGTGTGAAGCTCAGAGGACAACTTTGTGGAGACTGATAAAAAAAATCATTGAACTTGAAGGCGTAATGATAGAGACTACTTATAAAACACAGAATAAAGACTCAAAGAAACAACATGGGTAGAGTTGTACTTCCAGAAGAAAGGTGGGGGAAAAGAGAACTGACAGAGGACGATTGAAAATTTTCACCTTTATAAAAGCTAACCTAATAAGATCATTGAAGAAGTTCAGTTAATCCTGAGAATAATCACACAGAAGATCATTTAATGCAGATCGTAATCAAACAGCTGAGAACTTGTGATGGATAAAAATAGCTAAGAAAATATGGTATTGAGGAACAACAAAAAATGACAGATTTCTTGGCAAAACCAAAATAAGGCAGAAAACAGAATGGAATATTTTGAAATGCTAGGAAGTAAAATGTAAATCTGTATTGAATACCACACACAGTCAAAGTATCCTTTAAAAGCTATGTCATTTTTCATACATGGGAAATTTTCCTCCCGGAAATAAGGGTGGCTCTTTGTGGGGAAGGAAAATGATATCAGATGGAAATTTACCTTACAAAGGAATAAAGGGCACCAGAAGTAGCAGATGAGTGAGGTAAATGCATTTTTATTATTACTGGATTTCTTTATAAGATCATTGCTGTATTTCAGACTTACAATATACTGTGGCTCTATAATGTATCCATAGGATACATGACAGCAGTCATAGAAAGAATAGGACAGTGGTGGAAATGCAGTCTTAAGGGTCTTATGTTGCATGCAAAGTGATATCATTTAATTGAAGATATTCTGTGATAAGGTAAATAAGCACATGATAAAAAGCTCTAGAGCAATCAAGCAAAACTTCAAAGAAAAATTAAGTTAGTGTGTCTGTAGATGTTTAACTAGCCAAAGTTATGCAAAGGGAGAGAAAGAACAGACAGATGGGACAGAAAAAATAAGTAGCAAGATGGTAGATTGATATGGCTATATTAATTGGTCTAAACATTTTGATAAAAATACAGATTATCAACTGGATGTGGTGATGCATGCTTGTAACCTTAGCACTTGGTAGGTGGAGGCCTGACAATCACAAGTTTTTTTTGTTTTTTTTTTTTGTTTTTTGTTTTTTGAGCTGAGGACCGAACCCAGGGCCTTGTGCTTGCTAGGCAAGCACTCTACCACTGAGCTAAATCCCCAACCTCACGATCACAAGTTTTAAGGCCAGTCACTGTTACATATTGAATTTGAAGCTAGCCTGGGCTACAGGACCCTGTCAGAGGAACAGAACAGACTTTAGGAATATTACCAAGGAGAGAAAGGACCATTTCTGCTGTAGTATCCCCCAAACACCCTATATTAGATGTTCAATCCTAGATCCAGCATTTTAAATTATTTCTACTTTATGTGCATGGATGTTTTGCCTGCATGTTTGTTAATGTGTACCACTTGTAGAGAGAGGTTAGAAGAGAGCATTGGGTCCCTTGGAACTGGAGTTAAAGGTGTTTGTGAGCCACCCTGTGGGTGCTGGAAATTGAACCCAGGTCCTCTGGAAGAGCAGCCAGTGTTCTTAACTACTGAGCTATCAGAGGATAGCCTGTTGGGAATTTGGGGGTGGAGGGGGGTGGGCGCCGTTAGTTTTACTTACAGTCCTTCCATTTTTATGCTTGAAAAGTTTTCCCTCTTTTTCTAAACAAGTGTGTCTACCCTTTCTATGTGTTGATTTTGTGGATAATAGAAGTTATAAAGATATACAGCTCTAACATAGCAAGGGCCACAGATCTTGTGTAAAGGAATATCTAGAGGTCATGATTTCAGATGCTGTGCTAGTGCCATGGAAGTTACAAAGAACCAGTTTGTCTGGAACTGGTAGTTGGGAGCTCTGAATTCCAGAGCCCAAGGCATTGATTGAAAATTTCAGTGCCACGCCTTGCCGTGCATAGTCTCTTCATAGGCTTTGTTTTTAAAGAACAAGTAAAGCATGTTTGAGCCATTGTTTGGATTTACTTTGAATAGAAAAGTGTCTGAATTTATTGCACACACCTGTTGTTGATGGAAGACACATTACAGGGCATTCTCTTCCCTGCATATCAAGTCCACCACATTTGCGATAAGTGGCTTTTCCTCATAACCGAGAACATTAATTTTTTGCCCCATTGGCCATTTACAGAGATACTTTTATATGTCAGGTGTCTTAGCACTGGGATGAAGCAGGATTGCTGCTTTACACTGTTGCTGTTGGAGGAGCACAGGACCTTTGCTTGTTCACATTGCAGCAGCACATGGGAGTGGGTGCTTTTGACCTAGCTTTTGTTTCTTGGGTTTGGGTGGCTATTAAAGGAAGATTTTCTAGAGGAATGTCTTCTGAATTGAGATCGAAAGGTTGAACATGACTTACCCAGACTAAAGGAAGGGATGTGAGGGTGATCAAGCAGAGAAGACCTGGAGGCGTGGCACACTAGGGACTGCCACTGACAAGGCCCAGAGGATTGAGGCTGCAGATAATCTGCCAGATCGGAAAGGGTCTGGTTGGCTGTCAGAGGCTCTTCCTCGCTCTGGACGACCTTATAAAATACAGCATTTGTTCACTGACACATCTTTTCTTCAAGATTCCCTACCCCCCTCTTCATAATTAGTTAGGGAAACAAATTTGTCAGTTTTCAGAACTTGGACTGAAAGAGAATAATGAGGTAGGCGTATAAACTGTTCTCAGCAGGCTGCGACTTACTCTTTATATTTTCCAGGGTTTACCATTGCCTCATCGGCTTTAGTCAATGTTTAAATGAGTACTTTAAGGGAAGAGGTGGGATTCAAAACAGAAAATGCTCAGTATTTTAAAAGTTTTAAAGATAGATCTATCTGTCTGTCTGTCTATCTATCATCTATCTATTTTTGGTTTTTTGAGACAGAGTTTCTCTGTGTAGCTTTGGTGCCTGTCCTGGATCTCGCTCTGTAGACCAGGCTGGCCTGGAACTCACAGAGATCCACCTGGCTCTGCCTTCTGAGTACTTAGGATTAAAGGCGTATGTCACCACTGCCCAGTGAAAGATTTATTTTTATCATTTTAAATTATGTATATATTTGTGTGTCTGTGCACACAAGTGCAGGTTCCTATGGAGGCCAGAGTCATCGGGTCCCCCTGGAGTTAGAGACTGCCAGAGGTGTTTTCTGGGACTTAAATTCAGCTCTCTATAAGACCAGTATGTGCTTTTAACTACTGAGCCACCTTTCCAGCCCCTTTTAAAGTTTTTTTTTTTAATTGCATTATTTGTGTGTGTGTGTGTGTGTGTGTGTGTGTGTGTGTGTGTGTGAGAGAGAGAGAGAGAGAGAGAGAGAGAGAGAGAGAGAGAGAGAGAGTGAGTGAGTCAGTTCTTGCCTTCCACTGTGTGGGTCTTGGATCAAACTCAGATCTTTAGGCTTGGTGGCAAGTGCCTTTACAGGTTGAGCAATCTCATTGACCACAAGAAAATGTTTAGGATTTTACTTGTGACCATATGTAACTCTTTGTTCTCTGTGTGATTATAAAATAAAATAACAATTGCAATGATCTGGGGCATGGGTTTGGTAGAAGTTAACTCTTGGATAATTGGAAGTCCTTGAAATGAAATCAGGCCCATTTGTAAGGTTAGTTTGATTAGTGTGCTGACAGAACTGAAGCAGTAACTGGTCTTGTTGGTGAAGAAGTGTACCAGACAACTTTAATCTGTTCGACGTCCCATGAATAGACACAGGTCTACATAATTGTGTGTGTTCTTTTTGCCCCTCCATGAGACAGCTAGCTGTCTTGCAACTATCCCAGGTGGTGATTATCTAGTTAGAACATGTATGAACATGTGTAGTTATTGCTTTTCGTTTCTCACAATAATTCAGGTACATATTTTCTCGAGTTTATGGACAAGACATTTTTGTTGAATCAAAACATGCTATAAGAGGAAGTTGTACGTACATGCAGAGATATAGTTATTTTGGTTTTTTGAGACAAGGTTTCTCTGTGATAGTTAGCTTTTTACAACAGGCATTGCTGCAGTGAAATATTGCCATTGGGAAAGCAAATTATTATGTGAGACATATGTGTCGAAGCAGTTCTTGTGATGATTACCAACACAGCTGCCGCAACCATTGTGTTAGTGCAGATGACTCTTCTATAACTAAAACTTTATACTTAGTAGTCTCACACACACATGACCTTAACAAGAGCAAGGTACTGGCCATTATGTAAGACAAATTGCTAAACAGTCTTATTAATAAAAAAAAAAAAAACCCAGAGCCAGATATTGGGGTAAAACCTGAGAGAGCAGAAAGAAGCCAGCCACGTTCTTACCACTTGAAATCCTCAGCCCAAAAGAGATACTTCCTGTATACCCATGCCTATATGCCTTTCTGTTCTACATCTCACTTCCTCTCTCCACCCAGCTACATCACTTCCTATCTATCTGTACAGCCCTCTAGACCTCTATGGTTAGTGCTGGGATTCAGGGTGTGTGTTGCCACACCTGGCTCTGTTCCCCAGTGTGGCCTTGAACTCACAGAGATCCAGATGGATCTCTGCCTCCCAAATGCTAGGATTAAAGGCATGTGCTACTATTGCTTCACTTCTGTGTGTAATATAGTGGCTGGCTTTTTCCTCTGATCCTCAGATAAGCTTTATTAGGGTGCACAATGTTTTGGGGACAAAATATCAACACACCATTATGTAGAACTAGAGTGATAACGTTGTTAATATAATCTTACATGTTTCTTTGTGCCCATTTGTATGTGTACTTCCTTCCCTTTCCTCTGTTAGTAGTAAGTGTCTCCCTCTGTCATCCTCCCTCCCGTTCACCTGTTTCACGTGAGTCCTGTGATGTCATTCTTAGGATCTTGCTCTGGCTGAGTCCCTTCGGTTTGCTTATGGAGGGTTGTATTGCTTACTTGTGATGCTGAAGAAACCCTAGTTTTGGGTCACACCGTGGTCAAGGGATTTGGGAGATAAAAAGCAGTTCAGTTTTGGGGCCGACAAGCATTAGGGGAAATTTACTATGAAGTTGCAGTTTGAAGCTGAGTATTGGCCCATGCTCACTGTGTGTTCAGAGTTGGTACTGAATCCTGTGTTGTTTTCTTTATTCTATTCGTGGTCGTCTTAATCCTCATATTGTCATCTAGTGCTTTGGTTTGCGTTTGTTTTAAGATCTCTGAGTTAGGAGTTACTGCTACAACAGTGTCTTATAGTAGGGTTGCTTTGACGCTTCTTAGGCTCTTGGCTCTAGTTCCTTCTTTCTGTGCTATTTTCCTTAAAAAATAATTCTGTCAGAGATTGTCTTTGGTTGTCAAGTCGTCTTTGATTGCCAGTGTTTCACCCTTTGGATGTGGGTGTACATGTGCCACAACAGATGTGTTTGGGGAGTCAGTTGTTGGGGGCCCTGGGATTGAACAGGTTGCCAGGCTTCGTGACATATGCTCTGCTTGCTGAGCCATCTTGCTGGCCCGGGGTATCACAGTTGAACTGTTTTCTTAGTGCATGAAGTTATCTCAGTGTCTTCAGCCCCTGCCCTCTGCTCTTGCCCACGGAACGGTTCATCCTTTTCCTCTTGTGTGCCTGTAAGGGTGTTTTGTTTTTCAGTCTGCAGGAGCGCATGCTTTCACCACGGTGTGTGTGTCTAGATCCTGCTTCTGTTTCATTCCGAAGATCATGTCTTTCATCAGTTCTGGAAAACAGCCGTTATCCTTTTGAACGTTATCTTTTCTTACTGATTTCTCGAATTTACACTCCGTGCACACTGTAATGACTATCTCATTAGTTTCTCCCTCCCACTTCTTAAGTTCCACTTGTATCTCTATTTCATGTTTGTGCTATCTGGTTGGGCAATTTCTTTTACATCGCTCGGTTCACTAATTCATTCTGTTAACCCTTCCCCCTTGTTTTGATTTTTGGTGTTTGTTTTCAGACAGGAGCTTACTATATAGCCTCCACTGGCCTAGAACTTGGTGCGTTGCAGTCCTGTCTGGCCTTAAACTCCTGCCTCGGCCTACCAGGTGCTGCTGCGATTAAAGGCTTATGCCATCACGTCTAGCCCACGAATTCTTTTAAACTTTATTTAACGTTTAATGTACCTGTCAGGCTTTATTTTTACTTTTGCTTTTATTTATGTAGTTGGAACAGGATCAAACCCAGGGCCTCATGAATGCTAGGGATGTGCTTTATTTACTACTGAACAGAAGTCCTTTTAAAATGATTTATTACTCTGTGTGTGTGTGTGTGTGTGTGTGTGTGTGTGTGTGTGTAGTATGATAGGTATGTATGGGCACACCTATGTCACAGCTTTTGTGTGTGTGTAGGTCCAAAGACAACTTTGTAGAGTTGATTCTTTTCTTCCATCTGTATGTGGTTTCTGGGAATTGGCTCAGGTCCTCAGGCTTCATCGGCAAGTACCTTCAGTGACGCACCATCTCACTGCTAGGCAGCTGTCTGCCCGTCCCTCTCCAGTCGAGGCCTTTTGCACTGTACTTTTTAAGGTCTTTGTTCACACTTGTCTTCTTAGAGTCAGACTTAGTGTGTGCGTAGCTAGCTGTTAAAGAGACACACTCGACTGAAGGGTGAAGGTTCTGAACTAACAGCATCGATTATTTCAGAACACATGGTGTAAATGAAGTTATAGTATATAGCCATTTGTAATCAACTGTGAGTTGTGTTATCAATACCTCGTTCTATAAAGTGGAAAACTTAGTTTCTTCGTTTCCTCCTGAACTTTTTTTATTTTTATTTTTTTTAAACAAACACTTTTGCTTTTTACCTAGGTGACAAAACACGGCCACCTTCCTCAAGCCCCTCCAGCATTATCCGGCGCACTTCTTCCCTGGATACACTTGCAGCTCCATACCTTGCTGGGCACTGGCCCCGAGACAGTCGTGGGCAAGCTGCACCCTGCATGAGGGACAAAGCCACACAGGTAGGTTTCTCTTCCTTGTTCTCCTCGGAAGCATTTAGTGCACGTCAGAATCTCCTCAGAGGCGCTTCCAGATACTCTGCTGAATTATGTGGAATGGACATTTCAAAAAGTTCTCAAAAGTAATTCCTATACAGATAGATAATTGTGGGTGTACTTTCCCCCACTTATTGCTTAGAAGTTGGAATTTGGACTTGAAAATTTCTAATAGTAGGATTTCTCTGCATACCACTGAACAGTTTTGTGTCAGAAAAATCCTCCATGTATTGGTAAACTACATTATATTGCAGATACTCTTCTTTTCTTAAACGTGTGTGTCTGTGTACCTGTGTCTGCATGCTTATGCCATGTTGTGCGTATGGACAAGAGAGTCAGTTCTCTTTCCATGTTTCCGTGAACTCTGGGGAGGAAACACAGGCCATCAGCAGTGCACCTTTATAAGCCCTTCACTGGCCCCGTCGCTAATAGATCCCGTAAATGTAAACATCTCAAAAATGGAAGTCTGAAAAGCCAAGTTTCCTGCTTTTACATTTATGAGACTGATTCATTAAAGGAATCTTAGAAAGTCATTCATATAATGATTCATAAATTTATAGTTGAAGAATTGAAGTCTGTATTGCACAGGCATTTTCATGAGTGCATGCTAGTTTGGAGTTTCTTTTTATAATATTACCACATTGTAATTAATTAAATATTTGTATAATCCTGTATTCATCGTTTTTCATACTTAGTAGATGGTGAATCCTGGTGAGGTAAAGCTGTGTCTGGCTTATTGTTCTTTTCTCAGGGTTACACCTGGCATAGTAAGTGCTTAGGGAGCATTTGCAAAGCAGTGGATCAGCAGCACAGGATTGCATTCTTGTTAATGGAGAATGAAAGACTTTAAAGACTTCGAATATTGTTGGGATCAGCCAGCTAGTGTCTCAAATTTACACTGTTAGTAGCTGGTAATAATCCATCCTAGCATTTTTGGAGAGAATATCTTTGTTCAAAGGCAAGCACACACGGGTTGGGGTGGTTTAGAATTTTCATGTGGTTATCTAGGATTCCGGGTGTTCCTGCGGACTTGTGTTTTCTGGTAGGATACTCTTGAAGCTGAGTTCTCCTGTTAGGGCAGATGGTTAGGGTTTGGGGTTGGTTGTTCTGAGGTTTCTACTCCAGGAGCAAATAAAGGAAAGAAATGAAATGATTCTGTTCCTCAGAAAGCAGTGTCTTTAAAAAAAAAAAAAAAAAAAAAAAAAAAAAACTTTATTGACAAGCAATTCACATAGTATATAATTTTACTGTTTGCACAATTTGATAGACTTTAGTCCAGCATCCTCATAGGCCTGTGACACCATCACCACTTCCTGTTTTGGAACATGCTGTCTTCAGTTTCATACATAGATATCATGTATGGTGATTACATTCCACCTTATTTTTTTACATGAACATAATATTTGCAATTGTAACCATTTTTAAGTTCACAATTCAGTGGCATGAATTACATTCAAGATATGAATTACACTCATATTCATTAATTACACTCACGGTATTAATTACATTTGTGGTATTCATTGATTACATTCACAGTATTCATTCAATAACTATTTATGAGAAAGCAGTGTTTTTTCTGAAATAGTTAAAAGCCTTCCATAGAACTCTATTTACAATCTGTAACTGCTATACTTGGAGCAAAACAGTGAGAAAAATTAGCACAGTTTCCACGTGGCTTTTCTATGTAATAACATGTCACTTGTGTTTGTTTGGGTTTCCTTAACCCTCTCTGCTGTCTCAGGGTCCATGGCTCAGGTCTCCTGAAGAGTTAGTGAGAATACACTGTGCCTTTGTGAACTTGCTCTGCACACGCAGTTCAGGAAGCCTTTTCACTTGCCAATGGGGCTTGGGTTAACCTGTAACTCTCATATCTGGGTGCCTATAAATTGGGAATATTAAGGGTACAAACAAGCACATATATAACTTTCAGCATGGTCAGGATTGATTGTAAAATCTCTGAGAATAGTACAATAATAGTTGAATACCTCAATTTTTTTTTCACAGATGCCCCCTTTTGGTATAGAGGCCCTTTGGAAGGGGAGCTAATAAAAATTCATTATATTCCTTATTGACAGGCACTTCATGTTAACTATTAGATCAACTGTGTAGAAGAACATTAGTAAAAATGTATACCGCTTTAAAATTATAATAATAATAATTTTTAAAGGGGCTGTAGAGGACTCAGTAAAGTGTTTGTCACATGAGCTTAAGAAGCTAAATACCTATTCCCCAGAACCCACTAAGCACAGCTCCGTCTAGTATAGCAGCGGGAATCTATAATCTCAGTGAAGATGGGGAGGCAGAGTCATGAGGGCTCTTAGAGATGCTGGCCATCCTGTCTGCCCAGCGAGCTCCAGGTTCAGTGAGAGACCCAGTCTCAAAGAGTAAGGGGGAGTGGCAGCAGCTAGCAGCACAGTGGCCCAAGATGACCAACGGGACAGGAAGAGGAGGAGCTGCGGAAACATGGCCTGAAGGTGGCCGTCCCAGCCGCACATTGCTCTCCAAGATCCACGTGCTCCACAGGTCTGTCTCCCATGTCCTCCTTGTTGTTAGCCAGACTCAGGAAACCTCAAGAAATTGTACAAGGACCAGAAGTACAAGCTCCTGGACCTGTGGCCCAAGAAGATGAGACCCCTGTGCCACCAGCTACCCCACACCAAGAGAAGCTGTCAGCCAGCAAGCAGCAGCAGCAGCCTAGAGAGGGGCTGAACACGCTTCCCAAGTGCAGTAGTCAAGTCCCAGGAGTCTGCGACAGTCGGCACAGACCGGCCCAGAGCAGGGTCTGAGGGGGACACCTGCAGCTGGCTTCTCACCTCCACATGCACACACAAACACATACGTCTCACACATTTTTTTAAATCACAATAAACTACATAATCTATGAAATTTATTGTTTTTGACTATTTAACAAGATTTTGTTGAGACAAAATTTTTTTTTGCACTAAAAAAATGTGATTGGAAACTATACCCTGCAGACAGGAGTTATTCAAAGACATTTTATCCCATTGGCCAGGACAGGATAGACAGTGTTGGAAACATGAAGTCTGGCTCCAGCTGCTTTAGGAAGACTGTCTTGTACTTGGAGTATTTTTGTGTGCCACAGCTGCAAGGTGACTTAAAAGGCAACTAGCAATGTGCCTGAGTTGCAGGTCCTAGGATTAGTTAAAAAGTTCCTCACTGATCCCAAGAAGATGCTGGAGCATTGAAACAGACTGTGGCTCTTACAGATAAGCAATGTTGAAGCCATTGAGATAACTACATCCAAAAATTATAGAGTCAGGCTTGGGTATATTGTAGGAAGATGCCAGTGTCCCCACGACTCTGGAAGATGTCATGTAACTGAACTGATAGGCAGAGTAACGGTAAACCTCTGAAGTCCTGGATGATAACAGCTGTGAGCCCAACCCCGTCTACAGTTTCCCGTGGGTTCTCCTTTCTTTGTGTTTTGTCTCTTTGTTTGGTTTTGTCTTAATGGAAACCATGTTCTATAGCATCCTTGATTGAATCTCATCTAAGACATCTTCCAGAAGAGTGGCATCACCTGGCTTTTCATTCCCTTCATTCACTATTGCACTATTCCAGAAGGTGTGTGTCAGCTCCTTTCTGTCCACTCATACGCCATGATCTCTAGCATTTGGAATCCTTGTTCAAAATGCTTCCCTCCCTTTTCTGTGTGTAAATTATTGCATCAAAATTATATTTGTCTGTGGGATCTATAGTTGCTACAAGATCCCTGTCTGCATGGAGAGGAGTTCCATTGCTTCACGTCACAGTGCAGATAGAAGAGGGTCACCAGTCCCAGAGAGAGTGACCTTTCCTCTTATTGTTGTCTGTCGGAGTCTTATGCTTAAAGTCTAGCAACTTTAATACATCTTGAGTTTTTCCACAATCAAATGATTCTGCTGAATATTCATCAGTGTATTCCTAGATACTTGTGAATCTGAATATATTCTTCAATGCTCAAATCCCAAAATCTTTGCCATAGTAATTGATGGAAAAATTTATGTTCCAGTTTTGCTATAATTTTTATCTTTTGTTACTTCTTTATTAATTATGAATAACTTCAAAGAGATGCTATAAAGGATGTTACTGAAGTTTTTCTTCCTAACTAGACAGTTGGAAACCAGTTCCTAGGAGACCAAACTATATGTCCCAGTCTCCAAAATAAATTATTCTTGTTTTGTTTTGTTTTTCAAGACAGGGTTTCTCAGTATGGCCTGGCTGTCCTGGAACTCTCTGTAGACCAGAACTGGCCTCAAAACTCAGAGATCCACCTACCTCTGCCCCTCCAATGCTGGAACTAAAGGCGTGCACCGACACTCCCAGCTTAAAAATAAGCTATTCTTTTACTTACTGTCCCGAACCTTTTAGGCTTGCAATAAAATTTCCTATAATGGTGAATTGCAAATGTCCAACATGAAATTTTTTGGCACCATCAGGTGAAATGAATTTAACCACAATCTTCTGGGGAGGAAGAGACAAAAGCTGCCCCTTTAATCTGTGTTCTGGGCTGTGTTCAATTACTTGCTGCAGCAGTGCCTGTGTTAATGATTTCTGTTTAGTTGCTTGCACTCAGCACTGTGCCACGTTTAAGCTTCTCTGCCAGTCTCTTGACTTGAACTGGAATATCTAGTCTTGACATGTCATTGTTGTCTCCAATAAAAATTCACAGAAAGCTGAAAATTTGCTACTTCTTTATTTCGAAACTGGAACTTCAGATTCTGATTGAACTTTTTCTGGTCAAAGAGCCGATACACTAGAAAGCAGACAGGTGATCACCGGGTGCTGCACTCCATGCCAGCCCAACCTCCCTCTCTACATGTCCTGCCCCCATGCCAGTTTAAAACTGACAGATACCTATTTCTGGGCCAGCATGATGGCTCAGTGGGTAAAGGTGTTTGCCACCAGAGCCTGATGGCTTGCCTTCAACCCCCCAGAGCCTCCGACAAGTTGTCCTCTGACCTCCATACAGCTCGGTGACACTCCCGCACGTACCCACACCCATCCACATACACTCTGCATAGATAAATGTAATGAAATTTAAAACATACCAGTTACTGTAATTCATATCTTTTCAAAAGAAAAATTAAATTCATCAAGGATAAGTAACTTGTCTGAGATGTCACAAACATTTTATAACTTGTAGGATTTAGGCCTGGTGTTTAACATCAACACATATGCACTAAACTCTGAATTATGTTGCATAATGGAATGTCTTTTAGATTTAAAAGTTTTAATACTGAATTCTCATTAATTTTGTGATGGGTATTTTTGTTGTTGTTTTGAGGTTTTTTTTTTTGTTGTTGTTGTTTTGTTATTTTGAGTCAAGATCTTACTGTGTATCCTTGGCTGGCCTAGAACTTCCTATGTAGATCAATCAGACTGTCCTCAAACTCATAGAATGCTCCTTTTGTGCGCTGGGAGTAAAGGCATGTGCCACTCTGCCAGGTGTTCCAGGTGTTTAGACTGTTGACATAGAGCCTGCAGACCCTCCTGTGAGAAAGCAGAAACAGCAGGGCTAGTTGGAGGTTCCCAGTGGGAGGTGGGATTTAGAGTGGCATGGTGGTCACTGTCTGAACTGAATCTTGAGGTATTCTGAGTGGAGTCCTGTTAGCCTTAGGGAGCTAAGCGTGGGCAGGTGACTAGTTAGAATCACAGTTTCTTGATTTGGGAAAACCTTGCATTTTTATTTGTAGCACAAATCCTAATTGGTCTTAATAATAAAATCCCGGAGCCAGATATCAGGGTAAATGCTGAGAGATCAGAGATGAAGGAGCCAGCCACCAGCCACTGGTTACCTTGCCAACTCCCATGTTCATTTTTTCAAATAGCCGAATAGGAGCCAGGCCTAAGTAAATATGGGTGTGTCTTAGGGTTTCCATTGCTGTGAAGACACCAGGACCGCGGCAACTCTTCAGAGGAAACAGTTGATCAGGGTGGAGGCTACAGTTTCAGAAGTCCAGTCCATTATCACCACGATGGGGAGCATGGCGGCATGCAGGCAGATGTGGTGCTGGAGTAGCTGAGAGTCCAATCTTGCAGGCAGCAGGAGGTCAACTGGGACACTGGGCAGTATGCTGAGTGTAGGGAACCTCAAAGCCCACCCCCACAGTGACACACTTCCTCCAACAAGGCCAGCTCTCCCAAAGTGCCTCTCCCTTTGGAGGCTGTTTTCTTTCACACCACAGTTTGTGTCGTTCAGGTCTTTTCCTTGAGAGCAGTGCTGTAAGGAATAGTGTAGCCGTCTCATTTTGTGAAGGTGTGCATGGGGACGGGGAGATGGCAGCTCAGTGGGCAGTGTTTTTGCTGTACAAGTGGGAGGGTCTGGATTTGAGTCCCAGAACCAAAGTCAGAAGGCTGGTGGTGGCGCACGCCTTGATCCCAGCACACGGGAGTCAGAGCCAGGCAGATCTCTGAGTTTAGGCCAGCCTGGTCTACATAGCCAGTTCCAGGACAGCCAGGACTACACAGAGAAACCCTGTCTTGGGAAAAAAAGGAAAAAGACAAGGAAATGGCCTGGCAGTGGTGGCACGCACCTTTAATCCCAGCACACGGAGGCAGAGGCAGAAGGATCTCTGTGAGTTCGAGGCCAGCCTGGTCTACAGAGTGAGATTCAGGAAAGGCTCCAGAACTACGCAGTGAAACCCTGTCTCAAAAGACACCCCCCCCCCAAAAAAAAAGAAAGAAGGAAGGAAGGAAGGAAGAAAAAGACGAGGAAACAGAAAAAGGTGGCAGTGGTGGCACATTCTTGTAATACCCGTGCTGAGGAGGCAGAGACAGGTAGATCCCTGGGGTTGCTGGCTAGCCAGTGTTGCCTGTTTGGTGAGTCTCAAACCAGTAAGAGACTGTCTCAAAAAATAAGACGAACAGCTCCTGAGGAATTTTCAGTTGAGATGGTCTACTCTTGCTTCCACGCACAAGTCCCCCCTTCCACGTGAACATATAGACACATACACATGCACAGAGATGTACATTTGGCAGGGTAAATTACCAGAAGAGTTGGATTGCTCAGCAGTGTTTGACTTGTAACTGACACCAGCCAAAGCTTTCTCAAAAGACTGTCCTAATTTATACCTGCACCATCAATGTAGGAATGTGTGTTATCCACACTTCACAGTCATAGTTAAGTTTAAACTTGATTTCTCTTATTTTTCATGGGGTTGAGCATATTTTCTCATGTCAAGAATTTCCAGGCAGTGGTGGCGCATGCCTTTAATCCCAGCACTTGGGAGGCAGAGGCAGGAGGATCTCTGTGAGTTCGAGGGCAGCCTGGGCTACCAAATGAGTTCTAGGAAAAGTCGCAAAGCTACACAGGGAAACCCTGTCTTGAAAAACCAAAAAAAAAAAAAAAAAAAAAAAAAAAATTTACTTATATTTGTATTTTCTGAAACTTAAGTTCCAAATTTGATATAACCATCAAAAATTAATGTTTTTGAGGCTGTTCTGTACACATACTCTAGGCAAGAGTAAACAGTAGCAGGTTGAAGTTATGGGCTTTGGAGTTAAGTTTATTTTTGCTTCCTAGCCTTGAGAACCTAGGAACCTTATATAACCTCTCATTGTCGTAGTTTATCTTCAAGATTTATAGAATGTTTAATAATGCCTGGTAAAAGCACAGGAATCTATCTTTTTTTTTTTTTTTCCCCTCAAGATGGGTTTCTTTGTGTAGCTATCTGTCCTGGATCTCGCTCTGTAGACCAGGCTGGCCTTGAACTCACAGAGATCTTCCTGCCTCTGCCTCTGCCTCCCGAGTGCTGGGATTAAAGGCATGTGCTACGACACCCAGCCTAAGAACACAGGAATACTAATCACTAATACTGCTGCCGTGCTTCTCTGTACTCTGCTCTGTTAACGGTCTACTTATAGATTCGTAAGGATAAGACTGAACGTACAGTAATGGAAATGAAAGAGAGGTCAAAGTATCAATTATAATTACCTAGTGCTGAGAGGCTTTGGGTAGTTTGTGGTGTTTGAAATATTCTGGAGAAGTGGCCCAGTGCTTCAGAGCTCTGTTCTTGCACCCACATGGTGACTCACAATCACCTACAGGCACACAAGGTGCACATACATACATGCAGGCAAAACACTTACACACATAAAATAAATCTTAAAAGATTAAAATATGCTGTAATATACTTCAATTTTTATGTAGCATACATTATTTAATAGATAAAGTCTGATGCAGTATTGTTAAGTACTTGTTGTCAACATGACTGTTTTCCTCTACAATAGACCGAGAGTACGTGGGCCGAAGAATATGCTGAAAAGAAGAAAGGGTCTCATAAGCGCTCAGCATCCTGGGGCAGCACCGAACAGCTTAAAGAGGTTAGTAATGTGCTTTGTGGACGCAGAAATTTGGCTTTTCCAGTTGGCTAGTTCCTTAAAAGTCATAGACTGCAAAGATTTGTCCTTTTCCTGGCACAGGAAGGTATTATGTGTGTATGTAGAGTATGTGTGTGTCTGTGCATGAACATGTGGAGACCAAAGGTCCGTGTCAGGTGTCGGCTACTTTCACTCTCTACCTTATTGAGATAAGGTCTCTGACTGAACCTCTCACTGTTTTGGTTGTGCGGAGTAGCTAGTGCACCCCATCTGTCTGTGTTATACCTCCTATTAATCCCATTGAATGAGAGTAAAGACTATCACCCATTTTTTTTTTGGTCAATTTAAACAAGCTTTATTTTCTGTCAGACAGTGCTATCTCCCCATAGCAGGGTTTGAAAATACAGCATTGAGGGGCTGGAGAGATGGTTCAAAGGTTAAGAGCACTGCTTAACCTTCCAAAGGTCCTGAGTTCAATTCCCAGCAACCACATGGTGGCTCACAACCATCTATAATGAGACCTGGTGCCCTCTTCTGGCCTGCAGGCACACATACAGATAGAGGACTATATACATAATAAATTAATAAATCTTAAAAAAAAAAAAGAAAATACAGCATTGAACATAGGAAAAAGTGGGACTTCTATTACCCCCCGAACTACAAAGCCCAGCGGGTTTTCATGGGTTGGGGGATTTCCAGAGGAATTTCAGAATTATTTGCAGAAGATTTCTTATCGGGGTGTATTCAAGGTATGAGTCAAACTCCATAGGTTAGGGAGCATGGCAAATTCCAGAGACAGGTTAGAGCATTTGGAATTTTGCAGCACACTGCTGTAGATATCACTCTGTATGCTGTGAATGTGTTGCTCTGATTTGGTTTATAAATAAAATGCTGATTGGCCAGCAGCCAGGCAGGAAGTATAGTACAGGCGGGACAAAGAGAGAGGAGAATGCTGGGAACAGGAAGGCTGAGTCAGGAGTCGCCAGCCAGACACAGAGGCAGCAAGATGTAAAAGTACCAGTAAGCCACAAGCCACGTGGCAACTTACAGATGAGTAGAAATGGGTTACTTTAAGATATAAGAACAGTTAGCCAGAAGCCTGCCACGGCCACACAGTTTGTAAGTAATATAGGTCCTTGTGTGTTTACTTGGGTCTGAGCGGCTGCAGGAGCTGGGTGGACACAGGGAAACTCCAGCCACAGCAACAGAATTGAACTTGTTCTGACCCTGTAACAAAGTGGCTTCCGTCCTTAAGATGGAGTCAGGCCAGTCCTTCATCCCCCTCGTCTTACGTATCCCTTTGAACTCTTTGATAGGAAACAGCCATTTATATCTGTTGTAGGAGCTGATAATGCCAGCAGAGGGCAAGTAGCTGAGCGCTTTTTCTTTGGTGAGAGACAAAATTTGTATTGTGACTAGCTTTTCTCTAATTATGTCTGATTGGTTAGCATAGAAAGTATAAATTTTCCTTAAAGCCGTCTCTTTGTTTTATAAAGAACAGGTTGAGTGCCTTAACATATTGTAGAACTATTTTAACTAATGATCTACCTGTTGATGGATCTTAGTCTATTTGGTTTTAACAGGTACCTTTCTGATAATGAAGGAGCCGGGTTTGTCAATAGGCATTTATATATATATATACACATAAATACATATTTCCCCCTTTGTCAGGGAGTTTCCTTTGGATTTAACATTCCAGCCTTTGTTGAGGATAAGGGGCAATGTATTCTCTTCTGCAACTGCTTCCTGCTGAAATTAGGATGTCATTGTCAGGGCCCAGGGAGACCAGAACATTAGTCAAAGGCTGGGAGGAGATTCAGGCAATGAGATACTTATTTCATCAGAAGCATCTGGTTTGTTGACCCAGCAGAAGAGACAGGGTGCAGTCATGTTGGCTGGACTGGTTCATATCAGTTTCCAGCAAGTCTAGGGCTTTCTGGTCCTGTAGGACTACTAGGGCTGGCATGGTATAAATCACCTCTGGAGCAGTATGCAGTCCACAGCTGGTTTCTAGATGGTGTACACCAGCCAGGTGGAACCCTGCCAAGACAGATGCAGACGGGGGACAGACATTCAAGCAGAAGAACGTAAAGGAAACTTCCATTTGGAGCTTCCAGGCCCATAGTCCTGGTAGTTGAGAGAGGAGAGGAGTCCCAAGACCACGGGGGAGAGATTCCACCCTCAGGAATAGGCAGGTGGGAGACTTAGGCTGTTGGTTGGCAGGTGTACTTCCCTGGAGTCCGTTTGGCCCTTGAGAGATAGAGCCACGTCTTAGGACTTCCACTCCTGAAGCTTACATGAATTACTAGTTTGCAAAAAGACATCACAGCTTTTTGATATATTAGTGTTACCATTGTTTGCGCTCTGTACTGAAATCCTCCTTGTAGAAAAAGCAGCTAACAGGTGTCAATAAAACAGCTGGAGTAGACTCATGTTTTTGAGTCATAGAAACTATGGCTCAGGGTTAACAAGCATGAACATTCTTTATTGTCCAGAGGGCTGGATGTAGATTGGACAGAGATGTTTTTAGCATCTTCCAGTCTGTATTTAAATGACTACTAAAGGAGATTTAAAGTCTCGAGTTTGTGACTGATAACAGTAGTCGGTGCTTACCAGCTTACCAGAACTCTGTTGATCAGCGTTAACTCTGAACCTTTGAATCTTAGTAAATCATAGTGTAGAGTAACTGGTATTTATATCATAAATTATTTCCTTAGATTTTTGTGATTTATTTAAAAGTTTTTTATCCTCAGATCTTTATAACTTATATTTATCTTAGAATATTTTCTTTCCTTTTTTTTTAAAGATTTATTTATTTATTTATTATGTATACAGAAGAGGGCGCCAGATCTCATTACAGATGGTTGTGAGCCACCATGTGGGTGCTAGGAATTGAACTCAGGACCTCTGGAAGAACAGTCAGTGCTCTTAACATCTAAGCCATGTCTCCAGCCCCCAGAATATTTTCTTAGATTCTCAGAACTTATAAAAATTTAAAATATTTTTTAATCAGTTGTTTACCACGAGATATAAGTAGTTGATTATTGAGAGCAGTCATTGAAAAGCATATTCCTTTAAATAGTAAAAGTTGTTGGGCAGTGGTGGCACATGCCTTTAATCCCAGCATTCAGGAGGCAGAGGCAGGTGGATCTCTAAGTTGGAGGCCAGCCTGGTCTGCAGAGTGAGTTCCAGGAGAGCCAAGTCTACACAGAGAAACTCTGTCTTGATAAAACAAAACAACAAATTACAGAGACTTGCTGGCTACCTGGATGGTTACCCCAATAGACTCCAAGAACAGTGTTGTTGGGGCCAGAGGTCAGCTTTTGGCTGTCGTACGGGACAGCATTGCATTTTCACTTGCTGCAAAGGACAGCACAGCCCTTAAGGCTCTTTCCTGCAGAGAAGAAATTTGGGACAGTTGATCCCACTTTGACTTAGGTGTAGTAGGGCAGCCAACCCAACAGTGTTTACAGTTTGAGAAGTGCCTTGGCACAGGCGAGGCACAGGGCAGTATTTCCCAGTGGTAAGTGCCACCGCAGTCCAGGTCTGTGCCCGTTGTCATCTTTGGAGACCTTAGGGTCACTGCTAGGAGCTGTCATCTCTATCATAAGAAGCTCTTTTTCCCTTTTATTTGTTTGTTTATTTTTGGTTTTTCAAGAAAGGGTTTCTCTGTGTAACTTTGTGCCTTTCCTGGAACTGGCTTTGGAGACCAGGCTGGCCTCGAACTCACAGAGATCCGCATGCCTCTGCCTCCTGAGTGCTGGGATTAAAGGCGTGCGTCACCACTGCCTGGCTTTTTTTTTTTCCCCCTTTTAATTAAACATTTTAAATGCCACATTCAGTAGATCTCTGAAAAGTTTTGAGGTCCATCTATTTAGTATACCTGATTTAAATGAACTGTTTGTTTTTAGTTATTTGCTTTAAACTTAACCCTGAAAACATAGATAGGAGGCTAAACAGATCTTATTCCTGTAAATAAGTTCCATTTGTACCCAGCATGACTATAAGCATGTTCTGAACATATTAAAGAATTTGGTTATTTATCTTTCTCCTTTGAGACAGGGTTTCTCTGTGTAACAGTTCTGGCTGTCCTAGAACTCACTTTGTAGACCAGGCTAGCCTTGAACTGACAGATCTGCCTACTTCTGCCTCCCGACTGCTGGGATTAAAGGCGTGCACCACCACCGCCCATCTCGAATTTGGTCACTTATAAAGTGACTATCAACCCACATTTTAATTATTTTTTATTTGTCTATAACAAGTTAGTAGCTTTTATATAAGATTGGGATTCAAACTTAATTTTAAATTGATTAGCATTCTTATTATAATATTAGTTCTTAGAAACATTGAACTTGTAGGAGTTTTAGACAGGGTGTGCTGTAATTGAACAGCAAATAGTAACCACTGATGCTTCATCTGTGTCCAGCAGTAAGAACCAGTCCTTAGCTTTTACACAGTTTGCCTCCAATAACCAGCACCTATATATCAGAGTATCTGGGCCTTCATCCTATCAGGTAGTCCTGTAGAGCTGGCGGCAGGCTTGTGCACATTATCAAAGGCAGTATCTTTGCTCTAGAGCTCCCCAGGGACCAGCACTTCGGGAATCCTCATTTCCCTGTGTTTTTATTTTTTGTCTTTTATTCATTATCTTCCTACTGTCGTGCTTTGGAGCCTGTGTTTAGCCATTTTCATTTAGAACCTTAGTTTAAGAACCCACTTCTATGAGGACCTTTTAAGACTTTCATTGGCTCTTCAGGTGATGAAAGCCACATTCACATCTGTAGATCTCTAAGGCTACCTAGAAATCATTTCACGTTACAATCTGACGATGTCTGGCAGCAAAAGTCCTTTTTTGGGGGAGGGGGGCACATAAAATAACAGAAGTACCTCACAGGGCAGAGGGAGAAGCTTGCTGGGCACAGTGACAGACTTGGGTTGGCTTGTGTGCTTTTTCCTTAAGACAGAAGGAAACTGTCTTAAGTTTTTGTGTTTATAGTTGTGGCCCTAACTCTTGAGCTTCTTTATCTTTCATGTACAGTAATAAAGATTTTTGTCTGTCTTTGTCCAAGACCCTGGCCATATCCTATCTCATGACATTAAACCTCTGCTGCTGCTTCCAAGACCCATCAGGGATGCTGGTCGCTAATGACTGTCAGGCCAGAGAGGCCAGCAGCCCTAACCAGGAGGTTAGACTCAGCCTGGGCTGATTCTTTTCCACGAGACAGTTTCTTTTATCTCTTACTTGGGCTTGCTTACTTCTCTATTTAAGTGTAAACTACAATTAGCAAAATTATTAGAATTTTTGCATAAAGTAAATGACAACATCTCTGGTCTGATAAATGCAGACAGTGAATTTGAGGACGTTTAAAGATAAGCACTTGGTTCAGTCCATGATGTTTGAGATAAAGTTGACACCCAAAAGACCTATTATTCAGTTTATTTTTAAGAGCAAGTAGTTATTGACCATTATCTGAGTTATACACCCATGTGTAGATTTTTAATTATCAACCCTGTTTTAAGTTATTTGTTACACTTTATAAATCTTTAACCAGACTCAGTTACATACAATCTTGAGATACAGAAAGTTCATGTACTAGTTTTATAAATCTTGAGATGACGTTTATCTTCCAGCAGAAGTCTTAGGAAGTTAGTGAGGTCTGCAGTCCTTTTCTCCCTGGCTGTTTTGATTTGCTCTCTTTCTTGTCCTCACCCCAAGGGGCTCACCAGTCATAGGACAGACGGGAAACTTTTAAAAGAGAAGCAGGAGTCATAACCCAGTTCATAGCTAGCTTTTCATAAAACTGAACAGCATAAAACGATATTTCAGTATTATCATATATCTGAATCCCTGCTAAAGTGAATTCAGTGACCAGGGGGAGGGACCAGAGCAGCCTGAGAACAGAGAAGATGACCATGGCAAGTAGCCAAAGCCCAAGCAGCACTGCTCAGTCTCCCTGCCTACTCCTCTCTGTGTGGTTTTTATGTGCAGCTGGGGTCTAGGAAGCAGGAGGGAGGGCAGTGGAGAAGGCTTCACTTCCGGGAGTCTGTAGAGGAACTGCCAGCGGCAAAGCAGATCTTGGAGCCCGCCCTTGCTGCCTGCCCGTCCCTGTCCAGCTCTCTGCCCAGGCCATCTAGCCCTTGCTGTCTGACTGTAAAATACAAATACTTTAATAGGAATATGCATGTTATTAATCTGATGGTGCAAGGCTTGTGTTAAATACAGTCTGTATGTACTTAAAATATATATAAGGACATCAGATTTATAAAATGAATGTGATTAAGAAACTGACATTTTTTCTGCATGTGATAGTGCTTTTGAGATTTAGTAACTCAGCATAGCCAACTTTTTCTTTTTATCTTTTTTTCCCCCTTGTTTTTGATTTTTCCAGACAGGATTTCTCTATGTAGCCCTGGCTGTCCTGGAACTCACTCTGTGGACTAGTCTGGCCTTCAGCTCACTGAGATTTGCCTTCCTCTGCCTCCCAAGTGCTGGGGTTAAAGGTGGGAGCCACCACTGTCTGGCTTCAGCATAACCAACTTGATTATAGATGGCTCTGTGTTGTGATTATTGTTTTCTGTGTCTATAATTAATGGCACTGCATTTCACCCATAATAGGAGTGGATGAGAAACATGCGGTCAAAGGATAATGATGAGATAGCCATTGAATCTTCATTTGTAGCCAGGCATGGCGGCACACGCGTGTAGTTCCAGCACTTGGGAGGTGGAAGCAGGAGGATCAAGACTTGAAGGCTAGTCTTAGTGTGGTGGTTTGAGGCGTCTCCCTTAATCTCAAGCCTTTGATTGCCTGGTCCCCAGTGGATGATAGAGTTGCGGGGTAGGTTTAGGAGCTGTGGCCTTGCTAGAGAAAGTATGTCACTGGGAACAGGCTTTGAGGCTTCAAGGTCATGTGCCATTCCCCCTTTGCTCAAGCTTGTAATAAAAGATGTAAGCTCTCAGCTTCTTGTTTCAGTCACTGTGCTTTGCTGTACCATCGTGGACCCTATCCCTCTAGAACTAACTGCAAACCCAAGTAGACTCCTATATTGCCTTGGTCATGATACTTCACAGCAATGCAAACGGAGTTAATACATTTGCTGATGAGATCCTGGCTGAGAAAACAGCAAACTGTATCTGCTACTTAAAGATTTCATCTTAAGTGTAGTACGTGGCTTGGTCTTCTAGTTTCCTTCCTGTTGCTCTGATAAACACTTTGGCCAGAAACAATTTGATTAAAAATAAAGGTTTTCTGGACTTAAGGTGAGAGACAGGGAGGAGAGGGAAAAGATGAATGTGGACCCAGGAACAGGCTCATCATATTTCATCAAAACATAGAAGCAGGGAGAGACTAGAAAGTGAAGTAAGCCTATAAAAGCTCAAAGCCTGCCGGCCCCAAGTGATGTGCTTCCTCCATCACCTCCTCCATCACCTCCTCCATCATCTCCTCCATCACCGCCTCACACAGCACCATCAGCTTGGGTCCAAGTGTTCAAACACATAAGCTATAGAGGATGTTTCTCATTGAAACTAACACACTTGGCTTGGTTTGTAAATGTCATTTAATTTTTGTATTTGTAAAAATAGTGAAACTCGTCAGGTGGTGGTGCATTCCTTTAATCCCAGCAGCCGGGGTGGAGGCAGGCGGACCTCTGTGAGTTTGAGGCCAGCCTGGTCTGTAGGACAGGGCTAGGTCTATAGGATAGCCAGGGCTGTTACACAGAGAAATTCTATCTCAAAAAACAAAACAAAAATTTTAAAGCTCAGTACAGAAATCGAAATAAAAATTGGTTAATGGTAAAGGCAAAAGAGAATAAGTTGTTTCTAAGCACATTTTAATGCTGAAAACTGGTTAGTATTTAAGAAGCTTCAAGATTAAAGACAGTGTTGAGTATACTTTTGTTTCACCTTAAATCTATACATATATGTGTGAATATGTATATAAAAATATTGTTCAATTAGATTTTGTAATATGGTTTAAAATTTCAAAGTATTAAGGGTAAATTTTATTGCTTCTTATTAAGCAAGAATGTGTTTTTTTAGCATAAAAAACACTCTGGTTCTGCCTGTTTTTTTTCTTTTTGCAGATTGCAAAATTACGCCAGCAATTGCAGAGAAGCAAACACAGCAGTCGTCATCATCGAGATAAAGAGAGACAGTCTCCGTTCCATGGCAACCATGCAGCTATTAACCAGAGCCAGGTAAGGAAAGAAACTGCTTTCCTTGTAGGTGGATTCTAATTGTTTAGGGCAGAATGTCTAAAACCATGTTTGGAACAATGGTTTAAGTACTAAGTCACAGCTTTCCCATTTCCCAGATTTACAAAATGGTATTTCATTTAGGAGACATACCCAGTTACACATTTTTTAAAAAAGAGTCTTTATTTATTTACTTTGGGACTTTTTTTCTCCTCCAGACGGGGTCTCTTTACACAACCCCAGCTGTCCTGGAAGTCACTGTGTAGACCAGGCTGGCCTCTAACTCAAAGAGATCACTTGCTTCTTTCCTGAGTGCTGGGATTAAAGGTGTGCACCGTGCTCAGCTCCAGTTACACATTTTGATTTAGTCCACTTTGCTGAAGCAGTATGCTGAAGTGTGGCATTGAACAGACCTTTATCCTTTCTAAGTTTCAGTTGTATAACCTGAAAATGGGGAGGAATAATTCCTGTCTCAGTGTCTTCTGGGAGGAACAGATAACTGGTTTGATCCTATGGAAGAGCAAGTGGGTCACACATAGAGCTTTTCTCTGGATTTAGATGGCTAGATAGAGTTCTTGGTATGAAGAGAGCAGGTTTATTTATGTCACGCCCTGTGATTGAATCTTTCAAATCCCAAAAGCAAAGTTTTAGGATTACAGGAGCCTGCATTCAGTTTTCTGTCAGAGCAGTAGACAGTGATCCTGGAAGGTGGAAGGAACCTGGAAGGCTAGTTCTGTGACTCTCAGATCATACTTAAGACTCGATTAGCTGGTGGAAGCAATCTATCCCACCACCTGTCTGTAAGTCAAGTTTTACAAGATGAAGGCCATCTTGTTCTTTAGGTACTGTCTTTGGCCCCATTCTTAGTACAACAGCACCACTGAGTGGTTGTGGTAGAGAACGAGATCCAGGACAGGAGCCACAACTACACAGAGTAACCATGACTCCAAAAACAAAAAAATCCCTTTTTGAGTGGATATTCTCATGATTGTTACTATGTGTAGGTTGTATGCAATAGAAAATATGAGTAAAGGATAGTTTTTAAAATAACTTTGAGTGTTGTAAGTTTGTAGTTTGGTTTTACTTTCTAGTAGCTTTTCCCCAAGTGTAAAATTGTACTTAAAAAATATGATTGGGAGTGTGGCTTGAGAGAGTGTACTGCTCTTGCAGAGGAGCCCCCAACTTGTAACTCCAGCTCTAGGGAATCTAATTCTTACAGTCTTCCTAGGCATCTGTATTCACATGCCTGTACTTGTACACCACCACACACACAAATAATCAAATATAAAATAAATCTTAGAAAATAGAAATATGATTGGATACTTATGTTAAAACACACAATTTTGTTTTTGAGAAATTGAAATGTTAACTGTCAACAAAGAGATGTAAAATTTAATATGTAATAAAATATAATAACTGTCAACATTGGAATGTTAACAGAAATTACCATCTGTACATTCAGAGGGCTGGAGACTCATGATTTTACATCCTCGTCCTTTCTAATTCATCCATAAGAACTCTGTTAATTTCTTTAAAAGTAAGGCTGCTTTGTATTCCCCATCATATGTTCTTTCAAGGTCAATTTAGGGTTAAGATTGAATTTTATCAAATTAAATGATGCATTATAGGAGTTGATCAGGTTTTGAAATGATTTTTTTTAATACCATTTTATTAATGTGAAATATTTTAGTTGGATGTCCTGACAGAAGCCTGTAATCTCAGTATGTGGGGAGGCTGAGACATAGTTATATGTAGCAAGAATTTCTTCCAAAAACAAGCATAAATGTACCAGGCATAGTGGTACACACCGTTAATCCCAGCATTCTTGAGGCAGAGGCAAGAGGATCTCAGAGTTCAAGGTCTGCTTAGTCTACAGACTGAGTAGCAGGACAGCCAGGACTAAATTACACTTCTTTATTATTATTGGTTTTGTTTGTATGTATGTATGTTTGTTTGTTTTTCAAGGCAGGGTTTCTCTGTGTAGTTTTGGTGTCTGTCCTGGAACTCACTCTGTAGACCAGGCTGGCCTTCGAACTCACAGAGATCAACCTGGCTCTGCCTCCCAAGTGCTGGGATTAAAGGCGTGCGCCCACCACCACCCAGCTTCATTCATTCTTTTAGTGTTTCTCACTGAGCCAGGAACAATTTTTTTTTTTTATTTTTTAATTCTGGTCAAGTTTAGTATGTTGTGTTTTTCAATCACATGGGGTCACTTTTTAGTGTCATATCTTAAGATATTTTTGTTTTTTAAAGTAACTTTGAACTCACGTTGGAACAGCCTTGTTCTAATACAGATTTCTTTCTTCTCTCTTCATGACTATCTGTGAGAGTCAGAACTTCTTGAGGGAAGGAGTAAGGTCGCCTCTCAAGGTGCCTCTGATGTTTCCCCTGGGTTATCTGAGGTCGGTGAAGGACTCTTAGAGCGCTCTTAAAAGAACGTGAAGCCGGGCGGTGGTGGCGCACGCCTTTGATCCCAGCACTCAGGAGGCAGAGCCAGGCGGATCTCTGTGAGTTCGAGGCCAGCCTGGTCTACAGAGTGAGCTCCAGGACAGGCACCAAAACTACACAGAGAAACCCTGTCTCAAAAAAGCAAAAAAACAAACAAACAAAAAAAGAATGTGAAATTTCTTCAGAATATAAAGTGAAAAATCAGATGTAGTCTCACAATGTAGAGAAACCTGTTTTCAGTATTTGTGGGTGGATTGTTTGTTTGGTAGAATATTAAATTCAGCTTCAATTCTGTAATTCTATGTTAGCTGCTCACAGTCTCAGTTTAAAAATATAAAGTGGGGATATCAAAATCGCCTGTTTCATACAACATTTGTAAAGTTAAACAATGTACATAAAGTGCTTAGAACAGGGGCTGGAGGTATAAAGTGTTTGTCTAGCATACACCAAGCCCAGCATAGTGGTACATGCCTGTAATCCCCTCACTTGGGAGGTGGTGGCAGGATGCCCAGAAATTTGAGGCTAGCTTAGGATAAATGAGACAAAATAAATAAAGTGCTTAGAAGAGTGCTTAGAACATAATAAAGTGTGTACTAGTTGATATTTTATTTTAAAAAGCAAAATATCAAGCAATATATATGTATATTTTGTAAAATAAATACATTTTATGAAAACTATTTAATTAAAAATGAAGCATCGGGCTATAGAGATGGCTCAGAGGTTAAGAGCACTGGCTGCTCTTCCAGAGGTCCTGAGTTCAATTCCCAGCAACCACATGGTGGCTCACAACCATCTGTAATGAGATCTGGCGCCTCTTCTGGCCTGCAGGCATACACACAGTGCAAGCAGAACAATAAATCTTTAAAAAAGAAAAAAATGACATGTCAAGCCATATATATGTATTTATATATATATACACAAAAACAAATAGTATCTTAGACATGACACTAAAAGTAAGCCTGCATGAATGAAAAACATGAGATACTAAACCAGAACTTACAATAGTTTTATTTGTTTGGCTCTGAGAGAGACATTAAGAATGTACGGATGTATAAATGAATGAATGAATGAACAGATGTATGAATGAATGAATGAATGACCAGATGTATAAATGAATGAATGAATGAATGAACGAACGAACGAACGAACGAACGAACAAACGAACAAACAAACAAACAAGGAAGCTGGGCGGTGGTGGTGCACGCCTGTAATCCCAGCACTCGGGAGGCAGAGGCAGGTGGATCTCTCTGAGTTCGAGGCCAGCCTGGTCTACAGAGCTAGTCCAGGACAGGCTCCAAAGCTACAGAGAAACCCTGTCTCAAAAAACAAACAAACAAACAAACAAACAAAAGAATGTACATATAACTCTACATTGTGCCTCCCCCCAGTATTAAATGTTTTTGGTCCAATTGTTGGTTTATCAAAAGACTGATTTAGGGATAGGGTGGAGATACTGTAGCTCGAACCTCTTTTTTTTTTTTGGAGCTGAGGATCGAACCCAGGGCCTTGTGCTTGCTAGGCAAGCGCTCTACCACTGAGCTAACTCCCCACCCCCAGATCAAACTTCTTACATGTTAGACAGGTACTTATGTCGACTGAGCTATACCCTCAACCCCAAGAGTGATACGTGGTATTATACCTAGTCGACGATGCTTCATTATCCTCTGTTGTTAACCACTGTCATTTTCCAAACTTTTAATACTGTGCACCAGTATAAATGAATAAGAGTAATGTGTCAGCCACAACTGATAAACTTAGGGGCTGGAGAGATGGCCCAGTGGTTAAGAGCACTAGCTGCTCTTTCAGGGAATGAAGGTTCAATCCAATGCCCTCTTCTAGTCTCCACAGGCACTGCATGTTCATGGTGCACAGACATAGCAAAGGCAAAACACCCATGCACATTAAAGAAACATTTTTAAAAGATAATTTACCAAGTGTTAATATTTCCTAAAATTTAAGATACAATTTTAAAACATTTGCATTATTACTGGCACTTTGGAGTAAGATATAAATCTAATATGTACATGTATACAAAGAAGTTGGTATGAATGCATGTATGTGCATGTGAACATATATGCAGGTTTTGAAGTCTAGAATATGGTGGACCGTTTTCATTATTTATATTGTATTTTTATCGTTTTAATAGTTTGTAGCATAAAGATTAATATCTTAAGTCATTTTTGCATGTTGAGTGGATGACTAATTGTAAGGACGAAGAGCACCTTCAGATCTAAAGTAAGTGGTTTGATGTCTGTTACTAACCTCTGCTTTATAGCCCTCAGCTAGACAGGGCATTGTGTTAGGTTATAGTGAACACAGCTTGTTTGTGTTTAGGAAGTTGCATGTGGAATTCATATTGGTTAACACCAGCATTTCAGTGGCCATAGAGGGATTTGCTGTACCTGCTTTGAAATTTTCCAGATTAAAAACTATATGAATACCTTTTTTGATTGGAAAAAAAAACCAACCAACCAAGTCTTCTGGGAAGTTTAGCAGCCATTCCGTGTTTTACAAACGTACTCAACTACAGCTGAATGACAAAGCAGTGACCTAGTACATTCAAGTCCCAGAATTTGATCCCCAGTATATGGGGGTGACAGGAGAAAGAAAAATACTCAAGAATGTAGGAATTCAGAAATACTTTCTTAATACGATACTATTCAAAAACACCCCTTAACTTCAGAGCCAGTGTTATTAATAGAGATTGTAGGAGACCTTTCCACTGAGCTCAGTAAGAAAAGGCAAGCATCTCAGGAAGTTCACTTGTGTTCAGAATATAGTATGAGTAGTGTATTAGCTAATGCAGTTAGAAAAGAAGACACCTTGATTACAGCCATGAGAATTCGCAATAAAGACAAGACTCAGGGCCGGAGAGATGACTCAGCAGCTAAGAAGGGTGGCTGCTCTCGCAGTGGGCTTGAGTTCAGCTCCCAGCACCTACATATTGCTCACACCCACCTGTAATTCCCACTTGCAGGGGATCCATCACCTTCTGACTTCTGAGGGCGGTGGACACCCATGCAGTGCACTTTCAGGCAAAATGCCTATCCACATAAAATAAAAATAAATACATCTTAAAGGAAAAAGAAAAGAGACTCAAATTATAAAATAGGATGCTTGGAAAATTTCAGAAAATCAGTAAAAACCAGTCAAGATTTTTGGTAAGGATGTAGCCTAGAGTACTAATCTATCAGCACACATCATATGTATAAAAAAATGACTGCTAGTTAGAAGACAAAACTGTCAAGAAAACCTATTTTATAGTAACAGCAACACCGACTACTTAATGAATAAGAACTTTTAAATATTTATTTTTTATTTGTTCATTCATTCATTTATTGAGGCAGGGTCTCTCTATATTCCCCTGGCTGGTCTAGAAATGGCTGTGTAGACCAGTCTGGGCTGGAACTCAGAGATCTGTCTCCTGTGTAGTGGGATTAAAGGTTTATACCACAATGCCTGAATGCATGAATAAGAACTTTGTGAAACATACTCAGGAAAGTTTAGTGTAATGCTGGAAAGACAGTGTAGACTTGAAGAAATTTTGACACCTTCCTCAGGCTTGAGAGATGTGTTCATGTAGCATTTCCTAATTTAATTTTCAAGCATAACACAGTGTCAATAAGAATACTAGAATACTAGTATCAGCAAGTGTTACTGTGGTCATTAGAAAGCTTGCTACTAAAGTCTATAGGGAAAAGCAGCATTTGAGTATAACCAGGAAAATTAACAGGATATTAAGGTCTACCAGGCACCAAAAGTTACTTTAAAGCTTACAATTTAAACTGCAGTGATCAACCAGGCTGGTGGCACACATCTTTAATCCCAACACTTGGTGGAGGGGCAGAAGCAGGAGCATCCTTGTGAGTTCAAGGGTGTTCTGCTCTACAGACTGTGTTCTAGGCCAGCCAGGACTACACAGAGACCCTGTCTCAAAAACAACCTACATGTCTTCCATCTATGGAAGGATGCATTGACATAGACCTCTAATCTCGGTACTCAAGATGCTGAGGCAGAAGGATCATGAATTTGAGACCTACCTAAGTTAAATAGCTTAATGCCTCATTTGTTGTCCCTCACCCCACCCCACCCCGAGAAAACTACCCAGTAAAAGCAACAACAACAACCTACCCGTTGAACAGCTAAACATAGATATTTGGGGGCTGGAGAGAGAGCTCAGTGATTAAGAGCAACAACTGCTCTTGCAAAGGACCCACATTTGGTTCCCGGCACCCACATGGTGGCTCACAACAGGCTATAACTTCAGTTCTGGAGGATCTTACACCTCTTCTGGCCTCTGGTTGCTTCTCCATGCACATGATTCACATTCATACACAGAAATAAAATTTAAGAGAGAGACTTAATGTTTTCTTTTGGTAGTAGATGTTGAGATTGGAAGAGGGAATAGAAAAAGGAGTTAAAAATAAGAACAAACGAGGCGTTAGAGAGATGGTTGCTTGATTGAGAGCATTGGCTGCTCTTCCAGAGGATCTGGGTTCAGGTCCTGACATTCGAATGTCCTCTAGTGGCCTGTGTGGGCACTGCATACATGCGATGCACAGACACATGCAGACAAACAGTAATACACTTAGAAAAAACAAAATATATTTTAAGAAATAAATTAAAAGTGAGTAAATAATATGAGAAGCTTGGGGGTATAGTGAAAACAAGATGTGTGAACAGAGGGATTAAAATAGGAAAGAGTAGTTAAGAAGCAATGTGTCCGTTACGGACAGAACACAGGGCAAGTGCTCTTGCCTCATTTCAAAACCATGAATTAGGGTGCTGAGCCCTTCCTTACAGATGAAGGGGGGTACCTGCCCAGGAGGTAGGGTGCTGAGCCCCACCTCTGAGGGCTCTACACTAACAACAGCTGGGAGCCATTGCAAAGTAGATTTCCTTTGGCTTCTTTCTCACTGTGTTTACTCTTGTTTGTTTGTGTAAACAGAACAGAAGTAAGAGTAGAGATAGCAGTTCATTCTGAATTTGTGTCAGACAGTAAGATTATCCACTGAATGAAGCTGGAGCTCAGGGACTGGAGATGGGTTGGCAGCGTCTCTTTGGCTACTCTCCAGGGAGATGAGAGTGAGTTTTCGTGGTAGATCCCATCAGATAGGACAGTGAGCCCTGACACACCTTCACCAGTGACCCTGCCAGATACCCCACAGACCCTGCTTGATATTTTATTTTGAGCCTCTTGTTAGGAGGTCAGGCAATATACTACAATTTAATCTGGTGCTTATTCTTAAAAAGTAACACTGTGACTATGGAAACGCTTCCAGTAAGAAAATTAGAGATGAATTTCTGAAAAAAAGAAAATTGTATTCATTTATTAGTTTTTAAAGACAGGTTTTTTTCTGTGTAGCTCTGGCTGTCCTGGAACTCATTTTGTAGACTATGCTGCCCTGAAACTCAAGAGATCCACTTGCTTCTGTCTCCTAAATGTTGGGATTAAAGACGTGTACCACCACCGCCCAGCTTTAATTTTATTTTTTTGTTTCCTGAGCTGAACATATTAAAACCATTATAGTAGTGGTACAAATGAATAAATGCTACAGGAAAGTTATTAGCAGTTTGTCACTCGTGTTGTTATATATAGACTTTGGAAGGGTTCTACCATGTGAATCCTGGATGTGGAACTCCATTGTCAGGCTTGGTGGCAGGCTCCTTTCCACACTCAGCCATCTCACTGGCCCATGAAAGTGTTTCTGGGGTTCATACTCTTGGAGTGTTTGCCGTTATCATAATGGCATTTGTAGTGTATCACAGATGTGGGTAAATTTCTGAGAGTTCGTCTTCGCTGTCTGGGGTTTGAGCTTTAGATACATTTCATATATCCTAAGATGCAAGTCCGCTTGCTGTCAGGTTCTTGAGTCTATGGCTATTGTCATTTGGACTTGATTTTGAGTTACGGCACCTTGAAAACTCTTCATCCCTCTTCGCCTTTGCTTAAGGCTCCTGCTCCAAAGAGCACACTTGTGCCCGTCATCCCCATCGCCAAGTCGACAGGCTCTCGGTTCCGGAACAGCGTGGAAGGACTGAACCAGGAGATCGAGATCATAATTAAGGAAACTGGGGAGAAGGAAGAGCAGCTGATTGTAAGTAGTCTTCATTGTCGAAGGGCCTTGCTGTGAACTCCAGAGCAAGGGACAATTGTCATTCTGTTGTCTGTATCTAAGTTCCTTCTTGAGAGAATGAAAATTTAACTTTTGTAAGAAATAAAAAACCGTGGCCATGAAAGTAGCTGGAGAATTTTAATTTCTTTGCATTTCACAGAATGAACTGGGCTGCCTTAGGTTCAGATCTTCTAACAGAAACGGTTTTTCTTTTCTCTGTAGAAAACACCAGATGGGTACTATCCTCTTCATTTGCTGAAACTCCCTGTAACAAGCCTGAGTTGCAGTTTTATGGAGGGCGGGCAGATTGTTTCTAAGGAGGAACCTTCCTGCTCCCTGTGGCCAAGAGTGTTTGACCTGCCGGCTCTGTGATTGTCCTCACTGTCTGGTCTGAGTTGCTAGGCTGCATCTTCGTGAAGTGCACTCAGAAATGATCTACTTAGCCATTTTACACAGAAAAATTGCTATTTAAACTTAAAAAATGTATCTGTCACAGAGTATATTTATCTCAGCATCTGTTCTTTAGTGAGGAGGGAATTAGTTTGAAGAAATACTTCACTGTTGTGGAATGTTATTTTAACTGTAAAGATGTGCTGCATTCGTTTATGTTGCATTTGTTGAACTCTGTGAAGCTGTGCTACTGTGCCTGTCTAAAACACCTGATGGTCTAATAAGGAGCTGAATGGCCAAAAGCTAGGCAGGAGGAAGGACAGGCGGGGCTGGCAGGCAGAGAGAGTAAATAGGAGGAGACATCTAGACTGCTAGGAGAATAGAGTGAGGATCGAGAAAAGGAGCCAGCCGTCCAGCCACACAACCAGCCAGGAAAGCAAGATACATAGAATAAAGAAAGGTAAAAAGCATAGAGGCAAAATGAGGATAAAGAGAAAAGGAATATTTCAAGTTAAAATGCTGACTAGAAACTAGCCTAGCTAAGGCCGAGCATTCATAAGTAAGAATAAGTCTCAGTGTAATTATTTGGGAGCTGGATGTTGAGCCTCCAAAGAGTTTTTTTTTTTGTTTGTTTTTTAAAAAGCGGGTTGGGGATTTAGCTCAGTGGTAGAGTGCTTGGCGCAAGACCCTGGGTTCGATCCTCAGCTCAAAAAAAAAAAAAAAAAGCTACACTTCACAGATGTATAAAATTCTCCCCTTGAGGGTGAAGGCAGCTGGGTGTGGTTGGTCCCCTGTAGCCCTAGTTCCAAGGTCTTCAGCTGGCTTATATAACTGAAATCCTGTCTCAAACAAAGAGATGAAAGCTTAGTTTAGGTTTAAAAATACACATTGCTGGCTCCATTCTGTGGGATTGAGTAGGCTTTCCTTCACTAATTAGAGCTAAGTAAACCAAAGGTGGAGAGGGTACTTGTTTGCCTGCTGAGTGAGCCCCACAAGCTTTCCTGAGTGACTCCTCCTTGATCTCATCCTGTAATTAGAACTGCTGTGATTAACCTTTCACTCATTAGGGGGAATGGGCAGGAGGGCACAGGAACCAAGGGCCCACCTAATACTGCTAATTCTCACTTTTACCTTGGCCCCTACCAGGAACTTCGTAGCACACCTAAATATCTCCTTTACCGTGGTAATTTTCTCTAGTAATTTTAGAAGTAGCAGTACATGGTATCATTCAGTGCAGTACATTTATTCAGCAAACATTGACCTCCCGTGTGCTATGCCCTAAGAAGACAAATATGTCAGAGCAGGGTAGGCATGGAAGCCACTAGTGGGAGAGGCCCAGGAATAGAAGGGTGGATGCTTGCTTACTTATTTTTGAAGTGTTGTTTTGATGTGGCCCGGCTGCCCTGAGAATCAGAACCCTCCTGCTTCAGCCTCCCAAGGGCTGGGCGTATAGGTTTGTGGCACGTTGTGGCTTAGCATTTGATTGGGTTTCTGACCACAGAGGAATGTTGACATAGGGTACATTGCTGGTAAAGTTCAAGGTCAAGAGTGTAAACATCTGCTTTTACCTTTTGTAACAGCCCCAGGATATTCCCGATGGTCACCGTGCACCTCCGCCCCTGGCCCAGAGGAGCAGCAGTACTCGGAGCATCGACACCCAGACCCCTGGGGGCGCGGACAAGGGGAGCAACAACAGCAGCCGCTCCCAGTCTGTGTCCCCCACCTCCTTCCTCACCATCTCGAATGAGGGCAGCGAGGAGAGTCCCTGCTCAGCCGATGACCTGCTTGCTGATCCCAGGGATAAAGGTACAATGGGTGGAGCTGCAGTGGTGGGTGATAATGGACGTCTCCGTTCTTATCCTGGATTCTGTTGGTTCTCCATGGGACATACGTGTCTGAGGAGTGGGGTCTAGCAGGAGTTCAGAACAGGTGGAGCACAACACAGCTTTGCTGAGGTGCTGACGGTGGTCTAGTTCAGGGTTTTGTTTGTACTTTCATAGCATTTATGGTGAATATGGCTTCCTTAGTAGTGTCTAGCACGGTGGTTCTCAACCTTCCTAAAGCTGCTACACTTTAACACAGTTCCTTATGCTGTGATGACGCCTGACCAGAAAATTATTTTCATTGCTGCTTCATAGCTGTAATTTTGCTACGGTTAGGAATTATGATGTAAATACTTTTGGAGATAGAGGTTTATTGGGGTCGAAACCCACAGGTTGAAAACTCCTGGACTAGATAATTATTTTCCTGAAAAGCACTTTGTTCTTGATCATTTGACTAGTTGGAATTTTATTACCTTAATATTTCTTAATTAAATGTGAAGCCTTCAATTTAGGAGGAAACTTTCTTTAGGAAACTTCTTATAAGGATTAACTTGCTTTATCTCAAAGCAAAATGAGTGTTCAAAGCAAACTTTCAAAGTTTGGAGGGTACTGAGACTGGGAAGGTGGTCCACTGGTTAAAAGCACTTGCTCTTGCAGAGGACCATGATTTAGTTCCCAGCACCCACATGAAGTTGTTCACATCCATCTATAACTCCAGTTGCAGGGGACTCTTCTGGTTTCTCTGGTACTGCATGTATGTAGGTACACATGCAAACAAGTGGCCAACACATGCATGTGAGAATCTGGACAATTATAAAGATTGGAGGTACTTCTACAGTAAAAATAACTAAAATCAGAAGCAATTTAAATATTAAGTACAAAAGCTTACCTTTGAAAAGAAATATGGGCCCAGTGGTGGTGATGCATGCCTTTAATCCCAGCACTGGAGATGCAGAGAGAGGTAGGCCAATCTGTGCATTCTAGGCCAGCCAGAGCTGCATAGTTAGATCCTGGTTCAAAACACTTAAAAATAAGGTTGTGCAGGGTTGGGGATTTAGCTCACTGGTAGAGTGCTTGCCTAGCAAGCGCAAGGCCCTGAGTTCAATCCTCAACTCCACAAAAAAAGAAAAAAGAAAAATAAGGTGGTGCCCACTAGTAGAAGACATTTGATGCCCTCTGGTATCCACATGCATGTGATAGGGCATGGGCATGTGCACCACACTCACCCCATATACATACAATTTAAGATAAAATAAATCTTGGGACTAAGAAGATGGCTTGATCGATAAAGTTCCTGGTATACATACCTGAAGCCTCAAGTTTGGATCCAAAGCACCCATGTAAAAGGTGGACCTCTATTAATATATGCATTCCCGTCCCACACATGTATGCAAGGATTGAGTCTTGTTGATTTTTTTATGTTGATGATATTGAGCATCTCCAGCATTTTTGGGAGTTGATTGGCATTCTGAGTATATAATTGTCAATGCTGAGAATGCTGCTTTGCATGAGTTCATAGTATATAATAGTAGAAGTATGTGTATGGCCATTTCAGAAATTGTTTTGTCCTTATCTCCAACCAATGCCATTTAGTTATTTTTTTAAAGTGAAACTGAATTCAGAGACACAAACATCAATTTTAAAACTAAAAACGCAAACATACACTCTTGAATACCACATCCTGAAGAATTGCAAGAAAAAAATCTTAGGCATTTTTCTTTTCCACAGTAAAAACACTAGTTCATAACTTAAAATTGTGAATGTAAGCTTGAGGGTTTCAGGCAGTCTGGATTCATGTGGTGTGAAGGCATGTGCAGAGCAGAGTCTGAATGCTTTTGTTCAAGCCCAGGCTGCAGTGGAGGTGTGCTGGGCTGTAGCAGCAATCCTAAAGAGTCTTATAATAAAATCAAACTCTGAGCCAGGTATTGGGGTGAATGCTGGAAGATTAGAGAAGCAGAACAAGCCACAGCTACCTCACCTCTACAGTTCCTCAGCTGATCCTGTTTCCTCAGACTGCAAGCTTCTGTGTCCTTATCCAAATGGGTCTCATCTGAACTGCTGCTCAAAAGCCTGAAAGCTTAACCAGCCAAATGCTGCTAGTTTCTGGTCCTCACGCCTTATATACCTTCCTGTTTTCTACCATCACTCCCTGGGATTAAAGGCGTGAGTCACCATGCTTGGCTGTATCCTTGAACAGATGGATTTCTGCCTCTGGAATGCTAGGACTAAAGGCGTGTGCTACCATTGCCTATCCTCTATGTTTAATATTGTGGCTGTTCTGTTCTCTGACCCCAGATAAGTTTATTAGGGTGCACAGTATTTCAGGGAACACAATACCACCACACTGGGCAGCAGGGTCAGAGGTTTTTTTGGGGTTTATTCTGCACTAAGAAACCATTTATTCTTGCCAGTGTTTTGGTAACCCCACATTCAATTATGAGATACCATATTGGGGTCACAACCCATAGTTTAAGAAACTGAGTTTTAAAGCAGGCTGTGATGGCATACACCTGTAATCCCAGCACTTAAGAGGGGGTTTTGAATTGCAGTTGTAGACTGTTACTAATCAGACTTTTTTTAAAAAATGTGTTAACCTGGCGGTGGTGGTGGTGGCTCATGCCTTTGATCCCAGCACTTGGAGGCAGAGGCAGGCGGATCTCTGAGTTTGAGGCCAGCCTGGTCTACAAAGCAAGTTTCAGAACAGCCTCCAAAGCTACAGAGAAACCCTGTCTCAAAAAGCCAAAGGTGGTGGTGGGGGGGGGAGAGCGTTAGATTCTAGGTTGGATCAATAAAAGCTGTTAAAATTTGCACCTTGGTTTCCCATCCTTTCAGCTTTACCTGTCCTGTTTACCCAATTCTTGGTGCCTTTCTTTCTTTCTTTCTTTCTTTCTTTCTTTCTTTCTTTCTTTCTTTCTTTCTTCCTTTCTTTTTTTTAAAGAAAGAAATGACTGATGGCTCCTGTGAATTTATTTTATTAAAAAAACAGGGTCACAGCACTATTTCCAGTAAGAAATTTATAGTTTAGCTGACAGATTGAAAATTTTAGAACACTTACATAACATACCAAGAAATTGAAATGAGTGTAGTATGAACTGAGGACTCCAGCCTTGAGCACAAGTGACAGTCATGAAGTGTTCTGTCTGATAGTGGGAACTGGGAAGGAAGTGTTGGAAAACTGAGTAGAGTTTATTTCTCGTAGGTGATGAAAGCTTGTGTGCTCCTCTCTGACCTCAAGCAGAGACCCACCAGAGGGGCAGCAGTTGAGACTGGGAAGTTTGCAGGGCAGGCCAAGAGTTAACAGCAAGCAACTGTTGGAGAGTCATTTCGGATGCAGGTGCTGGGGGAAACAGATGCTGTGTGAGTACATGGCGTATCAGTGAGGCAGCAGACAGTGTGTGGATGGAGTGATGCAGGTATACACTAGGACTATTCTGAGTAGAGTCAGGAGCATGTGGCTGTTAGAGCGATGTCAGTGAAGAATGCACTCGCCCTGCCTTCAAGTAGTTCCTGTGCAGAAGGCCAGCAGTATTAATTATGGTATCATCGCGATGCATTTTATAATAGTGTTTTAATAATTCAATGTCATTTTTTTACAGAGAATGGAAACAACTCTCCTTTGCCAAAATATGCAACCTCACCAAAACCTAATAACAGTTACATGTTCAAAAGGGAACCTCCAGAGGGCTGTGAAAGGGTTAAAGTCTTTGAGGAGTGCTCGTAAGTACCCCACTAACACACTTTTAAGTTAGAATTTTCAGACAAGTTGTGAGAGCAGTGTGGTAGTTCCAGATCTGACACTCAGATCATGTAATTGTTAGTATTCTGAAATGTTAGCCCAGAATTCCAGTAACCCATGTATCATACTACAGAGCAATACTTAAGATCTGCTAACATCCAGTTATTCCGAGTTCCTCGATTCTTGGCTGTCGAAAGAGCATCTTCCTTGATATGTCCCCCTCCCCTCCCTTCCCCTCCCCTCCAGAGTTGTAATCCCAGCACTCAGGCTGGAAGCAGAAGGGTCAGAAGTTCAAGGTCATCTTTAGCTACATAGTGAATTCAAGGACAGCCTAAGAGACTGTCAAAAAAGAGAGAAAGCTTTATTTTGAAGGAGGCATAAACATTTATCATCTCTAATAAACCTACCTTCAAGGGAAATTTAGGCATTATCTTAGTACAGAAATGTAGCATTGACGTTATTACAAGCGATAGTCTAGGTAAAAATTGAATGTGTGTTCTTACCATAAAACCCCTGGAAACACTGTGGCATTGCTAGTGTTTCGGCTGACTTAAATGCTGTGCTTGCTTTGTTCTTTGGCTGCACTGGCAAAACCATGTCAGTCAGTGGAATCTGCAGACCCAGTGCACTGTAGGTGGAGGAGCCTCGTCTCCAAGTCTGCTATTTACCCTGTCAAAGTCTGGCTCAGGTTTGAGGAGGAACCTTCCTCCTTTCAGACTCCTGACTCCCTACTACAGATTCGCTCTCCTTATATTGCCTCTAAACCTTTACAAACCATATTTATCATGTTTGTCAAAGTCTCCTGCAGTCACCTATGCCAAGTACAGTTTTTCAGTAAGTAAATACATGGACCCCTTCTCTAAATAATGTTTGAAATCCATAAATAATGTCACATTACAAAGGAGACTAATTATATTGAAATGGTTTTGTCTATTGAGCCCACCTCCAAAAGAGCTCTCAGTTTGTGTCTGTTTCTAGAGAATTTGGACTTTGTTCTTAGAGTCCCTACAGCTTGGCATACTGCCATCTGTATTGAACTCAGTTGTCCTTGGGAGAGATGAGAATAGTACTTTAAAAAACTAGTGACTGCCGGGCATTGGGAGGCAGAGGCAGGCGGATCTCTGTGAGTTCAGGGCCAGCCTGGGCTACAGAGCGAGTTCCAGGACAGCCTCCAAAGCTACAGAGAGAAACCCTGTCTCAAAAAAACAAAAACAAAAAACCTAGTGACTAATTCTGTGTAAGTGCATGGGCGAGTGTGCTGCTGTGTGTGTGCAGAGGTTAGAGGACAGTTGCAGGAATCAGTTCTCGTCTGTCATTGGATCCCAGGGATTGAACTCGAGGTGTCAGGCTTGGCAGCCTTCACCTTCATCCATCTTGTCTCAGTGGAGGACAGTCTTTTTATCACAGGGTCTTTTCCGTCAAAGTTGTCTCGTACACGTTCTCTCCCCTTGATTTTATTTTAATTCTGTGATAGTTCCATGTTATTTTAACAGTTTAATTTTTGCAATTTTTAAATTAAAAAAAAAAACTTTTTTGGGGGTGGGGGATAATTTTTAGAGGGCCTGGCAACAGGGAAGAATCTTGCTTCATTGAAAATTTTGAAGACTGGCTGGAGAGATGCTCAGAGATTAAGAGCACTGGCTGCTCTTCCAGAGGTCCTGAGTTCAATTCCCAGCTACTCACAACCATCTATGAGATCTGGTGTCCTCTTCTGGCATGTAGGCATGCAGGCAGGCAGAATACCATATACATAATAAATAAACCTGGAGAGAGAGAGAGAGAGAGAGAGAGAGAGAGAGAGAGAGAGAGAGAGAGAGAGAGTGTGTGTGTGTGCCTCTTCCAGAGAACACAGGTTTAATTCCCAGCATCCACATGGCAGCTCACAACTGTCTGTAACTCTGCAAGGCACCCAACACCCATGGCAAATACCAGTGCACATTGAAAAAAAAAAAAAAACTTTGAAGACTGAGCTCAATGGTTAAGGCCCTGGGTGTTTACATCCCCAACATCACAACAGCACGCTTTCTGTTATTTTGATTTCACATTCACCTTATATTTCTGAAAATCTTAATAGTTGGCTCAGAAGAATGCCTGAGAAATTTTTAATTATACTTGGAAAAGCTGGTGTGGAAGTGCTTGCTTTAAGCCTAGCACTATAGAGACAGAGGCAGGAGGATCTCTGAGTCCAAGGTCAACCTGGTCTACAGAGCAAGTTTCAGGACAGCCAGGGCCACATGGTAAGATTCTTTTCGAACAAAACAAAACAACAAAAAAAAAAACCCAGGACAAACAAGCAAAAAAGAATACTTGAGAACCTTTGCTCATCAAGAAGTAGTCCTGTAGGGATGTAATTTAGCAAAAACAAAACCAGACTCTATGTAGTCAATTTTTTTGTCATCTCTTTTCAGACTCTTAGAAAAGTCATATTGGAAAACATATTTGTCTCTATACATGTTTTCTTTTGCTTTAAGAAATCCACATCTTATTTACCTATTTTTTAAAAAATGTGTCTGTATTTAAAAAGTGGCAAATTATTTCCAGTACTCAGTGACTTACAGTAGTGGATTGTCTGTTTTGTATCCAGGCCAAAACAACTTCATGAAATTCCAGCCTTTTACTGTCCTGACAAAAACAAGGTGAATTTCATTCCTAAAAGTGGCTCTGCTTTCTGCCTCGTGAGCATCCTCAAGCCGCTTCTCCCCACACCAGATCTTACCCTCAAGGGCTCTGGTCACAGCCTGACGGTCACCACTGGCATGACAACCACTCTGCTTCAGCCCATCTCCATGGCCTCCCTGTCTGCAAACACAGAGCAGGACAGGGTGTCTCGAGGAACCAGCACAGTCCTGCCATCCACCTCTCTCCATGCACCACCAGAACCAATTGAGGAAGCCGAAGGATAGGTCCCAGTTCCGGTGCTGGTTCCTGGGAACCCCTGAAGATCACGTGACTGTGATGGTATCGTGTCCTCCTGGTTGGCTGTGAAGTGCTTTGGCTTTTCCAGTGATGTGTGACACAGAGGCTGCTGGAAGAATGCGTCCCCTGTGAGTGCTCTGCCCTACGCATGAAGGCCGCTGCCGCAGTGCTGAAACATGGAAGGTCTCTTTGCTTTCGGAGGAACAAAACCACATTTTCATTTGTTTTCAAATTAGACTCGTTTAAAAACAAACATGAAACCTAATCCCTGAAACACGATTTCTGAAGGGAGATGTGATTGATGCAGCAAGAAAACCATCTTTTATATAAAGTGACTATTTTATAATACCAATGTTACATTTTCTGAAAGTAGCAAACAGGATGTTGAGAAGATTTCTTTGGTGGCCTCTGTTTCTTCTTCCCCTTTTCTAGGTGTTGCTTTTCTCAGCTGTTTTCAGCTTCGGGACCAAAGGGATTGTTGACGTTTCCCCAGCGATGGTACTCTGATGACATTCTCCTCCCAGATAAGAATCGATAGGTAAATGCATTGAAACCAAGTGCATATAAAAAGATGAAAAGCAATATTCGTACACTATGTGATTTATGTTTTTTGATGTCAAAAGTTTGTGCTTTGGGTGAAGTATTTGTACGACTGCTGTTTTCTGCACTATGCTGCTCACATCTCAGTGTGTGGTCAGAAAAGAGACAGACTGAAGACAGGCGCTTTAACACGAGGGCTTGGTTCGACAGTCAGTGAGCCAAAAGAAGCCCAAGTGTGGGTCGTTATCCAGGAGTATGGCGCCCTCTGGTCTTCTGTGAACGGTGTCCTTTTACCTTGAATCATCACTGTATCATAGCCCCAAGAGACCCTGAAATGGCTGTGCATGGATTTCCTCCTCTGCTCTCGTGGTGGTGTTGTCTTGTGGATTTGGTCAGGGTTAGTAGTTTGCCAGGAGTGTAATCCATTGAGTAGCAACTGGTAGCCGAAGAGTCCCGAGGAGTAACCTTCTTTGTTAGGGTTGGCACTGAGATTTGTTGCTCCCAACATTCTACACACCGGGGGAAGTAGACAAGAGGTTTGGAGCTTAAACAGCGGGTACCTTTGGAAAATTGATTCCGTTTTGCATTGGGGCTCATCTGATAACCATCGCCAGTGTCCCGTGACAGTATTTAATTTCTAGGTGTGTGGTTTAAGGAGCCGCTCTTTGGAAGTGAATTCCATCAGTGTTGGTAAAGCGTTGTTTAGTACTGTCACACACTAACCTACGCTGCTACATGCAACAGAGAAGTTTGAAGCCCGAGAGAGTGGGCTACCACTTGGAAGGCTAGTTCCAGTCACTGGTCTCATCATTCCTCAAGCCCTCAAGGTGCTAGCAGAGCGTTTCCCATTTCCAGGTGTTAGTTACCTCCGGGTGTCTGGGCACTTTACCGTAGTAGGCTCTGCCTCATTTTAACTGGGGATGTTGTAGGTTAGTCAGATAAATTTGAACATCTGTGTCAATCCATCAGGTTTTTGTTGGGAAGACTGATAAATTTTGGTACTTTCACCATCCAAAGCTTCACATCCTGGGCACTGGCAAATTGTAGCTTCTAAGTCAGTAAAAAATCTCTGTTGTTTGGGGTAAAGACTTTTTGGTTGAGGTTTTTTCAGGTTTGGAAGGGGTTTTTTGTACCTTGACTTCTTTTTTTAGTTTTTCTGCCTTGTCATGCCTTTTGACTTTACTATTTTTATCAGTATCAGAAGTATAGAAGAAAGGCACCTGGCAGTGAGTTGAGTTGATCTAAAAGGAGAAGGAAGCATTTAAAAGCAAGAGTTTTTGTTTTATTTTGTTTAGATGGGCTCATATTCTGTAGTCCTAGCTGGCATGGCACTTGCTATGTGGACCAGGCTGGCCTGGAACTCAGATCTACCAACCTCTGCCTCCCAAGCACTGAGATTAAAGGTGTGGGCTACCACACCCTGCTCGTCATCTTTTAATCCTGTGGGGTCCCCCCACTTGAATTCTGTTCAGTTGATGTTTGTTTTGTTTTTTCTTTATTGTGCACCGCCTCATCTCTAGCTTTACAAGTAGAGAGTTCCTCTAATCGATTCCTCTCCACTGTGTTGGACTTGTTAGGCAGATGATGGACTTCTGCAGTCACACCTGTCCTCGAGGTAACACAGAGGGGCACAGGTCTCAGGCCAGTCTGCTCTTAGAACTTTAGTCTGAGGTTTGGCTGGAAGAAGATTGTGAATTTGCAAGTACATGAATTGTATGGTGACCAAACACTTTGAGTTTTGGAGTAATAGAACCTGAGATCTGAAGAACAACAAAAAAGGTCTAGGTCCAAAAACAACTCTCCACTGCCAGGGCCAAAGGGCTAATCTTTAAACATACGAGCTTTATTGAAGTCTTAATCCACCTAGCTGTTTCATTTAACTCTGAATTCCCAGGTGGTTGGTTTTACAGAAGGGTCTGCTCTCAGTAGCGTGGGTCCGTGACTGTGGTGGTTCTGTAGAGACTGTACAGTGGTAGAGTAGCTTCCCGGGGATTGAACCCAGGGCCTCGAGCATGCTGAGCAAGTACTGTCCCTAAATTCCTAACTAAAAAGACTTCCATTGCAGTAAAAGTGGGTGGCATGTAGTTTTTGGCCAAAGGAGCTGTTCCCTAGTTATTTGTCTGTCTGTCTGTCTGTCTTTACCCTCAAGCTGTTCTGTCCTGCCATGGTAAATGTGCAGGTTTACTGTCTCTGAGACAGTAAGTCTGTTGCTTATCATTGCTCCATGGCAGTCGTGTTTTTAAAAATAGTTTTGCTTTCTTTGGTTAAATATGGTGTCAAAATATGAATGTCAAAAGTTCTTTCTATACCAGATTCTTCATTTTGTTTACAGTGTTTCTTAGACGATAGGACCATAACCAGATCTGCCTCTGAGAGGATGCAGTTGCTGACTGGGGTGTATCTGGACACAGGGAAAGGCTGCTTGTTTTTATTTTTATTGTTTATGTTTTGATTAAAGAAACAGTTGGCTTTTCATAGAAGAAGGTATAAAAAAAAATGGCAGAATGTACAGCTTTCTCTGTGTCTGGGATTAGAACTGAGACGTTAAGGTTTTCTTTGAAGGAAACGAAATTCAAATTGTCACTACTAAATCTGTAAAGTTGAGATTCAGTCCTTAATGTTGGGTTTGGGGTGTGTCAAAACTGGACCAATGAAAGTGCTGAATTTGCAAGATAAAGCCAAGATACTTAACTGCACTTTAAGGCTTCTGGGCACTCTGCCTTCGTTAGCTAGCGACTGACCGCCCCGCAGAGTGGCTCTGAACAGTGTTTTGTTTATACAGTCCTGTTGCAGATATATAATTTATGTTTTTTAAACTCCGCATCTTTGTCTCTGTTGGCGTCGATCTTTTTTAATGCAGTTTTTTAAAGTTATAACACAATTCCCCCGAAAGCAGCATTTCCAGCGGTGGTAAGTGGTGATGTTGTGGACTGTGTTCCTGCAGCAAGCGATGCCTGCTGTCTCACAGGAAGTAGAACGCCCGCGTTCAATAAAGTCTGTTGTTCTTGAGGTTTTCCGTGTGTTTTTCTGAATGTTGCCGCAAATTTAAATTCCATTTCTTCTTAGCATTTCTAGCCTGATGTAGCATATGTATAGTATATTCTCTTCCACAAGTTGATAGACAAATACATGTACACAAGGCTATTCTTGGACACCCTGCCTGCTCTAGAGCTGAATGCAGCCTGTCCTCAAGGTAAGTGAAAAGCAGATGTGGCCACACGGAAAGCACACTAACACGGATTCACTCATAAGCTACCCACTGTCTCCATGTTTGTTGCAGATAGCTGGGGAAGTCAGTATTCTGTAGTACATGGAGAAGACTTTTTCGTTTAATTATTGCAAGATTGATCTCAGAGGTGTGGAGTCTGTATCCATGGAATAAAGCTGGCCAGGTCAGATCAGTGAAAATTGTCATGTAATCACCTATAAGGAGGAGGCATATTTATAAGTAAAAGTAGCTTGATCATCAGATTTGTTAAAATTAGTAAAGTATATATTTCTGAGCCAGGAATGGTGGTACACACTACAATCTCTGCACATGGAATGCTGAGATAGGACTTTTACAAGTTCAAGGCCAGCCTGGGCTATGTTGTGAGATTATTTCAAGATAAACTAGAAAGATGGCTCAGCTGTTAGGAGCACTGGCTGCTCTTCCAGAGGGCCTGGGTTCAGTTCCCAGCCCCACATGGTGCAGTTTTCAACCATACTAAAACCTCATAAACATGTTACTGACCTCTTTCTAAAATTCCAACACTTGCAAGGGAGAGGCAGGCGGATCTCTTGAGTTCGAGGCCAGCCTGGTCTACAGAATGAGTTCCAGGACAGCTAGAGCTACACAGAGAAACCCTGTCTGGAAACAACAGCAAAAAGATAAGTACAAAATAAATATGCAGGGGTGGGGATTTAGCTCAGTGGTAGAGTGCTTGCCTAGCAAGCGCAAGGCCTTGGGTTTGATCCTCAGCTCTGGCAAAATAAATAAAAATAAAATAAATATGCGGGGTGTGTGTGTGTGTGTGTGTGTGTGTGTGTGTGTGTGTGTGTGTGTGTGTCTGCCTGCTGCAGATAGGACCTAGGACCTTGCATATACCACACATGCGTTCACATACACTACCACTTAACTGTAACTCTTACCCCACACACACATACACCTGCTGCTTTCTTTCAATTTCTAACTAACTAAATTTCACGTATCAGCCACAGATTCCCCCATCCTCCTTCCTCCCCCCCCACACACCTGCTGCTTCTTGAGATAGTTGTTGTTTTGTTTTGTTTTGTTTTTCGAGACAGGGTTTCTCTGTAGCTTTGGAGCCTGTCCTGGACTAGCTCTGTAGACCAGGCTGGCCTCGAACTCACAGAGATCCACCTGCCTCTGCCTCCCGAGTGCTGGGATTACAGGCGTGCGCCACCACTGCCCGGCTTGAGACAGTTCTTACTCCTAAGTTGCCCAAGGTAGCCTCAGACTCACTATGCAGGCCAGTCTGATCTCCTGCCTCAGTTTCCTGTGTGTTTGGGATTATAAATGTGTGCTGCTACACCCAGGTTAAGTTATCTTTTAAAATTTTCTAATACAACATGGTACTATTAGGACAATGAATGGCTTTTGTATCTCTTTGGTTCAGTGTTTTTTAAACAGTGGTTTAGTCTTGAATTAAATAAGACTGCCTAGCAGAATAGAAAAGTTTTCTCCTGAGGAGACTATTTTTGTGTTAAAATTTTGTTTTTGTTTTTGTTTTTTTTTTCTCCAGTATAGGCAATTGAGCTCTGGGTTTGGGTATGTTTGGGGAGTTAACACCTCATAAAACTGTTAGAGATACACAGCAGGGTACAATGTAAAACTGTTTCTTAAGAGTATGATGAAAATGAAGCAAAAAAATACTGCATTAGATGCAACTTCTGTTATGTTTTGGGGGTTGCTAATGGAACTAAAAGCATTTAATTGCGGACTTAGCGTTTTGGAGGGTTAGTCCATGGTCATCAACACAAGAAGCAGACAGGCATGGTGCTGGAGCAGAAGCTGAGAGTTTCACAACCTAATCCGCTGGCAGCAGGCAGAAAGAGAGAGATAGATACTGGGCCTGACGTGGGCTTTTGAAACCTTAAACCCTCCAGTAAAGAACCCCTGAAAAACCACACCACCTAATCCTTCCCAAACAGTGCCACAGTAAAGAACCCCTGAAAAACCACACCACCTAATCCTTCCCAAACAGTGCCACAGTAAAGAACCCCTGAAAAACCACACCACCTAATCCTTCCCAAACAGTGCCACTCCCTGGTGACTAAGCATTTTCATTCAAACTACACTTGGTTTGATTTAAGTCCTTTTGAAACATACATTGTAAAAAGATTTGTCATGAATGCTGTGATCATAAAAAACCAGTGTCTTTCTCCACCCGCCTGGAGTAGCCTTGCTAGAGAGGCTTCGGGTAGTCTGGGGACAAAGCCCTGGGTGGGACCACAGTTCAGGTGGTAAGTTCTGCCACTGCTACCTAGTGGTCGTGGGACTTGGAGCCTAAAGCCACCTTTTTGAACTTGATTTTCAGTTGTACAACTAAGGAACTGCTGTCGCTTGAGTGGGGTGTTAAAAGATGACAGCTGTAAGCGAACATCTTCCTTTTTATGTCAGGTGAGTGTTATCTTAAGACAGGAAGGAGGGATTGGTAATGGAATTGGTCTCCAGTTCACTTTTAGCTTCTCGGGTCTAATCTAGTCAAAGCATGCAGCTGAAAAGTGACAGTTTTTAGCAGCCCCAAAGCTGTTGTCAGGCACTTAATTGTTATTTCACTCTTGTGACCTCCCCAAGAAGCAAGGAGCCAACCCAGGTCCTGTGTGGGAAATGTCGATCTGTTTTCCTGCAGTGTCCACATCCAGGTCTTACTCTGGAACATGCAGCCTGGCGTTACTCACCTGCGCCAGCAACGCTGGCTATAATCAAATCATCTGGTCGCCACTGCTACTGCTGCTGGGAGCGGAGCCTGGTTCAGAGCACCAGAGAAAGGCCCCCGCTGGGATACCAGTTCATGACCGAAGAAGTTGGTGACACGTTCTCTCTGGTTTCTAATTTTGCTATATCTAAGGAAATGAGAAATGTTTTTCTTTAGCCTAGGGAGCTGGCCTTTAGAGATTCTGACACGCTCTTCTGTTACATTTGTCATCTTTTCCTTGCTGAGACCCTGACAGTGCTGCTTGTTAACGTTGGGCTGTGGTATCAGTGCGGCCCCTTGAGCATGCTAGAGTATTCAACAATGAGCTATATCCCCCACATCAAAAGGTAACAAATCACCACCAGTGACGGCGCACCCCTTCAATCCCAGCCCTCAGGAAACAGGTATGCAGATCTCTGTGAGTTCGAGTCCAGCCCAGGTAGTATACAGTTCTCGGACAGCGAAAGCTACACAGAGAAACCCTGTCTCAAAAAACCAGTTATAGCCAGGCGGTGGTGGCACAGGCCTTTAATCCCAGCACTTGGGAGGCAGAGACCAGGCGGATCTTTGTGAGTTCGAGGCCAGTCTGGGCTACAGAGCGAGATCCAGGACAGGCACAAAGCTACACAAAGAAACCCTGTCTCGAAAAACCAAAAAAAAAGAAAAACCAGTTATAATAAACGCTTCAAAGTCTTGACTATTAGCATCAAGCTGGTCTTACTTTGAATTTGTATTTACTCTTTGGCCAGTAACTTGTTATTTACACCAGCGAGTAGAGGAGTATGTGTATGTGTTGACTAAATGTCAAAGGCACAGCTGGGGTGTGACTCAGTGGCATGATCCTTGGTGCCTGCTGAGTCCCTGGGTTCTATCCTCAGCACCAGATGAGAAAAAGAGTCCACTGTACTCGGTAGCTTTTCAAACGGTGCAGAGGAGATGGAAAGATAGAACCCTCATTAGCCCATTTTCTCCTCAGCCTGGGCACAGGCGCATTTAAACTTCCTATGATGTGTTTGAATGCGTTATTTCCAGTACTAGTGGACTAGTATTTTTAGTTTAATTTTCTCCCAGGTTTCTTTATTGCAAGAATCAAGGCTGTTTCATTGCTCAAAGTATAGCCCTGCCACTCTAGAAGACAGAAACAATTCAATTTTGGCTCTTTTTTTTTTTTTTAATTGAAATTTTTTTCATATATTTTGATCACTTTTGACTTCCTGGTCTTTTACTTGTTTTGATTTTCATTTTTGTATTTTGGGGAGTTTTGTGTGCCTTTCTGTTCTGTCTTCAACAAATCAGGCTAAATACAATGGTATTTCACAGGTTATTATTTCTAGATTCTATTTCAGATTTTGATATTTGATCAAATTCATTATGGAAAACAGACCACTCTCTTCTGTGTCTTAGATTGAACTTTCACATGTGGCTTTTTTGTTTGTTTGTTTTTGTTTGTTTGACACAGGGTTTCTCTTCATAGCCCTGGTTGTCCTGGAACTCACTCTGTAGACCAGGTTGGCCTTGAACTCACAGAGATCCACCTGCCTCTGCCTCCCAAGTGCTGGGATTGAAGGCATGAGCGACCACTGCCTGGTTTAAAACTCAAATTTTTAAATCCGAAAATAGTTGCGCTTGAACACTTTAGAAAACCTTGCTTTATGTGCTGTAATCTTTACTACAAGAAGCTCAGAAAGGGAGCTTTGGCCTAATGCTGTCTGTGAGCCTCGTAGATTTCTAGATCTCTAAGATAGGGAATATGGCCAGGCATGGTGGCGCACGCCTTTAACTCCAGCACTCAGGAGGCAGAGGCAGGTGGATCTCTCTGAGTTCGAGGCCAGCCTGGTCTACAGAGCGAGATCCAGGACAGCCAGGGCTACACAGAAAAACCCTGTCTCAAAAAAAACCAAAAAGGGGTGGGGGTGGGGAACATGAAATAAATATCCAAAGTGAGAGTGGAAATACATTTCCTTTCAATGTGCAAATGCTGAAATCTATTTTGTTGAAATACAGTATGTTTCTAATGATATTAGAACTATACTATACAACTAAAATTTTCAGAAAGTACAGTTTACACCAGTCTGGTCTTTTATGACCTGGCATTTGTGCATCCCTTGAGAAAGTAAATGTGGCTCCGATGGGGCTTTTCTAACTTTCTGTGAAGTCTCATGTGAAATAAAATAAAGTAGAATATAGGCGTTTCCTCCATTCAGTATAGAAGATACCCATTTTGACAGAGGTGTTCCGCAGTCTTCCTTGGTCAGGATAACTTATGCCTTCCCCGGCAGCCACCTTCCTGCTAAGTGCTACTGTCCTGCCTCCCCTTTTTTTCTTTGGTTTGTTCAATACAGCAAAATGTCTTAGTCTTTTTTTAATGTTTTTATTCACTTTACATATCAACCACAGATCCCTCTCTCATCTCTTTTTCTTTTTTAATAATTTATTTTTATTTCATGTGCATTGATGTTTTGCCTAGGTGTCGGGTCCCCTGGAACTGGAGTTAGACAGTGGTGAGCTGCCATGTGGGTGCTGGGAATTGAACCCAGGTCCTCCGGAAGAGCAGCCAGTGCTCTTAACCGCTGAACCATCTCTCCAGCCCTGTAAAATTTCTTTTTCAACCATCAAATTATTAATGATTGAGCCTCAAATTACTTAATCATGAGAAGGTAGTATAAATAACTTTCATTTAATGAGCTACTGAATGGAATTGTTTGACTTGAAGTTATAACAAAACTTAGTAAGGCAGTTAATGTGGCTTCCTGGCTAACTAGGAAATAAACCATACATTGTATTGAAAGATAACCAAAAACTGAGTAGTGATAATTGCATGTGTTGATTTGTGATAACTTTGATCTGGGAAAATGGAAGGTATTGACCCTTCATTTTCATAGTTGAGGGTTCAGACTTTGTCTGGACAGGGCATTGATTTCCTGCTCACTGAAGTATGGTTATACCAGATAACAGGCTGCTTCTGACACGTCTATCTACGAGGACGATAGATAACTGTGAAGTCACTCATTGGGAAGAATACCCTCGCAAAGAAAGAGCACAGAACCAAGACGAAGTTATCATTCCTCGAGGTTGATGGAACTCCCCACGTTAAAGGGTGCGCAGGGAGCCGAGTGAGCGGCACACCTCTGAGCCGTGCTTTCTCAGGCTTCCCCACCCGCCACTAAACCAGCCTTCCCCCGCCCCAGAACTTAGATCCTCAGCCTCTGCCTGTAGCTTTGGCTTAAGATCAGACGCCATCTCGGGTTAGACGGAAAGGAAGAACATGGGCCGCCCCTTACTCCCGGTGGAATCTTCCATGTCAGTCAAAGCCTTCGGGGTTAGACCGTGTGAAGAAATGAGGTAAGAATATAACATGAGGTGCTGGAGAAGTTTCTGGAGGTTTCGGGAAGACTGCCCAGGTAGGCAGCACTCTCCCTCAGTGTCCTTTGTGGGAAGGATGCGTCACCACACGTGCTGCGGCAGTGTGTGAAACAGCCTGTCCAGTCCTATGTTCTCCATCTCTACAGAAGAGGAGGAGTTCCATCCTGCCGCTCTCCCCATGAAAATTCAGTGCTTTCTCGGGGGTCCCCATGATTGTGTGTGAATGAAGACAATGTTGCATTTATCTTCCAATACAGAAAAGCAAGCACAAGTTTCTCGAATTTCATTCAGTAAAGCGGCCCGAGTTCTCTAGTCCTGTTCTACACTGTAATCAAGGAGAGAGCTATTCCCCCAAACAGAAAACACCTGCCAGTATCAAAAAACCAACCCCAAACTATAGCCGCTTTATTCCTATTCTCTACCCACGTACAGCAAAGTAACGTAACTATCAAACACTACCCAAAGAAATACGCCGTGCTCCTGTGATTAGACGTAAGTTTGGTTTCTCAGTATTGCAGACTCGGGAGGTTCTAAAAACTCCCACATACTATCAACAGCTTGCACATCCAGCATAATAAATACACAGGCTGCTCAGACGCCAGACCCCCTGGCTGAGGTTGGCAGGCAGGTGGTCGGTCTTGAACACACACTTCTGTGTGTTCACAGTGGGACTCCTCCACAAAGGCAAATGTTGCACGGGTGCTGCCTTGAGACCCCTGAACCTGTGACCCCAGTCAGGCGTTGAGAAGCTCGTCGTCTGAGTGTCCAATGGCGTCTGGGTTGGAGAGGGGATCCAAGTCTGCAAATAGATTGAACCAGGCTGACATGTCTTGGTTACCATTGTTGGGGGCTGGTAAAAAGGGAAGGAAAAAAAAAAGACATTAAGGAGATTCAGCTTTTGGAAATAATACTTTTGTACTACTTTTGTGATTTTGAAGCAGATGCTTAATAAAAATAACGTTGGCTGACAATGATTCAGTATATCCCCTTAAGGATAATTTTAAACCACAAATGCAAGTAACTTCTGTTTGGTGTCTCTTGGGGATGGTGACGAGGATCATCTTAGAAGGAATTTCAGATGATTTATAGAATGCTCTCAGAAAAGGTTTAAAGTTAAAGTAACTTCTGTTCCTCCCCCCCCAAAAAAACTTAAACTCTGCTTAAAACCTCTTTGTTGGGGCTGGAGAGATGGCTCAGTGGTTAAGAGCACTGGCTGCACTTCCAGAGGACCCAGGTTCAATTCCCAGGGCCCACATGGCAGCTCACAGCTATCTGTAACTCCAGTTCCAGGTGATCTGATACCCTCACACAGACATACATGGAAGCAAAACACCAATACACACGAAATAAAAAAAATAAAGCCACGAGGTGGTGACACATGCCTTTAATCCCGGGAGGCAGAAACAGGTGGATCTGCCACCTGTTTGAGACCAGCCTGGTCTACAGAACAAGTTCCAGGACAGCCAAGGCTACACAAGGAAATCTTGTTTTAAAAAACCAAAATAAATAAATACTACTTTTGTAATACTTTATAAATATTACTTTTATTTACTTCAAAAATATTAGACATAAAGGGGAAAATCCCTCCTAACATTATCATTTATACATCTGGAAGCTGTCTCTTTAATTTTTATTTCTCTTGTGAGGCAAAGTCTTGCTTTGTAGCTCAGGCTGGCTTCAGATTTGTCATTCTCTGTCTCAGGCTCCTAAATTTTGGATTATAGTTATGCACCATCATGCCCAATGCTCGTCAAAACATTTGCAATCATGGGCTGGGGAGGTGGCTCAGCAGGTAAGTGCCAGGTTTGACCCCCCAGGGATCATAGAGAGACAACACATTTTCTCCCTCTCTAAAAGCAATTTTTTAAAATGTAAAACATTTTGATAAGAACACTGTGGCTCAGACCCTAGTGGTTTTTGTTTGTTTGTGCGGTAGTTTGAATGTCATTGGCCCCCATAATCTCATAGGGAGTGACGATATTAGGGGGTGTGGCTTTGCTGGAGTGGGTGTGGCCTTGTAGGAGGGACTTTGAGCTTTCCCATGCTCAGGATACTGCCCAGTGTTTTAGCGGATTCCCTGTTGAGAGCAAGACCTACGACTCTTCAGCTACTCCTCCAGCACCACGTCTGCCTGCATGCTACCAAGTTCCCTGTCATGATGATATGGGCTGAACCTCTGACACTGTAAGTGAGCCACCCCAAGTAAATATTTTCTTTATAAGAGTTGCTGTGGTCTTGGTGTTTTTTCATAGCAATAAGCAAACCCAAACTAAGACACAATTTGGTACCAGGGACTGGGATATTGATTGCTGTCGTAGGCCTGACATGATTTTGTTTGGAGTAATATGGACTTTGGGAGTTTGGGTTAGGAAAGCAGTGGAATGCTTTAAATGCTACTTAATGGGCCATACTAGTAGAGCACGGAAGACAGTGGTGCTGAGTGTGATCTGATGAACTGTGGGGGCCACCTCAAGAGGTTTCAGAGAAGGATTTTAGTATGTTGCCTAAAGATCATTCTTGTGATATTTTGGTGAAGGAAGTAGCTGCTGTTTGCCCTTGTCTGAAGAGTCCACCTGAGGCTAAAGTGAAGAGTTTTTGATTAATTCTGTTGGCAGAGGAAAACTCAAAACAGCCTAGCATAGACACTGTAAGTGGTTTTTAGTGGTAATGAAATCACACACTTATACAGTCCCAGCACTGGGGAGTCAGAGGCTGGCAGATCTGAGTTTGAGGCCAGCCTGGTCTACAGAGCAAGTGTCAGGACAGCCAAGCTTAGGCGGGAAAGACAGAAAGTTGGTGAAGACGTAATTGAACAAGGGGGCCATGTTCCAGCTCCAGCCACTTGGTTCTGACTTTAGAGTTAAGGATAGAAGGAAAGAGTTATGGAATAAAGTTGCTGAGGCCAGGCATTCGTCAGGGGTGTCCCTGAATGGAGGCCTAGTAGAGAGGTCATTGCCTGAAGCTGTGAAGTTGAAGCTTGGATTACCTTGGAGATCCCACGATGTTGGAGATGACGCCAGAGTTATGGAATACCTGCTGAGGAATGTGGCTAACAGTGAACCAGCCCAAGAGAGAAGTGTGTTGCAGTCAACAGCACTGAACAGAGTTGGAGCATTTCCACATCAGACATGGAGATGCAGAGTTTGGAGTTTGCCCAGGGGGTTTGATCTTGCTTTGGTCCAGTATTTCTCACTGTGCTCCCTTCCCTACCTTTTGGAATGGTAATGTATCCTATGTCATTATATATTGGAAGTATGTGATCTGCTTTTTAATTTTGATTTTACAGGGGATTGCAGTTAAGAGATTGCATGAGTCTCAGAAGAGACTTTGAACTTTGAAACAAGTTTGGGATTGTTACTGACTATAGGGACTGCTAAGGTCAGACTGAATGCATTTTGCATTATGATTATGTCACAGCTTATGGGGGCCAGGGAGTGGAATTTGGTAATCTGAATGTAACTGGCCCCCATAATCTCATAGGGAGTGACACTATTAGGAGGTGTGGCTTTATTGGAGTGGGTGTGGCCTTGTTCGAGGAAGTGTGTCACTGTGGGGGTGGGTTATGCTCAGGATACTGCCCAGTGTGTCAGTTGACTTCCTGTTGCCTGCAAGATGTAGGGCGGTCAGCTATTCTTCAGCACCACGTCTGCCTGCATGCCACCATGGTGGGGACACCATGATGATAATGAATTTCTCAAACTGTAGAGCCTCTTCAAATGTCTGTTTGTTTTTATAAAAGTTGTCATGGTCATGGTGTCTCTTCTTACAGCAATAGAAACCCTAAACTGCCCTGGCTGTCCTGGAACCTGCTCTGTAGACCTGGCTGGCCTCGAACTCACAGAGATCCATTTGCCTCTGCCTCCCAAGTGCTGGGATTAAAGGGCAGGCTTTTTGGAGTGGTGCAGTGGGGAGGGGCTTGGACCTGCCTCGGCTCAGTGTGCTGGGCTCTGCTGACTCCGTGGGAGACCTTGATTTGGAGGATGTGGGGATGGGGGTGGCTTGGGAAGGAGGAGTGGGGGGAGGAGGGGGGTCTGTGGGTGGTATGTAGGGTGAGTAGAAAATTTCTTAGTTTAAAAAAAAATGGCAAAAAAAACCCGAAACTAGGACATGCTTGAATTTTCATCCAGAAAAAATAAAAATAAAAAAAATAAATGTGTCCTTTCAATCAGTTGGCAAAAGCATCTGTGCTCAAAAGATTAAGTTGACTTTAAAATGTTCTTTAATAATTAGAATAGGGTTGGGGATTTAGCTCAGTGGTAGAGCCCTTGCCTAGCAAGCGCAAGGCCCTGGGTTTGATCCTCAGCTCTGGCAAAATAATAATAACAATAATTAGAATATAATTTAAAGGGTTTTATTATGGAAAAAAAGTGTGCACTGCCACTGCCAGACAGGGTTTTGTTTTGTTTTGTTTTTTAATGCATTATCACTCTTACAAAGCAGTACCCTAGGTTGGGGATTTAGCTCAGTGGTAGAGCACTTGCCTGGCAAGCGCAAGGCTCCAAGTTCGATCCTCAGCTCCAAAAAAAAAAGAAAGGAAAAAAAAAAAAAACAACAAAAAAAGCAGAACCCTGCTTTTAAAGAATAAATTGTTTTATTGTATATTTGAGCACCTGCACACCTGGACCTGGAGTTAGACAGTTGTGAGCTGCCATGTAGGTGCTGAGAATTGAACCTGGCTCCTCTGGAAGAGCAGCCAGTGCTCTTAACCACTGAGCCATCGCTCCAGCCCCTCAACCCACCTAATTATTAATGTTTCAATCCCTTTCATTTAAGTACCTCCTAGAATGGAAAGTTTTGTATGTCAGTAGCCTGCAAAATTTCCTGTAACATATTCAAGGATACATGTTGATACATGAGAGCGAGGACTAACAGATCACACACAGCTGATAACTGGGTCATTTCAAAAGGCTACTAGTCCCTTATCTTTGGGTTACTGTTGCTGGGATGAAACACCATAACCAACAGCAATTTGGGGAGGAAAGAAGTCAGGACAGGAACCCAAACAGGGCAGGACCCTGGAGGCATGAGCTGCTGCAGAGGCCACCAAGGGGAGCTTCTTACTGGCTTGTTCCTCATGGCTTGCTCAGCCTGCTTTCTTATGGAACCCAGGACCACCAGTCCAGAAGTGGAACCATCCACAGTGGGCTGGGGCCCTCCCTCATCAATTACCAATTAAGAAAAATGCCCTACAGGCTTGCCTGCAGCCTGATCTTATGGAGGCATTTTCCCAACTGAGGCTCCCTCCTCTGTGATGACTCCAGCTTGTGTCAAGTTGACATAAAACTAGCCAGCACATCCCTGAAGGCCAAGGAGTCTAGAAACCATGACAGGGGCCATAAGGACAATCCAAGAACTGTATATGCACTGGGTCACAATCACGGAGAGATAAATGTAGTCCAACTCAGAACAGAGTCCAGGAACCCTCTTTGCTGTATCTGAGGCCCCAGGTGTCAGGGAAGAGCCTGCGGCCTGACTGTTTGGGTCCAGCTGCAGTTCTGGGAACTGAGGTCAAGTCAGCTGTCCACATGCAAGGACATCTTTGAGTCCTGTGCGTTCTACTTCCAGTGAGTGATGCTGGGTAAGTTTCCACCTCTGCTTCAGTCATACAGTGCCACTTACATATGACATGGGAGAGCAAGCAGACAGGCTGCCAGTGATCACGGCTATGCCTGACACCTACTTGATGAATGTGTGAAAATTATAAGACAGAAAATTAATTTCCTTATCTGTGATTAGAAAAAGAAAACTCGGGCGGTGGTGGCACACACTTTAATCCCTGCACTTAGGAGGCAGAGGCAGATGGATCTCTGAGTTTGAAGCCATCCTGGTCTACAGAGTGAGTTCCAGGACAGCTAGGGCTGCACAGAGAAACCCTGTCTCCAAAAAAAAAAAAAGAAAAAAAGGAAAGAAAAGAAACTTCTTTTTTTTGAGAGAGAGAGGTGGTTTTGAACTCATGGCAGTCCTCCTGCTTCACCCTCCCATTCTGGTAAAATGACATCATTCTGATCACTCCTCATCCCACCCCCTCGAAACTGAGCAGCAGTATTGTGGTGAATCTTATGCATCTATTTTGGTTTATATCTAAATGAACTTGTCTAGTTAGGAATGGAATTGCTTAATGATAAATATATGTATGTCCAGTTAAAACAGAGATTGCAAAAACCTTTTTCCTAATATTCCATTTAATTTGTACTTCTTTAATCTCTAAGGCTGTCTTTCCTGCCACATCCTTGTGAACATAGGGATTGTCTTCTCATTGTAGCCACAGTGTTGCATTCTTAGGTTTTGTTAATGTTGGTTGGGGCTGGCCTGTTGCTGCTTGGTCTCTGTAACACAGTCTTGCTACATAGCTTGGGCTGGCCTCTAACCAGCTATGGCCTGTGCTTGCTGGCTCTTCCTGCTCGGTCTTTGAGTATTGGCCCCTGGGGACTAAAGGAAGTGCCATCTCACCTGGCTTTCCCATGGGTGTTGCCCTGTTTTCATGGTGTTGGACTGAACCCACACGTGCACATGTTAGATAGGCACTCGACTTCTGAGCTAGTTCTGGGTCCTGAATTTCAGCTTCAGTTTGCATTTAATGACTAATGAAGTGGCACACTTAATGAGTTAATATATCCCCCCTCCCCCAGTTTTTAGAGACAGGGTTTCTCTGTGTAACACTCTGTAGACCAGGCCGGCCTCGAACCCAGAGCTCTGCCTTGAGTTCTGGGATTAAAGGTGTGTGCCACCACCGCCCTACATGAGTTAATTTCTGAGTTACCAGACTTTTCATTATTACTTTATGCCCAGAGCCCACAGCCACCTTTTTCCTGCTGTGCCTTCCCTCACAAAGCAAAGCAGCCTGGGTTCGGGGCCTTTCTCAGGACCTCTGCTTGGTTTTGTTGGTGGTGGTTTTGTTTGAGAGTGAGACTCACTCACTATGTGGACCAGGCTGGTCTTGAACTCACAGAGATCCACCTGCCTCCTACTCCCGAGTGCTGGATTACAGGCGTGAGCCACTGTGCCCGGCAGTATCTTTGCTTTCTGTGTACTATGAGCCATGACAGTCTGCCACATGGAATTCTCGGTCCTCAGCTATGAGGCAAAGTGGTCCTTTTCTAAATTCTCCTGAATCTCACTGAGTATTAATGCAGTGAAAAGAGGTGACTTACATTTTAATTTCTTGGGACTCTGTGAAGGCACTGTCAGGTTCTCTGAGTGTTCTGATTCCTCTTGGGAGACCCAGCCTTTGGGGGGAGCACAGAGAAAAAGAAAGGGTCAAAAGCTGGATTCTCCGTCTGCCAGAGGTAAGCAAGTACCTGACTGACCGCCATCTCCTTAGTCTCTGCCTTTTGATGGGGAGTGTTCACATTTACAGACATTGAGAGAGGTTTGCAAACTTGTACACTTTTTTTTTTCTTTCTGTTTTTCCTTCCTTTCCTTATTTGTTATTAAGGATTGCTGGTTTACTGTGCTGGGCTTGATGGGCTGATCATGCCCATTCTTACTTTTAAGATAGTCAGCAAATCTTTACTGATTATTTAATCACTTCACACACGCCTTTGCTTTGCCTGTAGATAAGTATGAAGAGCAGTGTTTTACTGTAAAGCACAAAACATTACTGCTGCTGGGGGTCGTGGGACTTTGAGAGATGAGATCCAGGGATATACGGGAGGAAGCACTACCACTACAGCTGTGAAAACAGGAAACAACCACTGGAGTCCCAGGAGATGTGGACCCCACTTCCATGTGCCTCAGAAAGTTCAAGGATTGGATTGGAAGTCCACAGCTCAGACTCCTGTCTGAGCTGACGTGAAGGCTGAACGGGAGTTAAAGAAGCAGTAGTGGCCAGTGGTGCCCCAGGCCTTTAATCCCAGCACTCCTGAGGCGGAGGCCAACCTGTCTACAGAGCAAGTTCCAGGACAGCAGGGCTACGCAGAGAAATGTGGTCTCAAAAATCCAAAGGTGGCGGCGCCCTCGGGACTCTGGAAGTACTTAACCCGGTGGTGGACAGTGGAACTTTGAAGTGAGTCTGGAGGTGAGAGAGCTGATGCAGATGAGTTTTACCCTGCAGCTAGCTCACCCTGCTGTGCTTTTATAAAAATGGAAGTGGTGTGCTGACCCAAGTCTGTGGGAGTGACTGGAGGCGTGTGGAGGAGGAGCCGAGAGGCCGGAGACCTGTGGGACTCAGTTGCAGCAGCACAGACAACCAAGTGAGTTCCGAGTGGGGACAGGACGGGCTCAGTTTGAGACCAGCACAGACGAGGGGCAGAAGGACTCCAAGGTGCAGGCCTGACACAGGACCACCCGTGGGGTTGCTGGTGACCCCTTCGCTAGGACAGCCCTCTGCCCCACACCCCCCACCCACACCCCCGCTCTCTCCAGTGTCCACCCCTGCCCCCCCCCCACCCCCCCAGTAATTCTGAACCCTGTAGGAAAAAACCACCAAGTTTTGCTTGGGGTGGTGTTGGCATCACCTGACCCAGGAGCAGCTTAGTAGGTCAGTACTGTAAACCAGAGGCTGGAGCAATGGGTGTGGAGCACCTGGGTTTGGCGGAGGATGCAAGGAGACAGCCCTTGTTTCAGACTTGCTGGCAGCTGTGCTGTGATTTACATTTGGTACTTGTCCTGTCGGTTGGTGTGACTGCAGACTTTACCTAGTAGTGGTGAAGCTGAAATCCCTTTCCCCTGATTCTAGCGTCAACAACCACAGGAGCTGGGCTCAGCAGCCACAAAGCCCCGTCCAAACGTCTCATCAACACTTACTGGCGCGCGTTCCAGCATGAAGGCCCAGGTCAAAGAGCTGTGAAGGAAGGAACTGGGAGGAGGAGGAGGAGCGAGGCCCCGACCCCCCTGAGGGCTCCTGGGAGCGGAGGTCAGCGCTGGGGCTCCTGCAGGCCGGCTGGCATTCCTGTGTGCATTCACTAGCACTTGAAGACGTGGGGCTTAGGAGGCTGCTCAGAAACGAGAATTCCTTCTCAAAATCGTCTCCTTCCAGCGAGTCTCTAGGCTGAGCTCTTGCAGCTGCTGGGTGAGAACAGAAGAGCAAGGGGTTTACCTCCTTCTGAGGAAACGAGCGCAGGACATTGGAGAACTGATCCGGTTCTCCTTTATGGCATTAGCATGATTGTACAACAGCTCTATTGATTAGAAGTCTTCAGTTATTTCTAACGAGACAGGACTGAGATCAGAATGGTGGAAACAGTTGTGAATGCCCATGAAGACAGTAAGCTCCTGCCTGTGAGATGGAGACCACACAAGCCTGTGCGGTAAGGGACACAAGGAGCGAGGCGATGCTCCGGCACCCACGGCGGCGTGGCGCGGGGATTCCATGGCAACCGATTCCTGCACATAGACGCAGCATGCTCAAGAAGGGGAGGAGATAGACAACGTGCTTTGATCACAGGAGTGAAACAATGTTAAGGCTAGAAAAAGTCCTTTTACTGTTTTAAGACCTTCAGTGAAACAATTTTAGCTGAAAGAAAAAAACTTCCTGAAACACTATGGTAATATTTCATAATCCATGCGATAAATACCAAGAATGAAGGAGAGGTTGCGGTGCCCTTCACAGGGCCTTCACTCCAGTATGACCAGTGAAAGTCCCAGGACTATTCAGGATATGAAATAACCCCAAAAGACATTTACGTAAAAGCTCCAGAATTCGGGAAGACCTGGAGAGCCTGTGGTATTCGTACTGAGGACAGTCCTCTCCCACCATAGCCATTCTAGCCTGGAATACCCAGTCTCACTTGAGGGGCTCCCCACCCCCCCCCCCATTTCACAATCTGTCCTTTTAGCTGAGGCTAAATCCCACAACTACAGTCAAGAGCAGAGGCTCCCATCGCCTCCCCTCGGATGGACACTGAGTGCCGGGAAGGAGGACAGAGGAATTAAGGGGAAGAGCGGGCCCTGCTCACTGGCAAGAAGCGGAGATCAGCACAAGTAACTCTCCCTTAAGTTCTTTCTCTGTCTCAGCTGACGCCCTGCGGCTTCCTGAGTCATCTGAAAGCCTGTGTGACCCTACGGCTGTAGGTTTTGCCTTAAAAAGTATAATTCTGTCAGGGCATCTGCACAGGCTCCATATACTCTGATTTGTCAGAGAGAGAGGTTTCTTTTCTTCCCAAGTGCTGGGATTAAAGACAAATGCTGCCACCACCTGGCTGAGAAAGGTTTCTTAACTTTCTGATATGTAACTTCATAGAGCTAATGCTAAGGCAGTTAATTGTAACTTTCCCTTGAGAAGCCCATGCCCACGCTTAGGTCTGTCTTATTTTTTCCCTGAGCATCTTACTACTGCTTAAATCTTTGTAAAATAGGACTTTTCATAAACTGCAACTCAGAAGAAATCACCTGCCTCTGCCTCCCAAGGGGTGGGGTTAAAGGCATGTGCCACCCTCACCTGACCAGAATTTTTAACTGAGTGTATTTACCAGTGTTTATATGTGCGCATGTGGTGGCATGTGTGTGAAGATCTTAGGTCAGTTTCAAGGAGTGGGTTCTGTTAGTAGCTCCATTTTATGCTGGGTCTCTATCTTGGTACCCACCAACCCTTTGTCACTGGACAGTATCTCTGACTCAATGACCCCACACAAAAATGTACAGCTGTGCACATCTACTTGTTAGGATATGACTGCTTTTCTTGCTTCCATAACTTGCTTATGAAGATACCCAAAGATTTGTTTTGAGTTGCCTTAATCACTTGAGATTGTTCATCCTGCGAGCAGCTAATGAATAGATCTTTTAATTACCATTGGATCCAGTCTGTGGTCTTTTCCCAGGTGCCCTTCCTCTACCATGTGGCTCCTGGGCAAGGAACTCAGGGCATCATGTGTGATGGCAGGTGCCTCACCAGCTGAGCCATTTTGATTCCCAAACTCGACTTTTCGTGTGGGTGTTGAAGATCCAAACTTAGGTCCTCATCCTTGTGCAATTAATTATATTGACTGAGCCAGCTGCCTAATGCCTGTCTCAGTTTTCAATTAGTATTTTATGTGTATGAGTGTTTTGTCTGCATGTGTGTATATGTACTAGTGAGCATGCTTGGTGTCCTTGGAGTTGTCAGATCCCCTGGAACTGGAGTTATAGATGGTTGTGAGCCACCAAGTGTGTGTTGGGAATCAAACCTGGGTCCTCCGGTAGAGTGGCCAATGCTCTTAACCACTAAGCTATCTCTTCAGCTCCACTATTAATATTTAAAGATTTACTTATTTGTGCATGTGGGTGCTTTTGTCTGCATGTACATCTGTATACTAGAAGGGCGTATTATCCCTCCTCCTAATAAGACTCCAGTTCTGCTCTGGAATTCTTTTCTGAAGCCATAAACCTTGAGTTTCCCTGAGTTGAGGTCCCTAAAACATTTAGGGGTGTCTTTTTTTTTTAAAAAGATTTATTTATTTATTATGTATACAGAAGAGGGCGCCAGATCTCATTACAGATAGTTGTGAGCCACCATGTGGGTGCTGGGAATTGAACTCAGGACTTCTGGAAGAGCAGTAGGTGCTCTTAACCTCTAGGCCATCTCTCCAGCCCCTAGGGGTGTCTCTTCATGGAGCTGGAGGTGACGGTAGAGCTGAGTTCCTGTCCCTCACCACTGACACGGTCCCTGGCCCTGCAGAGGAAATGGTGGTTTCAAGCCAAGAGCACCTAAGGTCCAGCTACCCCTCCTCACAAGCACTCAGCTTCAAAGGCGAGGGTGCCACTCAGAAGCACACCACTACTGCCCATGCTCCAGCTCAACCATCAGACAGAGAAGAGAGGATTCCTAACCTTCCCAAAGAAACTCCATGCTCCAACAACTGCAGAGAATTCAAGCCTAAGAATGTTCTCAGAGACACTGGAGCTATGCTAAGAGACTCGGGAAAAAGACACTCTTGCTGGATGTAGAGGCTAAACCGTGGCCAGCTACTTTGCCTGAAAGAACCAGGGAGGAAGCTGGCAGGGGTCAGAACAACTGACTTGGGGGACGGTTCCTCAAATAGAGTCCAAGTGTGACTGCTTGGTCTGTGAAACAATTTGTACTGTAACATTCCTGAAGTCAGTAGAGCGACCAGCTGGAAATGAGTGGCGCTGACGAGCCAGCTGTGGTCAGGGAAAGACTGCAAAACGGACAAAGCTGCCGCCACAGGGGAAGAGTCTCCTGACCCTGAGGGGAAGAGAGGGGAAGATGAAGAACAGACCCCATTAAAGTAGTTCCTCGTCTTACTAAAAAACAAACAAGTGGGAGACTAACACCCAGAGTTACTAAAACACATTTACAAAATCCAGTTTTCAGCAAATGCTCATGGGGCATGTACTAGCAAGAAGGCAAAAAACTAGAAGCTATGTGCGCATTGACTGGATGTCATATTTAATACTCAGACTTCCAGTCACTTAGCTATTCAGCAAACTGAAGGAATGCATGATAAGAGAAAGAGGAGGGGGAGATGAGGAGCAGGCTGGTGGCTAAGCCCCAGAGACCAAGCAGATGGGTGGGGAGTGGTCTCTCCACAGATGCCAGCTTGGAGCTTGGGTTGCTCTCGTTATCTCCCCAAGAGCCAGGGAAGCCGGGACACGAAGACGGCAGGAAGCATTTCTTGCTTCACCCCTCTCCAACTCCAAGAAGCTCACAGGAGAGCGGGGCGCAGATAACCTGCCCTTTAGGAGGAGGGAGTCAACTAAGTGCAAGCCTTAGCTTGAAATGTGGTACTAAGTTCACTAGGTGAAACCCAGTGACAGACAGACAGATGGCCCCACAGTCCCTACCCCTAGCACCACCAACTGATGCTCTAGCCCTGTGGTTCTCAAACTTCTAAGTTGAGACCCTTTAATACACTTCCTCATATTGTGGGAACCCCCAGACATAAAATGATTTTGTTGCTACTTCCTAACTGTAATTTTGCTACTGTTATGAATTATAATGTAAATACCCATGCTATCCAGTGGTCTTAGGCAACCCCTGTGAAAGGGTGATTCAAGCCCCGAAGGGGTTGCTCTCCACAGATTGAGAACCATTGTTCCAGCCTTTAGCCAGACTGCCAAGTAACTATCCATCAGCCCTTCCCATTCAGACGTCATACTGGGGCTCAGAGCAGGGCAGTAATCACAGGACTTCACCTTAGAACTCAGCATAGGGCCCACTAGGTGAAACCCAGCAGTAGGAGACCTGAGGACTCTATCCTTAGGTCAGCTCTTAAGATGGAGCTACCCGATTTGCAGTGGCATCAGGTGCAGACCCCACTCTGGTGGGCTGCATCGCTCTGAGCACTACATTTCTGCTTGGTGAACAGGCTCAAAATTGCACTGGTCTCTGTGGCAGAACCTAGCTTAGTATGATTTAGGCCAAGTGACTAACTACTACCAAAGTTCCCAAATTTGGGTAGACATGAAGCAAGACTGAAATGTGATTGCTGGCTGGTAGAACCCAACATTGGGGCAGTCCTAATGATCCCTGTCCCTAGGCCAGTGCTGAGGACAGGCCTCAGGGCCTGCCCGAATGTCAGGGAGACCCTGGGCTCATGTTGATTAGACTTACAGTCAGTCTGGCATTAACAAGCTATTCGCAGTAGTTTTGGACCGTGAGTTCAGCAGCAGCAGCAGCAGCAGAGAGTCCATTTTGGTCCTAACCCTGTCCTTCCTCACTGCTGGTCTTAGGCTGTAGAACCCAACTATGACCCAGTATTTCAGTGTTGGTCACTACAGGGCTACCTATCCCATCTCTCCCCAAATGACAGCTGTCGTAATATAGAAGGCAACTGTCCACTTGGGGAAGACAAGGGAAGTAGATGTCAACTTACTGCATGAGAGCCTGGGGCTGGCGCCTCGGATGATATGCACAGTAAGAGGGGATACTGCGGTGCCTGACTACAGCCAGCGACAGTGGATGGCGTCCTGGAGTGGGAGTTAGATCGAGTTGAGAGCTGCCCTGTGGGTGCTGGAAACCAAACCCAGGCTCTCTGCAAGAGCGGTAAGTGCCCTTCAACTGCTGAGCACCTCCAGCTTCTATCTTCTGAAGCTAGTATTTTCACATTTCGTTCTTTGTGACCAGTGTTGAGTTGTTACTGTTACAGCACTGATCTTATAAACAAGAGGTTTGATTGGTAAGTCTTGAGGTAATCCACAAAGCAAAAGACTAGTTAACACACCAGAAATAGAAAGGACTCAACGCACACTGAAGGAAAATCACCCACAGGGAAACTGTAAGGTGAGGAGAAACTAGGAAGCCCGTATAAAGCAGCAGTAGCAAGGGAGGCCATGCTGGTGGGAGGCCATGCTGACGCACACCTTTAATGCTGGCACGCAGAGGCAGCTGGATCTGAGTTTGAGATCAGCCTAGTCTACATAGCGAGTCTCAGGCCTGTCTGGGTTACACAGAGAAACCCTGTCTCCAAAGGGGGTGGGTGGGGAGGAATGGGACATGTAGCAAGATCATACCTAGCAATGATTTAAAAATAGAAATGGATTTAATTCTTCCATTAAGAGTCAGGGACAGCCGGACAGTGGTGGCGCACGCCTTTAATCCCAGCACTCTGGAGGCAGAGGCAGGTGGATCTCTGTGAGTTTCCTAGTCTACAAAGTGAGTTCCAGGAAAGGCGCAAAGATACACAGAGACCCTATTCTCGGAAAAACAAAAAGAGTCAGGGGCTGGGGGCTGGAGAGATGGCTCAGTGGTTAAGAGCACTGACTGTTCCTCCAGAGGTCCTGAGTTCAATTCCCAGCAACCACATGGTGGCTCACAACCATCTGTAATAAGGTCTGGTGCCCTCTTCTGGCCTGCGGGGACACATGCTGTATATATGTTAGGGACTGTGACTGTATTTTTGTGTGTGTGTGTGTGTGACTGTACTTTTTAAAAGTCCCAATTATATGTGGCTTAAAACTATCAGTTGGCCTGAGAAGTGGACAGAGTAGAGTTACAAAGTGGCAACTTTTCAAATGTAATTTAAACCAGTCTTTTAAAACCATCTTTTAAGAGTGTGACAAACTATCCTGCCACTACAATGTGGTCATTTCAATTTGGCGCATCTACCGTCTTACCTGGTTCTCTCTCAAGTCTCTCTTCCTCTTCTGACAGAGCTACTCTAAAGTAAAAACAGATTTTGGTTAAAATACATTTGAGGTTCATAGCCCCCAGTTTCATATAATTAAAGTTTTAATTCAAGAGGTACATAAAACACTTGTGTGTGTAGACGAAGTCTGTAACAGAGTGTGTCCTATTTCTATAGATCTGCACAGGCTGTAAAAACCCTTATTCTTCTGTTTCTTTTTTTTTTTTCCACACCCTTCCCCCCCCCCCCTTGGTTTTTCCAGACAAGGTTTCTCTGTGTAACAACCCTGGCTGTCCTGGAACTCACTCTGTAGACCAGGCTGGCCTCAAACTCAGACATCCACCTGCCTGTGCTGGGATTAAAGGCATGGGCCACCACCACCTGGCTCCCTGTTCTTATTTTCCACCCCTTATTTCAGTAAACAGTAATTCAGAGTGTATATCTGGATCATAGGCACTGGACCAATACAAGGTTGAATATTCCCAATTTGGAAATCTGAACTCCGGAATGTCCACAACCTTTTTAATAACAAGATGATGGGCTAAATAGAAAACTTGTTTATCATGAGGCTTGTTTTCTGGACACACTATTTAATAGAGAGTGATGTCTCAGGTTACAAGCACAAGACACATGGAACACACAGCAGTTCCTTTGCATTCATGACTTCTTTCAGTACGGCCTTCTAAAAAAGGGGAGAACATGGGGTAGAATTACGTAGAAATTTCTGGAGTCTTTGCACTCACTGAAGAAACCACTGTTTCTTACTCTTTTTTTTACTGTGTCTTAGAGCATTGCCCACAGACTTTGGAGCTTATTTTGTAAATTAGAATTATCCTAATCAATTAGCTTTGGTACCTGTCCTGGAACTCGCTCTGTAGACCAGGCTGGCCTCGAACTCACAGAGATCTGCCTGCCTCTGCCTCCCGAGTGCTGGAATTAAAGGTATGTGCCACTACCGCCCGGTTAGTATGTCTTTAAAGACATGCAAAGACTAATACAGTGTCAATTAAAAAAAATACTAAAAACCTAGTAAGGCAGTGGTGGTGCATGTCTTTAATCCCAGCACTCAGGAGGCAGAGGCAGGTGGAACTCTGTGAGCTCGAGGCCAGCCTGGTCTACAGAGTGAGTTCCAGGACAGCCAGGAGTGGAACAGAAAAACCTTGTCACAAAAAAAAAAACAAAAAACAAAAAACAAAAAACAAAAAACAAAAAAAACCTTTCAGAGTAAGTAATTTAGGATTTGGAATGAAGTTTCCGATGATAGTACATGTATATGCTATTTTTAGAACGGCTTGGCTGAAGTGTTTGTAAAACTGCTTGGTAACTCAAAAGAATAGCTTTTATACTATGGAAGATACATGACATTTTCAATAAAGCTTCCCTGTGACAATGGAAAACTGTTTAGTCATGACTTCTTCTTGTTGTTTCTTTTTCTTTTTCCTTCTTTTTTTTTTTTTTTTTTGGACAGGATCTCACTACATAGCTCTGTTTGACCTAAAACTCGCTCTTGTAAACCATGCTGGTCTCCAACTCACAGAGATCCGCCTGCCTCTGCCTCCTGAATGCATTCATGATTTTAAATGTCAACAAAGAACAACGGTAAATCTTATTTATACATTTTATATGTACAAACATCTAGTTTGGATTTCCCATAGAGAAATACTATTGTTGGGATCACCATCAACTCAACAGTACCTGTCACTCCCGGCAGAGTTTGGTGCTGTCAAGACAGCAAAGCCTGGGCAGAGCACAGGGAAGTGGGCATGAGCAAGGCCTTAGCTCCTAGGCTTGGCTGTGTCATTTGGAGATTGATTTCTAACAGTTACTGGTCCTGGACCTGCCTGTGCTCCTGATGGCTCTTCAGGCTTCCCTGCTGTGAAACAATCTTTTTCTACACTGTGACTGTATATGACTCACTGGCTAATAAAAAGATGATTGCCGGATAGCTGGGCAGGAAGAGATTGAGCTCTTCAGCCAGACTAGGAGAATGCTGGGAAGAGGAAGGGCAGGGTCAGAAGAGTGGCCAAGAAACTCGGAGATAGCGATACTTGCTGGGGGACAGGTAAAGCCATGAGCCACGTGGCAATACACAGATGAATAGAAATGGGTTAATTTAAGTTGTAAGAGCTAGTTAGTAATAAGCCTGAGCTATTGGCCGAGCAGCTATAATTAATATAAGTCAGAGTGGTTATTGGGATCTGACAGGTAAGGAAGAAATATCTGCCTACACTTCCCTACAGTACTCGGTTCTTAACACAATGCACATTCTTCCTCATGACGGAAGCCTGGAGTCGGCACCACAGTTGACTGGTACCGTTCTCTCCTGTGCCTACCATGTTGATGGCAGGAGAAATACGTCAAATGCTTGTGTTGTTTGGAAAAGTGACATAGAGCCAGAGAGGAGATGCATCCAGGGGTTCCACAGCAGCAGAGACGGCTTCCACCTACTTACTTATTGAGGTCTGCAGTGAGTCGGCTGCCTTCTGCTGCTTCTTCGTTGTAGTCTGCAGTGAGGTTGCCTGGTGTGTCTTGTAGTCGCTAAGGATATGAAATTTAATGTTCAGTAGATTGAAAACTCTATTTCTTTTTACAAACAAAGGGAGAGTAGAAACTTTAGACAACAATATGAAATAGAAATTGTTCTGAACAGAGAGTGAGAGCTGTGGGAATGTGGGTTGGTGTAATTACACTGAGCCCCTTGCACACAGTTCTTCATCCTGGCTGCCTACGGGAAGGTTAGCCTTAGGGAAAGGTCAGCAACTTGTGATAGGTCCAAAGAAAACACACTGCCATGTCGGCCTGTACGGTAACCCTCAATACATAACTAAAGATGTTTTGCTTCAATTCTGAGGAGAAATTAGGCATATAATTTTGCCTAAATAAATAATACATTATTCACTGAAGCATTTATTTGTTTGTTTGTTTATTTAGTGGTTTTTTGAGACAGGGTTTCTCCATGTAGCTTTGGTGCCTGTCCTGGATCTCGCTCTGTAGCCCAGGCTGGCCTCGAACTTGGAGATCCACCTGGCTCTGCCTCCCGAGTGCTGGGATTAAAGGTGTGCGCCACCGCTGCCTGGCTTAAGAGCTCAGCTCTTGATCCTGAGCCACTGCCTCCAGCACCGTGCCTCTTCTGCATCTACTCCCCTTCCCTCTCCTAGCATACTAGAACCTCAGCCTGCAAGGCTCCTGGGCATTTTACTCCGACTGCTGGCTTTGGATCCTTAGCAGTGGGGAAAATGTTTCCCAAGGTTCCATGGGTTTGAAACTAAGCCGAGCCAAAGAAAGTTCCAGTGTTATCACTTAATGAAGTGTGATACAGCTAAAGAAGAGAACCTGGAGACATACCTTGAGAGCTAGGAAGTCATAGGGATGAAAGCCAGCACAGGCCTCCTGGATTTGGGACATCGTTTGAGCTGTTTTCTTCCAGAACCCAAGCAATGTTCTCTGCGGAAAAAGAAAGGTAACATTACAGTTCTGCCCTGTCTTAAGGATCGGTTTCCTCACTGCTGTGGTGCTCAGTAACAACTGTCCGAGTATAGGGAACAGAAAGAACCGTAGATCACAATTCTTCATTAATAAGAGAATGAAAACCAATGGACCTAAAAGCCTCGGAATCCAAAACAGGAACACCAAAGGCATAAAAACACCAATCTCTCTATGTGTAATCTTTATGTTAACATATATAAGCATTTATGTGTATAGCATATATAAGCATGGTGTGTCTATAGAGGTCAGAGAACACCTTGTGGGAGTTGGTTCTCTCCTTCCACTGTGTGGGTCCCAGGGACCAAATTCAGGTCATCAGCCTTGATAGCAAACATCTTCACTTGCTGAGCCATCTCATTGGCCCACAGGATCCTTTTTTGTGTTTTGTTTTGCTTTGTGAGACATTCTTACTATGTAGCCTTGGCTGGCCTGGAACTTGCTATGTAGACCAGGATGTCCCCAAACTCACAGAAATTCACCTCTTAATCCGGAGTGCTTGGATTAAAGGTGTGTGCCTTTCCTTTTATTTTTTTTTCTCTTTCTTCCTTCCTTCCATTCTTCTTCTCCCTCTCCCCTCCCCCCTCTTCCCCTCCCCCCCCTCTTCCCCTTCTTCCTATTCCTCCTTGTTTTTTTTTTTGTTTGTTTGTTTTGTTTTGTTTTTATGAGACAGGGTTTCTCTGTGTAATCCTGGAACTTGCTCTGTAGACCAGGCTGGTCTAGAACTCACAGAGATCCACCTGCCTCTGCTTTCTGAGTGTTGGAATTAAAGGTGTGTTCCACCACCACCCCATAACTATCTTTTTATTACAGAAAATATTTATTATTAAATTTGGCCTTCCTTGACCCTTCATGTGTTATTTAGCTAACTCAGATAATTTGTAATCTTCCTTGATGCTTCAAGATTCCTGTTGCAAGACAAAGGCTGAATGAATGGAGGAGTACCAGGCTCGTAGCTGTTAAACTACAGATTGCCATTGCTTTCATTGTCAAGGACATCTTTTTTTTGAGTCTTGATTCCATAGTACTAAACTGAATTAGGAATACTGCTTTAATACAGCAATGAATAACCACCTTCTTTCACTAATTCTTTCCTCATTCAAATACAGTTTCCTACGTGCTGTTTTGAAATACACATTAAAGTGAGCAATTACTACTTGTAAACAGCTAGTATTCACTGTAGATTATTCATGTGACATGAGGGCAACAAACGTGCAGGTGAGTGCTGCAGAATATTTAACTGGTGGTAAGGCTCATTAAGGAAGGGAATGGCTCAGCTGCCTTTAGCCTACTGGCTATGGGTGGGTTAGGACTTCTGATGGTCTTTTCTGTGTCGAACACACAGATTGCAAGCCCAGCACCACTTAGAGTTCTTTGGCAGCTCTCACACAATTGAGCCTGTATGATAATGAGTATTCAGAGACGGTAATGCCTGCGGGGAGCTCACCAACCTAAGACAAAGCACCTGTGTGGCCTGGACAGGTGTCTCCATGACAGGTAAGGTGACCTCCTGACGTCCCACACAACCTAAGTCAGAAGCTCATTTTTTTTGGTAAAAGGGGGGGACCTGTACGTCTCTAGCTCTGTTTTGGGTAACTGTTGCCTTGCTTGCTGACCTTGACCTTGATATCCTCCCTATGCTAATTCCCTGCGAGATTCCACCCTCCTGAATGCTTAAGGGAAGCTCCTTGTCTGTGTATCCAGCATATTGAGCATTAACAGCTTAGATGCAAGACTGTAAAACACCAGGAGCGGGGGTGGGGATTTAGCTCAATGGTAGAGCACTTGCTAGGGCCTAGGGTTCGATCCTCAGCTCCAAAAAATAAAATCAGAAGCGAACTTCTGCCCTCCGGGGTTCTCTCATTGTGCTGTAAGCCTGTATTTAAGACCTCCTCCCTCCTTCAATAAACGACATTCGCATTAAAAAAAAAAAAAAAAAAAAAGAAGAGGGGGTCAAGATCATGATGGGGAAACCCACAGAGACAGCTGACCAGTGCTAGTTGGAGCTCACTGACTCTGGACTGACAGCTCAGGAACCTGCATGGGACTGAACTAGGCCCGCTGAATGTGGGTGACTTGTGTGGCTTGATCTGTTTGTGGGGTCCCTGGCAGCAGGGCCAGGACTTATCCCAGGTGCATGAACTGACTTTTTGGAACCCATTCCCTGTGGTGGGATACCTTGCTCAGCCTTGATACAATGGGGAGGGGCTAGGCTCTCCTTCAACTTGGTATGCCAGCCTTTGTTGACTACCATGGGAGGCCTTACCCACTCTGACGAGTGGATGGGGATAGAGTGGGAGGGAGGTGAGGAGGCAGGAGAAGGGGAGGGAGGGGGAACTGGGGTTGATGTGTAAAAATGAAAGAAAATTTAATAAATATATTTAAATTAAAAAAAAGATGTGGTGCATTTGTTTTACTAAGTAAAAGTGTATTGTTGTTTTACCTTGCCTGTTTAAGACACCCAATTGGTCTAATAAAAAGCTGAACAGCCAATAGCAAGGGAGGAGGTACAGGCAGGACGTCTGGGCTGGGAGAGTAAGTAGGAGGAGGAATTTAGGCTTGGGGGAAGAAAAAGAGATGCCAGAGAGATCCTAGGGGCCAGAATGACAGATGTGGAGGAGGCAGGAAAGTAGGACATACAGAATGAAAGAAAAGTAAAAGCCCTGAGGCAAAACATAGGTGAATAGACGCAGGTTAAATTAAGTTAAAAGAGCTGGAGGGAAAAGCCTAATCTCAGGCTGAGCATTGACAATTAATAATAAATCTCTTTATTTGGGAGCTGGTTGGCAGCCCAAAGAAAATTCCAGCTACAAATGGCGCCCAACATGGGGCTCAAATTGCCACACAGGGCCTGAGAAAGCCGAAGAAAAAACTGGACACAGCTCCTCTTGGAGGCGCTGCTGTGCAGCAGAGCACTTGAACAGCCGGCACACTAAGAAACAGCAAGCTCAGTAAAAAACGCCTGCCACCGTGCAGGCACCAACTTCCTAGAGCAGAGGTGCTTCAATGCAGCTCCCACTGAAACACAACCCTCAGCCAGGCTCGCCTGCTTAAGGCTCAGTTCTCATGGATCCTGGGAGCTGGTAGAGCCAACTGGCAGAGCCACAGAGGGCCTAGCTGCTGCTTAGTAGTTCAAGGTTTGGCTCACACTATCAGAGAATGCTACAGGTGCACAGTAAAACAGGTCCAGACTGGGGGAAAGTGGGAAAATAAGTTTAAATATAGTTTAAAAATAAGTCTTTAAAGGAAAGAGTAATATAAAAAGAATAAGTCACATAAAGATGGGAAATACACAGGGAGCTCTGTATGGCGTTTTGCTGACTTAATTATTTGAATGCTGATGAGTGAACAACAGCTGCTTAGAGACATGGGATTCTAAAAGGTACTGCTGAATTTAAACAGCCTAGATACTCAAGGGATGTCTTAATCTTAAAATGGGAGTCAGAAAATGTATTGCATTGGGGGAGAGGTTATGCTTTTGTTTCCACAGGAAATGAAAGCCTGTGGATTCCTTCAAAAATCAATAGAGACCAGATTTGATTGGGGGAGACCCCCTGAAAATCTTGACTATAGACATAAAGAAATAAACCTAGAAAAACTACAAGACAGGTGACACATGCTGATCCCTTGTTAATGGAAAGAGCTCTGAGAGTGGATGAGACATAAATCTTTTTGGCTACAGAGTCCCAGAGTTCTGTATTCAGAACAACTTAAAGGCTGCTAGCTGAAATGTTCAGCCTTACAGACTATTCTAGCCAGGACTTCAGATATACCTACACTTTCTCATGACACTGAGACTGGACAACACATGTTATGGCTAGTTTTCTTAGGACTTCATCATTATCTAATTTTCTCAGGGTCTCCTGGGGATGTCACCACCCCCAGATAACATGAAGCAGTCTAGAGAATACAACACCCACATTCCCAAGAGGTGAGGTGGGTGGTTTTTGGTCATTTGGTGGGTTATGGATGTTTGTCATCATTTAGTGAAGATATAGTACTATAGGATAAAAACAACTATTCATCTCAAATATTTTACATTGGTAAGGATTTTTGTATACTGATACAAATTTAAGGTTATTTTTGTTATACTATATATCAGTTTCTACTCTTAAGATATTGTACCTATGCAGCTTAAAAATGTATTATAAAGTTCTAGTACTTGAAATTATCACAAACTGTTTAGGATAATTAAGAAATCCAAGTTAGCAGTTAGTCATCTATAACAATCAAACTTGTAGTCCTGTTAGGTATGTTTTCAAGGTCAAACATATATTTTAGATAGATAGATGATCTTCAAACATTTCAGAGACTTACAGAATATGACATTTAAGATGTTTAATAGCTAAGGCTTTTCATGACAGTAAAACATGTCTGCTCCTGGCAGAACCAATTTACTTCATAAAAAGATGATGGGCATCGAAGAGCGTCCATGTGGAGTTTGCTTTCATTGTGACAACTGCTGACAGTATACTGTACAAACTGGACAAGCAGGACACAAAGGAAAAAGACTGCCAAATTTGGGGCAGTCCTTCAAAATTCCTGCTTCACAGAAAAGTATGTCAGATAGTCTAGGCCTGTAGGTCAAAGATGGATGCCCCCAATATTGCAGAGGAAACTTGGGTGACTGTCCAGGCAGCCAGATGTCTCTGTCATTTTTTTTTTTTTTTGGTTTTTTGAGACAGGGTTTCTCTGTGTAGCTTTGCACCCTTCCTGGATCTCACTCTGTAGACCAGCCTGGCCTCGAACTCACAAAGATCCACCTGGCTCTGCCTCCCAAGTGCTGGGATTAAAGGCGTGTGCCACCACCGCCTGGCTCTCTGTCATTTCTATAGTTTTGAAATGTGCTTGTTCTGTACTTCCTGTTTACTCAGATATTACCTCCTTCTCTAGTCTCTGATGGAGCTGAAAACAAGATAGTTATAGTTTCCCTTGTTACCAAATTCAGAAAAGAAACTCACATAGGGATGTAAAGTTTAGGGGTTGAGAGACATAAAAGTTAAATTGTCTATCTAAGAAAATGTTTTGAAGTCTAAAACGATGGTTTTGGGTTAGTGATACAGGTTAGGATAGAAGGTGGATTACATACACAACTTTGGACTCATCAAGATATGGCAGAGAGGGTTGGGGATTTAGCTAAGTAGTAGAATGCTTGCCTAGCAGGTGCAAGGCCCTGGGTTCGATCCTCAGCTAAAAAAAAAAAAAAGATGTGTTGCATTTGTTTATTTTGTGGAATATTTGTTTAACTATGTAGAGATGTGTTGCATTTGTTTATTTTGTGGAATATTTGTTTAACTATGTAGAGATATGTTGCATTTGTTTAACTACCTTGCTTGCCTAAGACACCTGATTGGTCTAATAAAAAGCTGAACAGGCAATAGCGAGGGAGGAGGTATAGGTGGGACTTCTGGGCAGGGAGAGTAAGTAGGAGGAGAAATTTAGGCTCCAGGGAAGAAAGAAAAAGAGATGCCGGGGGGGGGGGGGGGGGGGGGGGGGGCAGACAGACAGACAGACATGGAAGAATCAGGAAAGTAGGACATACAGAATGAAAGAAAGGTAAAATCCCTGAGGCAAAACGTAGATGAAGAGAAGCGGGTTAAATTAACTTGGATTTTTTTAAGGCCAAATTTCCATTTACTTAATTGTCTTTGGCTTCATTTTATTTTTATTTATTTATTTAGGGTTTTGTTTGTTTTTGTTTTGTTTTGTTTTTTGAGACAGAGTTTCTCTGTGTAACAGCTCTGGCTGTCCTAGAACTCCCTTTGTGGACCAGGTTGGCCTCGAACTCAGAAATCCACTTGCCTCTGCCTGCTGGGATTAAAGAGGCCTTTAATCCCACCGCCTGCTTCATCTTCTTTATTATTACTTGACACAAAAGTTTTCAAATTTTTTGGACCATGGCATTCTTTTTGCTTATTTGTTTAGTTTGGTGATAGAGTCTAGACTTGAGTTCTCAGTTCTGCCTGTGCCCTGGAGTGCTGAGATCACCTGTGTGAGCCCACAGCTGGATGCGCCCACAGTATCATTACTGCTTCAAACATAAGTTTATGTGACCAGAGTTTGAGTCTTAAAATTTACCTCCTCACCATCCCCCCTGTCTTTTCCTTTTTTTTTTTTTTTTCAAATTTTTATTTCATTTGCCTTTTTAAGACAGGTTTTCTCTGTGTAGCCCTGGCTGTCCTGGAACTCCCTCTGTAGACCAGGCTGGCCTCGAACTCAGAAATCGGTCTGCCTGCCTCGGCCTCCTGAGTGCTGGGACTGAAGACTTGCACCTCCACCGCCCAGCTTGCCATCCCCTTTCCACCTCAGAAGTCCCTAAGTCTCTCACCCTGCTGGGACCCAAAAGAGAATAGTGTGAAAGTACAGATAGACAGTCCCTGAGTCTCTCTTCACTTAGAGCCTTACGGTTCTCTGTCAGAACGTCAACAGGTCAGTTACAGCTGTCACAGGAGCCTGACCACTGATAATGGATTTTCGGGCACCACTAGACAACTTGTCAGAAGGACTCTCCACACTCGTCTTTACTGCAAGAAGCTGCTGACCAGAGTGCGTACCTGGTAGGTAGTGAGAGACTGCGACAGCATATTGCAGCGGCTAGCTCCAAGCAAATCCACCTTCTGACAGACATCCATCTTTAACTTGTCAAAAGAACCTTTGCTATTTCTCACTTGGATCTGTACCTGCAATCACAAAAAAAGCCCATTATTACCAACACCAAAGATGGAAATCCAAGGGGTCTGACACGTGGAATTTCAACAATTCCTTTCTCTGTGTCATAACCACCCCATGGTGAATGAGGGAGACTAGCTAGTTTTGCTCGTGGTAGGAGATTCTTATATACACGTGTGTGTGTGTGTGTGTGTGTGTGTGTGTGTGTGTGTGTGTGTGTGTGTGTGTATGTGGAGGGGGAGGTCAGAGAACATGTGCCCTACATCTTACTGGCACTCCAGTAGCTAACTAACTGTAAGGTGAGAAAACCTGAGATGAAAGGTCAAAATTAGCTGGGCGGTGGTGGTGCACGCCTTTAATCCCAGCACTTGGGAGGCAGAGGCAGGTGGATCTTTGTGAGTTCAAGGCCAACCTGGTCTACAAAGCCAGTTCCAGGACAGGCTCCAAAGCTACAGAGAGACCCTGTCTCAAAAAACCAAAAAAGAGTGTCCCAGATGAAAATAAACATCCCAAATGTTTAGGACATGGGCAGCATATGGTAAGAATAGAAGCAAAAAATGGAAGGGCTGAGGGGATGGCCCAGTGGACAAAGGCACACTCAGCCTGGTGACCTGAGTTGATCCCTGGGACCCACAAAGGAGAAGAACCAACTCCCACAAGCTGTTCTCTCCGATCACATGTTCGCTGTGGCATGTACTCACACACACAAAATAAATGAGTAAGTGTAATAAAAAGTTTTAAAGATGAGCATCTTCTAGTGGTATATATGCCTCTCACAAACAATAAGTAAAATGTAATACATTTAGAAGGATAAATAGAAGACATAGTCAATGTGGGGAAGCATTAATATTTCTAAATCATTGAGGTATTTATATATACATTATTCCTTAATAAATGCCACTGGGTAGTAAAAATCAACTACTATCACCAGCTGTCATGAAGCACTTCTGGGAACTGAGATACTGTGGCAAACAAATGTTCATCTCGCCATTGTCAGGGAGGGAGGGACGGAGAAAAGGTAAGTCATTCCAGGGGTCTCTCAACTAGGAAGCATACTCAGTAAGTGAACAGAACAGAACCTGAATCACTACTAATGGTCAGGAAGGTTCTTGGCAAGCTGGGATGATGTTTGAACTGGACAGGAAGGTGATGGACAGACACGCCAAAACTCCTGGGGTGAGCCGTCTGGGACCAGGGAAGAGGTTCTAGAGGAAGGGGCAGGTAGAGCAGAGCTGTGGGGGGTGCATAAGAAACAAGACAAGGGCTGTGTGGGGTTAAGAGGCCAGAGCTCTGCAGGGTTTCTGAAAGGGACCAGATAGGAATCTGCATTTTTGTTATGTTTATCTGAAGTGAAATTCATGTACACGTGACCATGTGAAAATACAGAATTCAGTGACATTAGTGCTTTCACGGTGCTGTCTGACCACCCTCATGGCGTATTGTCACTGTCAAGGGCTATAACGGAGCAGGACAAGACGCTGCTCTGGTTGCAGGATGAGTCTTCACCTGTTTTTACAGGACTGCCCAGAGTCATCAATGAGTTGTGGTCTCCAGGGTTATGTCAACTTGATACAACTAGAGCCATTCTGGAAGAGGGAGCCTCAACTGAGAACACACACCACCACCACCACCCTACCCTTTTTTCTTATAACAATCATTTCCCATGATTTTTACTTCAGCAATAATAATTTTCCCACTAGTAATAAACAATTTTCTATCTGACATAAATTCTAAAAATCTAGGTAATATTTAAATGTGATTAGAGCTTTTGTGAAAGGGATAAAAAAAAAAGTGGGTATGAGATGCCATATAAAGAGTACACTTGCTGAACTATCCAAGCAACCAAGAATTGACATTAAACATATTTTTCAAAAAACAGTCTTGAACTGGGTGCAGTGGTATACACTTGTAACCTGCTCTCAGGAAGCCAGGCAGGAGAGTGCATTCCTGCCCAGGCTGGGCATACAGTGAGAGCCTACCTTTTTTTTTTCTTCTGGGTTTTCAAGACAGGGTTTCTCTGTAGCTTTGGAGCCTGTCCTAGAGCTCTGGCCTTGAACTCACAGAGATTCACCTGGCTCTGCCTCCCAAGTGCTGGGATTAAAGCACTGCCCAGCTTCTTTTGGGGGGAAGGGGGGCTTTTTTTCTTAACTATGTAATTTTCATCTCAGATTTTATAATAAAAGGCTGATGTTTTATTAGCACTGTTAAATTATTCTGCATTAGTTCTCTATGTCAGTGTCAAGAAAAGGACGGGCTGGAGAGATGGCTCAGCGGTTAAGAGCACTGGCTGCTCTCCTCTTCCCGAGTCCTGAGTTCAATTCCCAACAACCACAGAGCAGCTCACATCTTGGAGTCAACGCCCTCTTCCAGTGTGTAGACGTACACTCAGACAAAGCACCCACATACATCAAAGATAAAAACAAACCTAAGAAAAGGAAAGGATACATTTTCTTACTTTTTTAAACTTTTCCATTTGTTTGAAGGTGTCTGGGTCAAGCTCCTGGGATGCATCCTTCATCCATAGCAGGGCTCCTCTATACTCTGTACGAGACCGCTCCATACGATTAATGGTCATCAAGGTGTCAGAAACGGCCCTCTGACTGAACGTCGCTACTTCTTGCTTAAGACGAGACAGGGGAGTGCACAAGGCCAATCTGATAGAGAGGTAAAGATCAGAGGAAGGCATGTCCATAAACAAAATTCCAGACACATTGTTTACCAAGTAGATGGGTCGCAAACATGCCTAGAAGATTTAGAGCAGACGGAGTTCCTAGGAGAACTGTTTCTAAGGTCCACCCCTTCTAACTTAGGAAACGTAACTTGGTAGCACTGCTGAGGCTGATCCAGAGAAATAACCCAGCAGGCACATTTACCACCCAGAAGAGAGTTTCTGAGACAACAAAGGACCTTAGTGTGGAAATCACAACCTATCCAGAGTGCTCAGCTGGCAAGTGTTAAGGGAGAAGCTGTGTTTAAAGATGAGCTAAAAAATGCTACAACTACAGAGGACGCAGTAGTTCTGGACAGCTGAGTGGGGACAGGAGCACACGTGTTTCAGGAGCACAAAGCAAACCCAGCTGCTCTATGGCTGCTTTTGATACAGTGGCACTAGAGGGTCCGGGACCCACTGGCTCAGCTCCTTTAAGGAGGATTTCTGCACTACTGTGGCACTACAGAATAAAGCCACCTGGGCCAGAGGGCACACTACAGACCTGATGAGGTCAGCTTTCTCGTTTCTGTTATACAAGGATGTGAGCTATATTTTATTATATATGTGTGTGTGTGTGTGTGTGTGTGTGTGTGTGTGATCGTCTTTGTAACACATGTCGTTATGCTAAACACTGTGAAATAACAAGTGGAAAGTATGTAGTTAAGAAAGAAAAAAATCGGGCTGGAGAGATGGCTCAGAGGTTAAGAGCACTGACTGTTCTTCCAGAGGTCCTGAGTTCAATTCCCAGCAACCACATGGTGGCTAATAACCATTATAATGAGATCTGGTGCCCTCTTCTGGCCTGCAGCCATGCATACAGGCAGAATACTGTATATGTAATAAATAAATTTAAAAAAGAAAAAAGAAAAGAAAAAAATCAGGCTGGGTTTGGTGTTACAGACTTTTAATCCCAGCATGCGGGGAGGCAGAGGCAGGTGAATATTTATGAGTTCATGGCTAGTCTGGGATACATATTGACTTTTCTAAAAATAAATAAATAAATTTAAAAAGAAAAATTTCAGGGGCTGGGGAGATGGCTTAGCGGTTAAGAGCACCGACTGCTCTTCCAGAGGTCCTGAGTTCAATTCCCAGCAACCACATGGTGGCTCACAACCATCTGTAATGAGATCTGGTGCCTTCTTCTGGCCTGCAGGAATACATGCAGGCAGGACACTGTATACATAATAAATAAATAAACAAACAAGCAAACAAATAAAATCTTTTAAAAAAAGAAAAATTTCAATTTAATCAGAGGTAGTATATGTCAAAAAAAGTGAAAGACTGGAGAATGGCATGGTCAAGGGTCGTGACTCCTCTAGGATGCATGAGGCATGGGGTTGACCATCAGCACCTCAGAAAACAGGGAAATGGAAAACACAGGAACGTGTAAGTGTTAGCCATTCTGTGACTCCATTATAGTAAAGCATTTGAGAATTGGAGTATAGCACTAAGTGCTATTTTTAGGGATTAGGCAACCAAGAACATTCATTTTTAAGTAATTCTCTTGAATGCAAATAAATAATTAAAAGCCAGGCATAAAATATATATCCCCAAACACATTTCTCTTGAATGCCTTATTAGACTGGTCAGTGACCTTTCTTTGCGAACTATACGAACTTAGCACACACGTCGGAAGCACGATGTGACTACAGAGTGAAGGATGAGGAAGAGCTGTGGTGAACCTTTGCTTGGCTGAAGAACAGAGTGCCTTGCCGGCGGCATCCATCATTCTGCCAGCTTGAGTTGTGTCCCGTTCTGCTTGAAACTTTAAAAAGAGCCCTAGTTCGTTTTCTTCCTCTGATATAACTAGAGAAAAAAGTTACAGTTTAGTTCATTGTTTCATTTCATCCTTTTCTTAAAACAGAGACTAGGCAGGAGACTACAGGTAAAGGTGCTCTCCACCAAGCCTGACGACCTGAGTTCAATCCTTGGGACCCACATGGAGGGAGAGACCTGACCTACAGGTTGTCCTCGGATCTCCACACATGTGCAATGGCACGTGTGTGTGTGTGTGTGTGTGTGTGTGTGTGTGTGTGTGTGTGTGTGTGCGCCGCACCTGACACACTAAGATTCTCACAATAACTCCACACTAAAATTGCAAGGGGAAGAACAGCTTTAACATGTGAGTCTGTGCCTGCTTGTTTGTGGAAAGGTAAATAACTTTGCCAGTCTCCAACACACTGTTCGCAAGCTCTCCGGTGATTTAGATGCCAAGTCAGCAGACCTTCCTTCTGGAAAACTGATCAATAACCAACCAACCCACAAAGGAATCATTTTCTAAGGCGCAAGTGCTCTACCACTGAGCTAAATCCCCAACTCAATAACTGCTTTTTTTTAAATATACAAAGTATTCGTTTCTTATTTATAATTGTTGAATTACCCTTGACTCCCACTCTGGCCTAGGTTTCCAGTGCTCCCTATCCCGCAGAGTGGGGATACCCACAGACATCTACAGTCCTGCTGTAGAAATCATAAAAATTCTCACCTAGTGTACTGCCAGCCAGCACGGACCATGAAGAGATGGTCCAGTGTGTGCTGCCAGATGTGAGAAGAAACTGAGGGCAAACAGAGACTCTGGCTAACTTGACTACTGTCAGATCTGTCACAGCTAATTCAACACAGTAGGGCTTGGCAAAGACTGGCTGTAGCTCAGAACATGTGTGCTCTGCTCACGTGAGGTCCATGTACGCACAGGAGTAAGCTTAGGTTTTGTATGGTTCATTTTGTTTTGGATTTTTGTTTTCGAGACAGTTTCTCTGTGTAGTCCTGGCTGTCCTGGATCTCACTCTGCAGACCAGGCTGGCCTCAAACTCACAGAGATCCGCCTGCCTCTGCCTCTGCCTCCTGAGTGCTGGGATTAAGGGCGTGTGCCACCGCCCGGCTCTGAGACAGGGTCTTAGTATGCATAGGATAGTCTTGAGTCTCTATGTGACCCAGGCTGTCCTCCAGGTCATTCTCCTGCCTCAGTCTCTCAAGCACTGAGATACACACATACAGCATCACACCTGGCTAGCATGCATGTTGTTTCTATTTAGTTACTCTAGGAATTCATTTTGACTATCCTGAAACTCACAAGGATCCACCTGCCTCGGCCTCCTATGTGCTGGAATTAAGGGTGTGCTCCACTACACCCAGCCTGGAACTCACTCTTCTTACACTTGATGAAAGTGCCAGACTAGGTGAGCCACAAAGAAAACATGGCTCCTTTAAGCACAGAGTGCTTTAGACACACCATCTAGTTCCTACCTGCTAACTTCTAAACCACTCTCCAATGGATGAGGAGGAAGAGTCCATGAGGGCCGAGTTAAAGGGAACACGAAGTGATAACAAATGTCGTGTCTTCTTTCACCTCAGCCACGGAGGAGAAATGGAGGTTGAAAACTACGGGCATGTCTTTAGTTTGAAGATCATGCAGGGGTCGTGGTAAACAATAAAGATGAGATGAAAGGTCATCACAGATCCAGTGGCAAATGAGTGTAGACCCAGAATTGTCTCTGTGGTGGAGTGAATGAAGATGGCCCTGTAGACTCATAGGGAGCGGCGTTATTGGAGGAAGTGTGTCACTGGGGGGTGGCCTTTGAGGTCTCAGAAGCTCAAGCCAGGCCTAGTAGCTCACTGTCTCTTCCTGCTGCCTGTGGATCCAGATGCAGAACTCCCAGCGACCTCTCCAGTCCCATGTCTGCCTGCATGCTGCCATGCTCCCCACCATGATGACAATGGACTGAGCCTCTGAAGTGTAACCAGTCCCAGTTAGGCATTTTCCTTTATAAGAACTGCCATGGTCATGGTGTCTCTTCACAGCAATAGAACTTTAAGACAGCATCCAATTCGGGCAGCACTTCATGAGTCTCCAAGTTACATCGTCACCTGTCGGCAGGTCCCTTTCTGTGGGACCTTGGCACGCAGCCCTGAGCCCTGTCCCACTGGCTGCCGAGCATAAGGGGTGATGGACCAGCCACAGAAACATCTGGTCACTTGACTGTGTTTCTGCTGCTGTCACTGCTGTCACAGGCACCGCTTGGGTGAGCTCTCTCCCGCTCCAGCAGCCCGACTTCCTGTAGAGAGCCCCAAAACAGCTTGACCACACAGCTGCCATGACAGGCTTAGAGGCCCAGGCACAGCTTCTGTGACAGGCTTACTGGCAGGCAACACCCAGACTCAGGAAAAGCCATAAGCTGACCCCACCCAGGGAGGGCCTACATCTAAGGGGAAGTACCTGACACCCCAAACATTCCAACCATTAGATAAGATGGCCAGATGTCCCTGAATCTAGCACACACCTATTTCTGTTTTACAGATACCCTAGACAATTGTCAGCCAATCAAGGTCCTGGATCCTGGAAATCCCCTCACCCCAACCTCTGCTATGATAAAAACTCTACCCAGCCTGAGCTCAGGGCTCTGTGTACTCACCGCTGTATTGGACAGACAGAGAGACCAAGCCCCAGAGCTTGAAGATAAAGGCTCTTTGCTTTTACATATGGGATTTGGTCTCCATGGTGGTCTTTTTGGGGTCCCTGCGATCTAGGCCTAACACTTCCCTCTCCTGCTGCTGTGCTACTGGGCTCAAGAGATGGCCACATAAACTTGCTTCTGACTGACTTTTAAATGCTTCAGTTTATCTGTTCTTTATCTGTTTACTCTGTCTAAAAACAAAAACAAAACCCACATGATCATGTGGTCAGATGCCAATCACATGGTCAAACGCCATCTTTACTAAAGGCAGCAGAAAGCCACTTCCTTTCAGAGCTCAAGCTTCCGGTTGGGGCGCCCAGCACTTGAGCCATCTACGATGGTCAGAAGACTCGAACCTCTGGCCATGGTCTCGGCATTCATTCCTCTGAGGCTTCTGTGGGAGGGGCCCAGAGACCTACCCTGGGCTCTCACTGGTGGGAGCTTTCAGTTCCCTACGGGCGGGGCTTCTCCCAATGCTTGAGAGATTTTAAATCTTTTTAAAATGCCATGTACTGGGTCTCTCGATGAATGATTCAGGATATAAGTGCCAGTTACAAAGATATGAATAGATGATCTAAATGCGTCAGATCGGTTTTCCCTTCTATATTATTATATTAAGATTTTAAAATTTCAGATTTTAACATTAATACAATTCTGATACTGTTTGGGTCACCAGCTCAGAATTTTAAATTTTCCTTGGTTACGCATTACCTGCTTTTCTATGACTTGGATTTCAGTACTGAGTGATAATACTAATTTATCTAAAACTTTTATGTCCTTTTATAAAATAAAAATTCACATAAACTTCACACAATTGGCTCCTGTGAAATTATTGGGCCCACTTCACAGAGGCCAAAGGAGCTCCAGATAAACGAGTTTCCTCACACGTCTGTTCCTGAGGGTGGTATTTCTCTCCCTCCTGGTCTCCCTTTCCCAGTCACTAAGATCATGGACCAAGAGGCTCCAAATAAATTCACAAATCTTAACTCCTGTCTCTAGTCTGTGTCTGTTTCAGTGGGCTTCCATCTGGCCGACTGGCACATCCAGGCATCGGCTACTGACTTCAACCGTGAGATGACATGACCCAGTCCAGCCAAACGTAATTATTTCCTGTCTCTACAGCTAGGTCAGATGCCCATATACTTCCGATAAATACCCCATTGCCGGGGTTCCTTCCTTACCTTTGACTAGCCAGGGTCCTGAACACCTGCACCCCATTCCAGCTTGAAGCAGTTATGGAGGAGAATGCATCATCCTGTGTCCCCTATTCCTAAGACAAGCTAGAAGGCGGGGTTAAAGGTAGAACCCCTGGCACAGGGGACCAAATGGCTACCTAATTCCCATTGATATTTATTAACTCCAACACACTTTATGCAGAACCAAAGACGTATTATATGACCTTAAGAAATAATTATTTCTATATAAGTCATTCATGATTATAGTCTGGCTGTACTCAAGGATCAGAACTACATCTACAGGGTCTTAAAATGGTAACAGATTCAGAATCACTGCCAACAGCTTTAAAAATGTCTCTCCTTACTCAAGGTCTATTCAGGTTCCTCCTTATCCTAGCCAACTTCATTAAGCTGTAACTAACTGGGAAACCTGAATATTCAGATTGAATTTATATATATGCTCTCGTTAATTTAAATACATCTAACAGATTTTGTTCCCCCAGTGCTTAAACACCTTAGAGGTCTGAGAATACGGCATTCAATATAAAAGCTTTTTATGATAGTGAGACATGTCAGCTCCTCACAGCATCCTGTATCTTCTCCAAGAAGATGGATGGCTGCAAAAGAATTCCACCCAGAAGCTTAGGGCAAGGCTGGCCACAGCGAGAAGCTGAGATCCTGTCCAGACTGTGAATAAGAGGAGCAACAGGGATCAATTTTCCTCTCTGCCAAGATGGGTAGGAGGACCTCATTACATTTCTACTTCACAGAAAAAAATCTGTCAGATCTTCTGGCCCATCAGCTCAACAAGTGCTGCCTTTGGGGGGTCTGTCCCCCAGTGACCAAAGAGAGACCTGAAATTGCTGCCTAGGTGGGTGGAAAGCTATCTCATTCTTAAATTTATCCTTCTCAGATCTGACGGTGTTTGATGACTAACATGTATCAGTTTAACAGCCCCAATCCCAAGACTACAACCACCTTGATAGCTCGCTCACTAAAATAAGTTTCCTGTTAAAAATACAGACAGGTATGTCTCATTCACAGACTTCATGGTACATGATAGACTGGTTTCAGATATAACTCCAAAGTTTTAATATTGATAAATGCAGATTTGATAAACTGATAGAGTACTGAATGCAAAGAGTTCTTAAGAGTCCTTAAATTTCTGGGGTTTTTCCCCCCTTTTTTTGCTATGATATAAATCCATTCCAGCTGTCTTACAGATACATGCAGGTTCCTGGGAAAAGTTCTGCATCTGTATCAAGAAATCTGGTCTGATGAGAACTAACAATCTCCAGAGCCCATTTCTGACCCCACCCATTTTTTGAGTATATTTAGCAGATTCACTGTTCCCACCTGACCTCCAGAGAATCAGCAGATGTCATGGCTTCTGTACTCCTGATTTGGCATGCCATTTCCCCAAAAACTCCTGGAACATCATTGCTGCAACCCACCTTCTCGGCTCCCTCACGGAACAGCTCTCCCAGGTTTCCCTTCCCCACTTCGCTCCTTGTCAGCAGGAAGCAGTCTCAGGAATTCAGCACCCTTGTTCCCCCACTTGCTATCCATGACTCACTCACCTTTTTATAATAACCAAAATGGAGGAATGTTAGTATTCTGACCCGCCCCTTGAAGACCCACCCAGCATTCTGATGTAAAGTCCTCTTTAAAAAAGAAAACTAGCCGGGCGGTGGTGGTGCACACCTTTAATCCTAGCACTCAGGAAGCAGAGGCAGGCGGATCTCTGTGAGTTCGAGGCCAGCCTGGTCTCCAAAGCGAGTTCCAGGAAAGGCGCAAAGCTACACAGAGAAACCCTGTCTCGAAAAACCAAAACAGAAAAAAGAAAACTGCTCCTCCCCCACTCTGTCTCTCTCCATTCCCATGAGGTGTGCATCCTCGACCTCTCTCCTCCCTGCTCACTCTTTCTGTCTCCCTCTTTTCCTATCTTTCTCTTTCTTTCTCTATTATAATAAACTTATTTCCATGTGGATGCAGTGCCTGGGGTATGAGTGACTGTCCATGTGCCACTGCCTGCTGCTACATCTACTGGGCATGTTTTCCCTCATGCTGGGATACCCTGGCCCGGCCAGCTGGCACCTCCCATGTGCAATATCATAACAAGGTGGCTCTGGGGATGAAGCCCTGGAAAAGCACTGCTGACTGTTATCATCATCACAAACTCAAAACTTTCAATTCCCTTTGGTTTCTTCTAAATACAGACTTACAAGTGCCTCCATTGTTCTAAAAATAGCTCTGTCCAATCTATACATCCAGCCCTCAGGACAGAGGAAAGAGTGTTCATGCTTTTAACCCAGAATCATTTTGGGGGTTCCCCAACTTTTACTATGACTCAAAGGCTTGAGTCTACTGTGTTTCCTACAGTGCGGATTCCAGAACAGGTTATAAACAGTGGAAATGCTAATACGTCTAAAACTTTTATCTCTTTTTATAAACTTAAAAAGTTCTTGTAAGCTTCTGTGAGTCATGAGACTTGGATCCACCTCTCACAGGTTCAATGGAGTCCAGGTAAGTACTCCTGCCAATCAGCAGCCTACATTTCCCCCACTGCCTACCCTTCCCCTTTTCTTGAGACTCCTCCCTTCCCCCAACCATGGAACCACAGGCCTGGAAGTTTCAAGTGCACCCAATATTACTAATTTTCCCTGAACTCCCGAACGTCACTTCTGCTCCTCGTCTCTATCTGTCTCGCAGACTCCCAATCAATGCAAGACTGCAAACTGCCCCCAAATGGCCTGCGATGTGCAGCCTTGGATGTTCCTGCAGAACCTGCATCACAGACTGCTCCAAAGCAGCCTGCATTTCCCTAGCTCCAGGTGGTCCCACAGAACCTGAGCAGCAAGCAAAAACAGACAGACAGACAGACAGACAGACAGACACATGTCCCCTGCCTGCACTCCCCTCTCCCTTCCTGTCCTGTGACCACCATCCCAGTCTTCCTGGGCCCTGACAGTGACACCCCATTTCAGTTTAGTAGTAGTTACAGAAGTCAGGCAAGGATCTGGGCTTGGATTCCCTTCCCCAGCTTCCTTTCCTATGGAACTCAGCCATCTTGGCTACATGTTCCCTCGGTCCTTCCCTTGGCTGTGTTCCTGGACCTCTCTTCTTCTTCTCCCCTCTCCTCTTGCCTCTTCTACCCCGCCCCCATGGCCTGGTTCAGTCTGCTGACCCATTCAGCCTGGACTCCCCCAGCTGTCTCTGGCTGTGATCTCCCTCATATTCACATTACAAATCTTCTCAGCCATACCTAGGAGTGGTCATGTCCTCATTTTCATTCAGGAATAATGTTAATTTAATAGTCTGATTGCTTGAGAGGTCTGAATTTTCTGTGCCTCATAACTTTAACATTCGAGAAAATCTTCACTTTTGGGTGAACATGGAACACTTCCTTATCAGGTATAAAGTGAGCATAAGTCACTGCTGAGTCTTACCTTTACTGATGCTGAAAGGGCAGGTGATTTCAACCTGTGCTGCTTTTGTGGTGGGACCAGCCTGCCAGCATCGACAGATACTCTGCTCTGACAGGCTCATCCCAGGGCAAGTTAGTCCCTACAGATGTATCCATACAGATGTTCAGTGACATCAGCAAATGCTGAGCTCATACACTCAACATTCAGTCTCCATCATACGAAGCTTCTAGTACTGCACTAGCCTACTGTATTTGTCTGATAGAATGATCAGCAGAAGACCTGTTAGTGTGAGAGTCTTCAAGACACCACGTGTTTATATATCGTCTCAAAGAGAAAGCACACAGTGGAATCTGCACACATGATCTCTTCCTTATTCTGAAATGCCAGAAGAATGTTGAAGGATCTAGTGATTTCATGGCAAAACTGAAGACATACAAACTTGCCAATGTTTCCTGACATTTCCATTTCAATGGACTAGAATGGTCCAGTCATCCTGGCAGCCTTTTAGAGCTTAGTATTTTTGACCCTAAGTAATCTGGCCCCGAGTTTCCTTTTCTTTACCCTTCTTAGTCTTAATTACAAACTCTTCCATGCATATGGGCTGCTTTCTTTCTGTAATCTCATCCCCTGGCCTCTGAATCTTTGTTCCTCATATATCCACCCTCCACAGACCACCTTACCATTACTACATTCCTTTTGTCAAATACTATACCTCCCCCAGTTATTTCCAACTGCAGTTATAACTCTGTTATGTCTCTAAACTGACTCCACTGCATGCTTATTGTATCAGCTTTCATTTTGCTACAAAAAGTTCTTCAACTATTTTCTTGGGAAAGGCACATACATAGTGTATATGACATATTTACACACACACACACACACACACACACACACACACACACACACACTATCTTTCCTAATTATGCCATATTGGAGTTCTTCTTTAATGTCAGCTTTGATTTTAACTGGTGACCTTGACTTACACAGCTTTGGAAGACATTATTTTGTTTGTTTGTTTTTGAGGCAAGGTTTTACTATAACCCAAACTGACCTGGCATTAACTGGCCCACAGGGGAGAGCCACCACAGAGACAGGAAAGCAATTTATTAATGAGAAAATATTTACACACTATTGACTACAGGCTAGACACTGTTTTTAAGGTTTGGGGACATACAAGTAAACAACAGCAATTCTCGATAATCAGGTCCAGCACAATGGCTCAGTGGGTCATGGCACTCACCACCAAGCCTGATGACCCGAGTTTAATCCCCAGAACCCACATGATGGAAAGAAAGAACTGGCTCCTGCAAGTAGTCCTCAGACTCCATGCCCTGACATGTACATACCCTGACCTCAAGTAACAAGTAATTAGGTAACTAGTATGTAATAAAAAATTTAAAAGCAGAGCATATTCTAGATGTAAAAAGAAACACTAGATAAAATACGTAGCATGCTGAATATTGTAAGAGCACAGACAGGTATAAAGGAGAGGGAGTTGCTGTGGATATCGATTGCTCTGTGTGCTGTGAATGTGTTGCTCTGATTGATAAATAAAACACTGATTGGCCAGTAGCCAGGCAGGAAGTAGAGTATAGGCGGGACAAAAGAGAGGAGAATTCAGGGAACAGGAAGGCTGAGTGAGGAGACACCAGCCCGCTGTCCAGGGAGCAGCATGTAACAGGTAAAGCCACGGAACATACAGCAACATATAGATTAACAGAAATGGGCTGAGTTTAAGCGTAAGAGCTAGTCAGTGGTAGGCCTGAGCTAATGGCCAAGCAGGTTTAAATAATATTAGCCTGTGTGTGTTTATTTGGGTCTGGATGGCTGCAGGACCTGTGTGTGAGAGATTTGTCCTGACCACTGGCAGGCTGGGACACAGGAAAACTCTAGCAACAGGGAGTTTGAACTTGGATATGGGAGTCAAAGGAAAGTCTCATCAAAAAGATGGCCTTTGGGGTGGGGGATTTAGCTCAGTGGTAGAGTGCTTGCCTAGCAGGTGCAAGGCCCTGGGTTCAATCCTCAGCTGAAAAAAAAAAAGACGGCCTTTGACTAAAAATCCAAGGAAAGTTAAGGAGCGTAAGATGCAGATATGCTTGTCAGGAAAGAAATCAACACAATTCAATGAAAGGGTTTAGGATATGAGATCAGAGATGTAGCCACATCCAGTAAGCCATGAGAACTGAAGCAGAGAAAGACTCAAAGGCTACGTTCCAATGAAGTGGTCAGGGACAGAGAAGAGGCCACCAAAGGCAGACTGCTGGGGAAGGAGGCTGAAGAGGAAAGTGGGGTGTGCACATGGAAGCAGAACAGAGCGGTGAACAGAGGGGAGAAATCAGCTGTGGGGTGAGGACTGGTCACTGGGTTTTCCTTCTGGTGACTGTGACAAGGATTCTTGGAGGAGAGGAAATGATCCACTGAGCACAAGTGAGGCAGAAGGAAGGAGCCTGCTGTGGTGGACAGGCCTGTGATCCTAGCGTTCAGGAAGGTGGAGGCAGGAGGATGCCAGGCTAGCCTTGGCTGCATAGCCAAACTGTCTCAAAAAAAAAAAAAAAAGGAATAAAGTCCCTCCCTGGCACACAAACAACCTTATCAAATGTTCCTGTGAGAGAAGAAAGGGGTGAGGTACTGCCTGTGAGATCTGCAGGGGTCAAAGAGGTTTTGAGTGATGGACACACACTTAAGACTCACCCAGAGAGTAAACCCAAAAGTAGGAAGTCAGTCTGGGTCCAAGGTCTTAACGAAGAAGGAAAAGATGGACACTGGGCATTTTGAGACCAGTTCACTAAATATTCATATTTTGTAATTAAAAACTCATGAAATAGTTTGATAAACAACTACTTTCTCATTAAATGACTCATTTTCAAAACTGCATACCAGTATTTATTTTAAAGGAGAATTATGGGATAGCTATGATGTCATACCATTGAGTCTTAGTTGATACTTCTCAACTATCTTCAGAAGTTCATTGCATGTCTCCTGGATGGAGTGAAAAACCTGGAAAAAATGAAGAACAATAAACAAATGCAACTTTCAGCACTTCAAAACCAGAACATTCGCATAAAGTATCTATTGGGTATATTTCATAAATTATGTCCATTTTACTGGGCTGTGATGTGCGTCTCTTAAACATAGTAACTATGTCTATTTTAGAAATATTATATCTATTTTTGAACAGCAATGTACTTCAGGCTTAGTTTTAGTAGAAAGAACATTTAAATTTCCCTGTGAATACTGGAGAAAGAGAGGTAGATGTGTGGAATTCATCTTCAGAATTTGTTCTCCCTTCAGTTTCCAATTATCTAACACGAGGAAGTTACATCCAATAGAAAGCGCATTAAATAATGCCACAACATGGGAAAGAGAGCACTTTAGAAACAGCCAATGCTCAATATGGCTTTTTCTAATAGTAGTCAAAGCAAGACAGCCCAATAAATTTACTATAAAAAATAATGTATTAGGCTGGGTAGTGGTGGCACACACCTTTAATCTCTGTGAGTTCAAGGCCAGCCTGGTATACAGAGCGAGTTCCAGGACAGCCAGGGCTATACAGAGAAACCCTGTCTTGAAAACAAACAAACAAACAAAAAAACAAAAAACAAACAAACAAAAAAAACTGGGCAGTGGTGGCACACGCCTTTAGTACCAGCACTTGGGAGGCAGAGCCAGGCAGATCTCTGTGAGTTCAAGGCCAGCCTGGTCTACAGAGTGAGATCCAGGACAGGCTCCAAAGCTACACAGAGAAACCCTGTCTCAAAAAAACAAAAAAATATTTCTGTGTGGAATGTGGGTATCTGAAAAAAATAAAAATAACAATAAGTAAAGTAAATAAATAAATAAATAAATTTAAAAATCTATTTATTAATTGTGCATTGTTGTTTTTTCCCTGTGTGAGGGTGTTGGTCTCCTGGAACTGTAGTTACAGACAGTTGTGAGCTGCCATGTGGGTGCTAGGAATTGAACCTGGGTCCTCTGGAAGAGCAGTCAGTGCTCTTAACCACTAGGCCATCTCTCCAGCCCCATAAATAAAAATTTTAAAAATAAAAAATAAAACCAGCAACAACAACAACAACAACAAAATGTACTTGACAGTGTGGTGGTACAGCTGTAAAGCCAGTAAAGGAGATGAAGTCAGGGAGACTGTGACACTGTGGTCATACACAGTCACCACATGTAAAGCAGTACATGCAAGCTTATAATAATTTTATCTTATGTTTTGTTTGAGACAGAATGACCACAATGTAGTATAAAATTCAAAAAGATGCAAGAATTCTGAAAATTTTCACCATAAAGAAAGGACAAGTGATTGAGATATGTTTAACCTGTTTTCAACATTATGTATCAGACATATGTATTGATGTTTTCATGGTACCCTACTTTGAAAAGAGATTTATCTTTATTTTTATGTGTTTTGCCTGAAGGTATGTCTCTAACCACATGCATGCCTGGTGCTACTGCAGGCCAGAAGAAAGTATCGGATCCCCTGAGAATGGAGTTACAGACGGTTGTGAGCTGCCATTGTGGGTGCTGGGAATCAAACCTGGGTCTTCTGGAAGAGCAGTCAGTACTTTTAACTGATGAGCCATCTCTTCAGCCCCTTTTTCCATTAATGTGTACAATTTTCATGTTTTTATGTATCAATTAAAAAATGAGTTAACATAAAAAGGATATTTATGACATCAAATATAAGCTGCTGTGGAAAGAGAGGACTGGAGATCCATAGTTTAGAGGTTGAACGAACAGTTGCCTAGCATGCAGGAAGGCACGGTTCAATCCAGAACTGCCGTAAGGAAAAAGAAATGATTTGTAAGTAAATAAAGTTACCAAAACTTGCTTTTGGGTTATTTTTGTTCGAAATTTCCCTTCTTTGCTACTATGGTTAATCAGCAACAGAAAATTAAAAACGACCCAGTGGACTGATTTCAAAGTTAAGCACACAAGATGGAGATGTATACCTGATAAAAACCCTTCACACATAAATTTAAACTTTCCCATGTGGATTTCAGATTGATCTCCTTTTACAAAGTCTTATGCTGAAGACATTCTATGGTACTGTTCAAAGGACCCTGACATTTCTAGACTGAGGCACCACCCTCTGATTATTGAGTTCTCAACACCACCAGGGAGCTTTACTGCTGATGCCTCATGAAACCTGGGGAGATTAATCATGAGCACTAAACCTGGTGGAGGACTATAATGATTGTTCCAGGTAACTTTACATGTGCTTGAATTGGATTTGGTATCTGGTTATAGTCATTTAAAACTCAATTTTCCGGGGCTGGAGAGATGGCTCAGTACTTATAAACAAACATTGGCTGCTCTTCCAGAGGACCTGGGTTCAATTCCCAGCACCATTTGTAACTTGGGTTCCAGAAGATCTGATGCCTTCTTCTGGCCTTCTCAGGCATGGCACACATGTGATGCAAAGACATACATGAAGACAAAACACTCATACATATAAAATAATAAAAAATAAAAATCAATTTTCAATGCATATGGAAGATTGCAAAACAATACAAAGATGGCTCTCCTAAGTAAGATGAGGTGACTATGGTAGGTGGGAGTCCCCAGGTCCTCAAGACTTACTGCTATTCTACAGTGAAATTTATTTCTCACTTTCTATGTTTTTCTGAAATGGAGTCTTATGTAGCCCAGAATGGCCTTGAGCTCCTCCCCCCCCCCCCCCCAAGGGCTAGGATTATATATCAGCACCAAGCCTTGCATTTTTTTCAGTCTTTAAGAAAAATAATACAAATATGGGAGAAAGAACATAGCTGATTCCAAATATTTGTGTATTGGTCAACATTATAATAAAATGTCATAGATTACCTAACCGTACAAAACACAGAAATATTTTCTTCTATGGGATTATGTGTGTAAACAGGGGTAAGTTCTCTTAGTGTCCAAACTAGTACAGTCTGCTCATGTCTCCACACGTGACTGAATCACAGGGATTACTCTGCAAACACATGAATAGTAACTGCTCCCCCCACACCTGCCACCCCTGTCTTTCTTTCTTTCTTTCTTTCTTTCTTTCTTTCTTTCTTTCTTTCTTTCTTTCTTTCTCTCTCTCTCTCTCTCTCTTTCTTTCTTTCTTTCTTTCTTTTTTTCCTTGGTTTTTCAAGACAGGGTTTCTCTGTGTAGCTTTGAACTCTCTCTGTAGACCAGGCTGGACTTAAACTACAGAGATCCACCTGCTTCTGCCTCCTGAGTGCTGGGTTAAAGTCCTGTGCAAGGCGTGCGCCACCACGCCCTGCTAACTATGAGCTCTTCACAAGCACATTTAAGCATCCCAGGGCCAACCTGCCTTTCCCCCAGCGCTGGCCCCTTTCTCTCAATTTGACACTGCTAGAGCCACCAGAGAGAAGGAGCCTCAGCTGAGAAAATGTCTCCATAAGGTCAGGTTAGAGGCAAGTCTGAAGGGCATTTTTTTAATTAGTGACTGATGCGGGAGGACCCCACCCATTGTGGGTGGAGCCACCCCTGGGCTGGTGGTCCTAATCCTTTAAGAAAGCAGACCGTGCAAGCCATGGGGAGCAAGCCAGTAGGCAGCATGCCTCATGGCCTCTGCATCAGCTCTGCCTGAGGATCTACCTTGTTTGGGTTCCTGTCCTGACTTCCTTTAATGATGGGCTACAGATGTGGAAGTTTAGGACAAATAAACCCTTTCCTCCCCAACTTGCTTTTGGTCATGGTGTTTCATCGCAGCGAAACTTGGTGTTTAAGTGCCCGGGAGTCCCAAATGACTACCAGTTCCACGCAATACAGTCTTCACATTTACCTCGAGCTTAGCATCCAGCTCTGCGTCAGACGCCACCACGTGCTCATCCTCCTTCCTCCCTGCTGCTTTCATAAAGACCTGTTTAGTTTTCCAGTACTTCTTCTGCATCCTGCTCACTACCGACTGGGTATCTTCTGGTCGGAGCTGCCCAGAGGAATCCATGGATAACTAAAAACACACGAAAATTAAGATTCTTTTAAAAACTTACAGTAGATTAATAATTACATTAAAAACTTATGAATAATTAATATCTAGCTTACATGTCAATATTTAATTGACAAACCAAAAATGGTATTAAAGGTAAACATGATAATGCTTCCTTTATATGATCTGCATTTTAAAGCTGTGATGACAATGAATAAATAAGTATCGGATATAATGAAATACACATCAATTTACGGAGACCCCCAAAGATGACATGCATACGCATGTCCTTTAATCTCTTACAGATCCATTTTGGGAAACTTGAGTGAGCTCTGAAAAGCTCACCTCTAACTTGATGAATCCTTAAAGTCAGAGCCAATCACAGGCCAGGATGAAGTCGCAGCAGCCAATCACAGGCCAGGATGAAGTCGCAGCAGCCAATCACAGGCCAGGATGAAGTCGCAGCAGCCAATCACAGGACAGCAGAACTGACACCTGAAAAAAACGGGAACATATTTGTGGAGGGAATAGTTCTTCACAGTTTTTCTGGGCTTCCCCGGTGAGAAGCTGACTGCAGAATTTACAAACTGCCCTCATTCCTCAGTAGGGTCGAACTAATGCAACATGACAAAGTTGGGGGATTCGGTTCTCAGCCCCTGAAAGCCGAAGTTCTTGGGGGCTCCTCTGTAGACTCGGGTGTTTTGTTTTGTTTTGTTTTGTTTTTTTGCAGAACTGCTCCAAGGTCTGCATGGAGGACAGCACGCAGGAGACCACTGATACCACATGTGTTCCCAGTACCTCCTTTAACAAGAGAGCTGATTAAAAAAAAAAAAATCCACCTGTTCTTTGGCTGTACTGCAGGATTAAAAAGGTAAGTGGGTGGGCACCCTAAAACCACAGTAGCTTGTGGAACGTTTAAAAAAAAAAATCTTGCCTAGACACAGGCATGGTTATGTAGAAAACAGAATCAGGAAGTAACTCACCACCCATCAACCTTGCTGGCCTCAAGACCGGATGGGAACCGCTGGCACCACGCAGCCAATGACAGCAGACGACGTCATCAGCAGCAGGCAGTGCCCAGTCCGAGACACCGCAGCAGCTCTTCCAGTCGCCCGGGGAAAGGGAGGGCCCACGGTAGCTCTGCTTACACCACTCGCGAGCAAAGATCAGGCTAGAACAGGATGGCCCCCTTCAACAATAAATAATTACAAAACAAGTAAGAAGAAGCAACACTACATGAAAGAAAAAGGAGAAACAGCCGTGACATTAAAAAAGGAAAAGGAAAAAACCCACTTGAAAATTAGCTCCATAAAATAGAAGTTTGAAAAGCTTCATGCAGATAAAAACAAGATAACTCCACACAACTGACCATAAGAGCTGAAAGAAACAAGAGATAAGAAAAAGCAACGGCTGGCTGGACAGATGGCTCAGTGGTAAGAGCACGGGCTATACTTCCAGAAGTCTGGGGTTCAATTCCCAGCACCCACATGGTGGCTCACAACCATCTGTAATGAGATCTGGCGCCCTCTTCTGGCACACACGTGTACGTACAGACAGAGCGCTCATACATAAAATACATAAATAAGTGTATTTTTTTTTTAAAGAAAAGAAAAAGCAGCTGGGCATGGTGACATACACCTTTGATCCCATCGCTCAGGAGGCAGAGGCAGGTGGATTTCTGCGAGTTTGAGGCCAGCCTGGTCTCAACAGGCCAGGACAGCGGTGTTACACAGAGACACCCTGTCTCAAGAACAAAGAAAAAGGAAAGAGAAAGACATGTTGAATTTGAAACCGCGTTACAAACAAACAACTACAGGCAAACAGCTGTCTGGAGAAGCAATTTGGGGGGGGGGTTAAATACAAAAAGTCCAGGTAAATGAGGCTTGAAAACAGCATGCTTAGTCAGGACAAGGGTGACTGATATAATGTATGTAATAATTCTGGACAGAGAAACACCAATACTTGGAATAGCCAAAGTAAGAGAGGTATAAAATTAAAACTGGAAGACCTTATCACGTTCCAGGAAAAACTAATTACTATCCAGACTGAGATGTCTCATGAATATTATTCAAGTTCAAAGAAAAATAATGTTCTCAACACCTGGGCTGAACAATCGGTGCCATCTCCAAATTAAGCAGTTTACTCTGGCTCAGATACCCACTCTTAACACAAGGTGGTAAAAGTGAGGGTTGAGGGTTAACTCTCTGGCATGTCACTGTGAGGCCCCTGAGTTTGAGACCCAGCACCACGTGGAGAAAAAATAAGTGTCAAGTGCTGAGAGACAAAGTACCATATGGACTTGTCTACCAGCTAGAATATAATAATAATAATAAAGTATAGTACTCCATCGTATGGATTGTACTGGTTTATTATTGATGAATACACATTGTTTTCAGATTTGGCATTATCTCAAACCACAATACAAGGAATAGTTAAAATACATACAAGCATATTTATTAGATAAGTTCCTGGAAGCACAGACGCATCTTCAGGTGTCTAGGTTTTGCCGAGTTGTCCTCCACACTGCACCAACCAGCATCATTTCCCCAACAGGACATGCTTATGTGGTGTCTGCATCACATTTTGGTAAATCTTTCAATATTTCAGAGTTTTCATTATTGTTATGTGTTATGGTATTATGAGATGCTATTCTTCCCCACTGTCATCAGAGCAACTATGATTACCCTCAAGAAATCCTCACAAGATTAGCTCTGCTAATGTTCTCTTACAGAAGATGGGGGTTCAAAGGGCTCAGGAGGCACATAGAGATGAACACAAGGGCTCGCTTACAAGGCAACACACAGAACTCATGAGCCCTTCTCCTCCCCAAGGTATAAAGGCAGTTCACTCTGAATGGGGACGCTCCTATCAGGTGGTGTAGTGCCCGTAAATAACCTCAGTTCAGCTCTGGCTCCCTGAGCTAGACTTGGGCCGATCATTTGTTTCCATGATCAGTGTCCTATGTAGGGTGAGTAGATGTCTCCCTAGAAAAAGTCATACAACATATCTGTGACTAGTAGTCTTTGATGTTGCAATTATAAGTAGTTTGGGATGCAGTGACCCACATCCATACATAGCTAACAGAGTAAATGGGTATGTTCAGATTGCCCCATCCATCAGCTACTTCCCCATCTCATTCCCTTTCCTTGGGGCAAAATAGTATTGAAATTAGGTCAGTTCATAATCCTGCAGTGGCCTCTAATTGTTTAAGTCAAAGAAGATGGCACAGAGCCTGGAGAGATGGCTCAGAGGTTAAGAGCACTGGGTGCTTTTCTAGAAGTTCTGAGTTCAATTCCCAGCAACGACATGGTGGCTCACAGCCATCTGTAATGAGTTCTGGTAGCCATGGATACATACACAATAAATAAATCTTTAAAAATTAAAAAAAAAAGAAGATGGCGCACCTCCCACTTTAAATCAAACACCAGAAATTAAAGTGGAGAAGCTAGGTAGAAAGCTACAGCAGATGAAGGTCGGGCCTTCATTAGACAGAGAGCCTGCCTGTGAGTGAAAGCAAACACTCTGGGAGTAAATTCAAAGTGCCACCCGGAACACACGAGTAATGAGAAAGCAACCAGGAGCACAGAAAGAGATTGAGTGCTTTGGACAGATCATACCAGCTGAAGTGTCTCTTAGCCAAAGCCTAATCCAGAGCAAGGATTCTATCCAGAACAGGGCCCTACCTCTCTTCAATTCGATAAAGTTACAGACATGTGAGGAAGCTGCAGGGCATTTGTAGTTAACAGAGTCTGGGGCATGAGATGGTTTTATTTAGGTGTGGAACTTTTGGGTGTTATTTCATTGTTGAGACAGTGTCTTGCTTTCTCCATTAGGCTGGCCTGGAATTCAAAATTCTCTGGCCTCAGTATACTGAATAATAAGAATACAGGCATATGATATCACATCCAGCTCTGATTCATGAGGTATAATGTATAGAGATTCATGCCAACTCTAGAACATTGTCCTGATTAGTTTCAATTGTCAACTTGATACAACCTAGAGTCACCAGGAAAGAGGGAATCTCATTAAAGACTGCCTCCATCAGCTGAGTATTGTGGCACACAGCTTCAATCCCAGCATTCACCAAGCAGAGGCAGGTGGATCTCCACTGTGGGAGGATCCTTCTGTGCCCTGTGAATGTGTGTTGCTCTCATTGGTTGATAATAAAAGCTGATTGGCCTATAGCCAGGCAGAATAAGGCTGGGCAGGAAAGCTAAACGGAGAGACAGGGAGAAGGAGAAGGAGTCGGGGCAGATGCCAGCCAGCCAGCCAGCCAGCCACTGAGGAAGCAAGACATGTAGAAAATGAGGTAACAAGCCATGAACCATGGGGCAAAGCATAGATCAGAAAGATGGGTTAATTTAAATGTAAGAGCTAGCTAGTAATAAGCCTGAGCCATCAGCCAAGCATTTACAATTAATATAAACCTCTGAGTGATTATTTGGAAATGACTGCAGGATGGGGCAGGACAGAGAAAAGCCTCTGTTTACACATGGCACCCAATGTGGGGTGTAGATCCACATAAGACCCAAAAAAAGCTTTAAAAGATTCTAATACATAAAAAAAAAAAAAAAAAAAGCCAAGAGCAGCTTCTCAGTTCATGTCTCTAATGCAGGCTGCAGTATAGAGATGCCCTGGCCACAGTGTGTAGGCTTGAGCTGCAGCATGGTGCTGTGGATATCACTCTGTATAAATAAAATGCTGTTTGGCCAGTGGCCAAGCAGGAAGTATAGGCAGGACAAGAGAGAAGAGAATTCTGGGAAGTGGAAGGCTGGAGCAGAGAGACACTGCCAGCCACTGCCATGACAAGAAAGATGCTTTAAGGTACTGGTAAGCCACAAACCAAGTGGCAAAGTATAGATTAATAGAAATGGGTTAATTTAAGATAGAAGAAGTAGATAACAAGAAGCCTGCCACGGCCATACAGTTTGTAAACAATATAAGTTTCTGTGTGTTTACTTGGTTGGGTCTGAGCGTCTATGGGCCTGGCGGATGAGAGAGATTTGTCTTGACTGGACCAGGCAGGAAAACTCTAACTACAAATGGTGCCCAACTTCTTGGCAAGAGTTTCCACCTAAACCCTGAGAAAAAATATTCTAAAACGGAGCTAAAAACAGCTTCCTAGTTGTCCCTATCAAGTTAGTGGCAGCCTGCAGGTTTGAGCTACTATGGCGGGTTCCTGTCCTGTGCTTCTGACCTGCAGTGTGGCGGGAATAAGGAATCTACAAGCGGCACTTTACTCTGCTGTGTGGTGGATTTAGTCTTTGCTAGTTTAAAAAAAAAAAAAAGTTTCTGGGCTATGTGCTACTTTGATAGAACTGCTTCTGACAGTTGATGGTACACATGGCTCCAGACCCAGAGCTGGCAGTAAACTGTACCACCGCCATGTTGGGAAGTTGAGGTGGGCAGAGCCAGCAGCCACAGCGGCGTTTCAGTCTTACAAAGATGGATATTACACAGAGAATCTGGTTTGTGTTGTCTTTGGAATTTTTAACTACAAAAAAAGATTTGATTGTAAAAGCTATTGAGTTAAACAAATATGTAAATTTTAAAGGTACCTTGACTTCAAAATTTGGATATAAGGATATGTTGCTTTGGAAAAGAGTCTCTGCTTTTGTTTCCACAGAAAGCCAGAGGCTGTGGATTTATTCCAGATTAAGATACATCAGGTTTGATCAGCCAAGACCACCTGAAAGGTCTCTGATGATACCATGGCCCAGATGATCCAACATCCAAAATGGTTTCAAGGTAACTGGCTCAGAGGTTCACCCTAATGGACTACTCCATAATCCTAAAATTTTCTTTGTGTCCCCATAAGATACAGCGCCCCCCTCCAGCAGGAAGTAGTAAGAGAAACTACGCCCAATTTCCCAAAATTATCAAGCTGGTTTTGGAGATGGAATTGGCTCACTCCTTCTCTAAACCCAGATATATTGCTCAAAAAAAAGGTTAAGAGATTCTTGTGTCCCAAATCAGAAGAGCCCTCTGGTGTGGGACAGAAAAAAACAATTTTTATTTAAAACAGGTTGATTATAAATGCAACCTCTTTCTAAAGAAGAAAAGGGGATATGATATAGATATAATAGGATGAAAGGGTAGATTAAGGAATTTACTTCTAAAGAGCAACAACTTGTTTAAAATGTTTTACATTGGTATAGATTTTAGTCTATTGATACAAACTTAAAGTTAATTTTGTTATACTGTGTGTATATTTCTACTCTTGTTTAAGGTATTATGTTTGTACAGCTCATTTAAAATTGTAATGGATAATTAAAAATAGATTAACAATTAGTCATCTATGATAATCATACTCGTAGCCATGTTAGTTAAGTCTTCTAGGTATACACAGAGATATTTCAGATAGATAGGTAATCTTCAAATACTTCAAAGACCTACAGAATATGGCATTTAAAATATTTTTAAAATTTAGACTTTCTGGACAGTGAGACATGTCTGCTTCTGACAACACTGATTTACTTCAGAGAGGAGGATGGACATTGAAGACACTTCATATCTTATCTTCACCTTGACAAAAATAGCCATTTGGGCAAGAAACTGTTCTTGCCTGGACTGCTTGATCAACTGGACATGCAGGACCCATAGAAAGGTGACCACTGAACTTTGCTTGACAAAATGGTCCTTCAGGTACCTGCTTCGCAGAGGAAACTGCCAGACATTCTACAGGACACTGAGAGAAGTGACCGAGAGACTCTAGCCCTGTGGGCTAAGGACAAATGCCCCAACTTTACAAAGGAACATTAGGTGACTGTCCATGCTGCCAGCTGTCTCTGTCTACCCTGAAAGACTCCCAAAAGTTGCTTGCATCCTTCTCCCGGTTCTCAAATAATATTATATCCTTCTGAGGTCTTTGATGTGGTTGAAGACTAGATAGTTATCATTTCCTCAATTATGATAAAAGATAAGTTAGATATAAAACCTTAGACTCACAAATATAAGATAGGATATCTTCTTTAATATTGTAACTGTAATTCTTGCTTGATAATTGTTTTGTTATATGTAATTTTATTATGTAAAAGTTAAAACCTTCCTTTAAAAAAAAAAAGAAAAGAAAAGAAAAGGGGAAGTGCTGTGGATATCGCTCTGTATAAATAAAATGCTGTTTGGCTAGTGGCCAAGCAGGAAGTATAAGCAGGACAAGAGAGAAGAGAATTCTGGGAAGTGGAAGGCTGGAGCAGAGAGACACTGCCAGCCACTGCCATGACAAGAAGGATGTAAGGTACTGGTAAGCCATGAGCCACATGGAAAAGTATAGATTAATAGAAATGGGTTAATTTAAGATAGAAGAAGTAGATAACAAGAAGCCTGCCACGGCCATACAGTTTGTAAGCAATATAAGTTCCTGTGTGTTTACTTGGTTGGGTCTGAGCGTCTATGGGCCTGGCGGGTGAGAGAGATTTGTCCTGACTGTGGGCCAGGTAGGAAAACTAACTACAGCATGGCGGTTCCCTCACTCTCCAATACAGAGAGGTGTCTTCCAGCCATGTGCTGTGCAGCACATTTAGGGCTTTCACTCATACAAAGAAAAAGGGTTAAAGATACCCAGTAAAAACAAATTCAGACAAAAAGGCCTCTTAACAGGTCACAGTGTATTTAAAAGATGTGCCTGGGGTTGGGGATTTAGCTCAGTGGTAGAGCACTTGCCTAGCAAGCACAAGGCCCTGGGTTTGGTCCTCAGCTCCGAGAAAAGAAAAGAAAAGAAAAAAAAGATATGCCTAGGCTTGAGAGAGGAAAGAAAAAGAATACATACAATCTTAGATTAAAAATATAGATTTTAAAATAATAAAATCTTTTAAAGGGGGAGTAAAATAATATAAAGAAAATAAGCCATATAAAGATGAAAAATATACACAGAGTCTGTATTATGTATGTTGTTGTATTTTCTTTGGATTTTTTGACTGTTAATGAGCTGACTACTGAGAGACAGTTGATTATAATAGCTGCTAAATTAGATATGTTACTTTGGGGAAAAGGCTCTGCTTTTATTTCCACAGAAAATGAGAGGCTATGGATTCATTCTGGGTTAAGGAAAATCAGGTCTGATTGAGGAAGACTCCCTGAATATCCTGACTACAGACATGGGAAAATAAACCTAAAGTAACTGCAAGACACATGATGACGTGTATTTACCTGCTCAGATATAGAACAAAAAAATTATATTTGGCTGACTTATGTGTAATACACAATTTATATTTGTATTAATACAGATGTGTAGCTTACCTTTAAAAGTTTATATACTGGGCTGGAGAGATGGCTCAGAGGTTAAGAGCACTGACTGCTCTTCCAGAGGTCCTGAGTTCAATTCCCAACAACCATATGGTGGCTCACAACCATCTATAATGAGATCTGGTGCCCTATTCTGGTGTGCAGACATACATACAAACAGAATACTGTATACATAATAAATAAATAAATCTTTTTTTTTTAAGTTTATATATTTTCAGAACAAAGGGAACAGACATGAATAAAAACAGATGGCCCAGATGATCCAATGTTTTAGTACACCTCTGTTACAGTTTCCTTTGAGTTCTATATCCAAAACAGCTTGAAGGCTGCTGGCTGACATGGACCAGCCACACAAAATACCCCAGTCAGGACTTGACCATAATTCTAAATTTTATCAGGGTCCCCATAAGATTACCATCACCCGCCAATAAACAGGAAGTAGTCTAGAAAAATATATCCACATTCCCAAAATATTGGTTATAAATGTTAGTTTTCATTTAAGGGGTGTTGACTATAAATTGTTAATGGTCATAATCAATCTCTTTCTAAAGAAGGAAGGGGGATATGATATAAAAATGATGGGGAGAGATGGCTCAGAGGTTAAGAGCATTGCTTGCTCTTCCAAAGGTCCTGAGTTCAATTCCCAGCAACCACATGGTGTCTCACCATGAGATCTGGTGCCCTCTTCTGGCCTGCAGGGATATATGTATACATAATAAATAAATAAATCTTTTTTAATAAATAAATAAATAAGTAAATAAATAAAAATGATGGGAAAAGGGCAGATTATTATTATGAAAAAGGAAAGCATAGATTATTGAATCTACTTTAATCCAAAAAACTGTTAATCTCAAAATATTTTACATTGATATGGATTTTAGTTTATTGATATAAATTTAAAGTTAATTTTGTTATATATAATTCCTACTCTTCTTTTTTTTTTTTTCCCCTGAGACAGGGTTTCTCTGTGTAGCTTTGTGCCTTTCCTGGAACTCACTTGGTAGACCAGGCTGGCCTCGAACTCACAGAGATCCGCCTGCCTCTGCCTCCCGAGTGCTGGGATTACAGGCGTGCGCCACCACCACCCTCCTACTCTTCTTTAAGATATTATGTGTATGCAACTCATTTAAAATTGTGATCCATAATTTAAAACACAGATTAATAGTCATCTATAATAATCAAACTTATAGCTATATTAATTAGGTTTTCTAGATATACAAAGATATATTTCAATTAGATAGGTAATCTTCAAACACTTCAAAGACCTATAGAATATGGCATTTAAAATGCTTTAAGAACTTAGACTTTTCTCAACAGTGAGACATGTCTGCTCCTGGCAGCACCAATTACTTCAAAGAAGATGATGGGCTTCTTCTTCATAGACTTGGAAAAAAAAATTCAACTTCATATGGAAAAACAAAAGACCCAGGATAGCTAAAAGAATCCTGTATAATAAAGCAACCTCTGGGGCACCACCATCCCGACCTCAAACTCTACTATAGAGCTATAGTAATAAAAACAGCTTGGTACTGGCATAAAAACCAACATATGGACCAATGGAATCAAATTGAAGACCCTGACATTAATCCATACACATATGAACACCTGATTTTTGACCAAGAAGCCAAAACTATACAATGGAAAAATGAAAGTATCTTCAACAAATGGTGCTGGCATAACTGGATGTCAATATGTAAAAGATTACAAATAGATCCATATCTGTCACCATACACAAAACTCAAATCCAAGTGGATCAAAGATCTCAATATAAATCCTGTTACACTAAACTTGATAGAAGAGAAAGTGGGAAGTACACTTGAACACATTGGCACCAGAGATCACTTTCTAAATATAATACCAGCAGCAGAGACACTGAGAACAACAATTAATAAATGGGACCTCTTGAAACTGAGAAGCTTTTGTAGGGCAAAAGACACGGTCAAGAGGCCAGGCAGTGGTGGCGCACGCATGTAATCCCAGCACTCAGGAGGCAGAGCCAGGTGGATCTCTGTGAGTTAGAGGCCAGCCTGGTCTACAGAGCTAGTCCAGGACAGACTCTAAAGCTACAGAGAAACCCTGTCTTGAAAAACCAAAAAAAAAAAAAAAAAAAAAAAGACATGGTCAATAAGACAAAAAGACAGCCTACAGAATGGAAAGAGACCTTCACCAACCCCACATCTGACAGAGGACTAATCTCCAAAGTATATAAAGAACTCAAGAAACTAAACATCAAAATACTAAACAATCCAATTTAAAAATGGGCTAAAGAGCTAAATAGAGAATTCTCAAAAGAATAATCTCAAATGGCTGAAAGACATTTAAAGAATTGCTCAACATCCTTAATCATCAGAGAAATGCAACTCAAGATGACTCTGAGATTCCATCTCACACCTGTCAGAATGGCTAAGATCAAAAACATTAATGACAGACAATGTTGGAGAGGATGTGGAGCAAGGGGAACACTCCTCCACTGTTGGTGGGAATGCAAACTTGTACAACCACTGTGGAAATCAGTATGGCAGTTTCTCAGGAAATTGGGAGTCAATCTACCTCAAGACCCAGCCATACCACTCCTGGGCATATACCCAAGGAATGCTCAATCATACCACAAAGATACATGCTCAACTATGTTCATAGCAGCATTATTTGTAATAGCCAGAACCTGGAAACAACCTAGATGCCCATCAACTGAAGAATGGATTAAGCAAATGTGGTACATATACACAATGGGGTACTGCTCAGCAGAGAAAAACAATGACAGCATGAAATGTGCAGGCAAATGGATGGAACTAGAAAATATCATCCTGAGTGAGGTAACCCAAACCCAGAAGAACAAACATGGTATGTACTCACTCATAAGTGGGATCTAGACATAAAGCAATGAACAATCAGACTGCAACCCACAGAACCAGGGAGGCTATATTGCAGGGAGGACCCTAGGATGACTGTGGCTTATAATAAGTTTTGGTTTTACTCAATTACTGAACAAGCCTCAATGAAACATTTCACTATTAAGATAATTTATACTGTATCAAGCTGATAATAGAAAAATTAATTAATTAATTTAAAAAAAGAAAATATGTCTTTCTGCTTGGTCTATCAGTCTCATGTTTACAGTTTTGCCTTTTGTACCGGGGTCTCGGCACCCTTCTACCTCTAGGATTATTGATTTCCCTAGCAATTAGAACTGCTGGTAATTAGACAGTGCTTTGCCCGGAACTGCCTCCAAGAGCTACATGTTCAATCATTTTGCATTTTCAAAATAAGTTCAAGGAGTTGAAAGAAAATTGGGAATGATTATTAAACTTTGGTCATATAAGAAATACATGCCTACCATTAGGAGATGTTTGCTTGGCCAACAAATGCATAATTGTAATATATAATTGATTCCCACCGAAGAAGGAGGTACCTGTGGCTGCGAATCGTGAGGAGAAGACAATTAAAGTGATACCACGATACCAAACATCGCTTGAGCCGGAATCGAATCAATCAGTACCTCCACACTTAGAACCCCAAACCACCGAGAAACACCCATCTCCGCACAACTGACCCCAGCGACCTACAGTTGCTAATAGGTTGTATGTTTCGTGCATGAAGATCACCTACTCCACGAAACATACAACCCCTTACCCCTCACCCCGCTGGCAAGCCCACAGCCTCACGGGCAGCATGCCAAGCAGGATTGTTTTCCCTTCTCCATCTTTCTTAGGGCATCAGGTTTCGGCCGCCCGCATCGTCGCCCAGGTGAGTTCAGGGGGCGGAGACCCCTGCTCCCCTCCTAGCTGAATCCATGTGGCGACGCTGGGGTCCCCACCCTGGAGAGGAGGCTTTGTGCACGGGGCGATGCGTCCGGCACTTCGCCCTAAACCACAGCTCTGCTTCAGGTTGTGGTGGTTTTGTTTTTACCGTGTCCACCGAGCCACGGAGTCCGTCAGGAAGGCATCCCGCCAGGGACCGATCATCAAATCCATTCAGCGCGGCGTACAAAGGCGGCACCTGAGCCTGCGAGCCTCTGCCCGGTCCCGGGAGCACCCAGGCCGGCCTCAGGCCGCGGCTTCTCCCGGAGGCAGCGCGGGAGACGCACCGGCCGCGGAGGGGGCCAGGCCCGTGCAAGCCGCCGCCCGAGGCCGGCTCACCGGGAGCCGCGGGAACCGGGCGAGCCCTCCCTTACCCCCCGCGGCCGGCCGGAGCGCGCGGCCCCGCCCCGCCCCGCCCGCCGTTGTCATGGGAACCAGGTTTGGCCACCGCCGCTCCCGGCGGGCCGGAGCCCTGGGATGCTCACCGCGCCGCTCCTCGCCGCCCGGGGCCGCGCACTGCCGCGCCGGGCTCCTCCGCGCACCCGCCCCAGCCGCTGCCGCCGCCCGCGAGCGCTCGCCCGCCGGTCCTCCCGCCCGGAAGCCGCGCCGGTGCGCCGAGGTGCCGGCTCCGCGGCGGGAGGTTTAAAGCCGCGCCCCGCGGGCCCCGGCGTTACCTGACTGTCTCAGCCGGCGCAGGGCGCTCGTCCCAGTGCGAGCCCCGCTGGGGTGACAGCCGAGGTGGGTGCGTGGAAGAGCGGCCCGGCCCGGCCCGGCCTCCTCCTCCTCCCAGCCGCCCCCGCCTTCCTTCCCCGCGCTGACTCCGCGCCCCAGTCGCCACTCCCGGCTAGCGCTCGGCGCGCGCGCGGCGAGTGTCCACGCGGGGCTTGACGCTCTCATTTTGAAAGGTTTAAAGAGGGACGACTGTTAATAACTGACCTCAAAGGGCTGCCTGCAGAACTGTGTGTGTGTGTGTGTGTGTGTGTGTGTGTGTGTGTGACAAACCAGTCTTTAAAAAGCAAAGGCGGACCCTAAAAGCCTCAAGAGGAAAATTGCAATGGGTAGGGAATAATAAACTCAAAGCGCGTTCCTTTTCAAGTTGACGCCCAAGTGCAACTTCCCTAAAGGTTTACAGTATCCGAGTTCATATGATACATAGGCTCGCAAGGAAAACCCAAAGCTTGCACTTGGGATAACTACTCTGAGGGATCACAGAGAACTCCATGAGGAAAGAAAGGGTCCAGATAAAATGTTAATTACGAAGCAGTCGCTGTAAAGTTTTTAAGTTTTAGGCCGGAAAAAGAGAGACCTTTTCTCTACAGGGCTGATTTGGACTAAAACTTTTCAGATGAATTTAGATTCTTACCCAGCTATTTGGATTTCAAATAATGGGCAAATTCTAGAAATTATATACAGTTTTTTGCCACCACCACCCCGGAAAGTGTCAATAGCTTCTCTTGCTGTTAAAATCCAAACCCCTGAAGGATTACAAATTAGCAGGCGGTGGACGTGGTTAATTTACCGTATATCTCCGGATCTTTCCTAGGTCATATAGAGATGGGTAGGTGGGGCCCCAGCTTTTTCTAAGGCTCCAGAGATTTCTAAACTGCCAGGAGCCCAGGGCAAGGAGTTAATGGCAGTCACTGCAATCTATGGAACCAATCCAGCTGTTAGCAAAGCACCAGGTGAGCGAAATGAAAAAGACTCAAGCTGGGCGAAAATTGATGGGGGCCGCCGCCTAGGACAACCAAGACAGGAGCAAGCTGCAGCCCGCAGGATTGACTATTGGAGGCCTCTGTGACTGAAGCTGGAAAGCTCCTGAAGCTGGAAAGCCTCTGCCGTAGCACCTGTAGGAAATCTGGAATACCCCTACCCCCAACCCTCAACAGCTAGGTACCGACAGAAACTTCTGGGCGCCCTTTAAACAGCTCAGACTCGGCGTCCCTACCCAATAGGGTAGGAAAGCAACCCACCGATCTGGTTGAGAATGCTTTTAAGAGGCTCAGTGTTCCTCCCCTCCGGCTCCAGGTTGAACAGCTCTTCCCTAATTGATCACATCTTACACATAAAAAAACTTTTCCCCCCCAAGACAAGGTCTCATTATGTATCCCTGGCTGTCCTGGAACTCACTATGTAGACCAGGTTGGCCTCGAACTCACAGAGCTCCGCCTGCTTCGGTCTTCCGAGTGTTAGAGTTAAAGGCGTGGGTTACTAAGCCGGGCTCTTATGCATTATTTATACGCACACAGATTCAGCTCATCAGGGGCCCGTCTGGCTCTATAGCAGAAGGGCTTCAGTCTTGGCAGATGGCTCTTCAGAGGAAGAGAACTAATTCTGGCCGGCTCAGCCAGCTCCTAGATACTCTTGGACAAAGAATAGACCCTTGGGAGGTTCGCCATGCTCCAGCCTCTACGACTTGACCTGCAGCTGCCAAGAGGGGACAGGACCAGGCGCGTGGGGTGTGGGGGATGGGGGGGTGGAGCGGACAGACCGGAAACGACTCTTTCCTGTCTCAGCCTCCAGAGTCCATGCTTTGGCTGTAGATGGAAATTCATTCCTGCAAACTGTCTCCAACCTCAGACACCAGGCAGCAACTTTTGACCCTAGCCTCTTGACACCCGCCTTAGCTTCATTAACTGCTGTCTGCAGACTTAAATGCAAGGCTGACACCCCAAAGCTTTAGAGTGTCCAGCTGTCACCTGCAGCCTGCCGCGGGCACAGAGCAGTGCCAGCCTCTCAGTCTCCATTCCTGCTTTCGGGTTTGAATTGTCCTTGCAAGGCAATTACGGTTTCCCTTTGGTATATATACACCCACTCCATTCTTGCGGAGAGCCAGGCAAGAGTGCATAGAAGAGCAGACTGTCTCACTAGTGTTTGGGATACCTCCTAACCAGCCTATCTGGCCTCTTAACGCCTCGTGTAGCTCTTTGCTCAGAATTCAGACACCCGTTTCTGGAAAAGAGTCTCACCAGACATAGGCTTGTGACAGATGTAAGGTTATGAGCAGTCAACAATTGCGGTGGAGAAAACTGCGCAGTGCGTTGCCTGCAGACGCGCAGGGAGCGCGGGGATGCAGCTTCTGGGAGATGTCTCTCGTGCTGGAGTGACTTTTTGGCGATTCAGCTGTCATTGTGTCACTCATAGACTACCCTCACCGGTGCTCCCAGGAAGTAAGCCGGATACACTCCTTGCTTCGCTCAGCGAGTGGGGTCCTCTTCGTCCGCTGTCGGCGCCTGTCCACAGTGAACAGATGCTTCCGTCCGCCATGTTTATCTACCAGTCTGGTTTCCATGAGACGCTCCACGGGTCCGTCCTTACATGTCTGCAGCCTTGTCTCCTAACACTTTGCCTAGTACATTAGGTCCCTAACCCATGTTAATTCTACCAATGAATGAACTGAAACAAAGATGCCTAATGGCTGACACGACAGGTATTATATATTTTTTTCTTTTTGAAACAGGGTTTCTCTGTGTAGCCTTGTTTGTCCTGGATCTCTTTCTGTACATCAGACAGGCCTCAAACTCAGATATTGCCTGCCTCTCCTCTGCCTGAATGCTGGGACACTAGTGTGGATAAATTATATATATATTTTACACGTGTATCTGTATGCCAGAAGGCATTAGATCCCATTACAGATGGCTCACAACCATGGTGGTGAGCAATAACAGGTTGCTGGGAATTGAACCCGGGTCCTCTGGAAGAGCAGCCAGCCCTCTTAACCACTGAGCCATCTCTCCAGCTCCTATGACTACTTTTGCTTTGTTTTGTTTTTTTCGAGACAGGGTTTCTCTGTGCAGCTTTGGTGCCTGTCCTGGATCTAAATCTGTAGACCAGGCTGGTCTCGAACTCAGAGACCTGCCTGCTCTGCCTCCTGAGTGCTGGGATTAAAGGCATGGCTAAATTCTTAACAGGTATCTGTTTGTTATCTTCTTGGAGTAGTATCATCTTTATACACTATGTCTTTTCTCTTTCCTACCCTTAAGAACACCCTAGAGTAATTCAGTTTCCTCCCCTTTAGTTGACTACATTAGGTAGTCAGCCTAAATTTGTGTGTATGTGCATATGAACACACATATTTAACATGTTAAGCAATGATATCTACCACTAAGTTATGCCCCCAGGGCTTAAGGCTGATTTTCTTGTTTTTGTTTTTTCAGAGAAAAAAAGTTGCCAGGTGGTGGTGGCATGTGGTGGCACATGGTGGCACATGGCTTTTGATTCCAGCACTTAGGAGGCAGAGGCAGGCGGATCTCTGAGTTCGAGGCCAGCCTGGGCTACAGAGTGAGTTCTAGGACAGTCAAGATAACACAGAGAAACTGTCTGGAAAAAAAAAAAAAAGGAACTTTATTATAACCACTAAGAACAGACATTTGTTAGGTAGGAGATCTGGTCTTAACATATTTATAAATCCCATTCCTTTAAGACAGCATAAATAACGCCCTACAGACCAACTTATCCCAGTGCTGGGCAAGCAACCCCAGGTGAACCTCAGAAACTTACGAGACAGGCTTCTGCTGGAAGGGACCACCGGAAGGCAGACAGTATTTGAGAAGCATGTTAAAGGGTGGCTCCATCTTTTAGACTTGTGTTAACATCTTATTTTCCTGCTTAAGGAGTGAGTCCCAACCTCTTAAATTACCCAAGGAGATAAGTTTGGCAGATGAGATAGCTCAGACAGAATCCTTGTTGATGATCCCTGGCCACTGGCTTTGCATGCATCCCAAGCGAGACTGCCGGAACTCTGAAGAGGTTTGCTATGGAACCAGGACTGAGGGTACAGTTTCAGGTGCCACCTCCTTTTTCTGTTTCAGCTGATGCATAGGCCTCTTCACCTTTGGTTGTCTTTATTTAAAAAAAAAAAAATGTGAATGCCTGAATGTATGTATATGTACCATTTGTGCCTGGTGCCCAGGGAGGCCAGGTGTCTGATTCCTGGAATTGGAGTTACAGACAGTTGTGAGCTGCCATATAGATGCAGGAAATGGAACCCAGGTCCTCTGCAGGAGCAGCAAGTGTGCTTAACTTCTGAGCTACCTCTCCCACTCTGGCCTCCTCACCTTTACTGTGTTGACTTAGGGCATGCAAATTGCATCTGAAAGCCCAGAATGGTTAAGTCAGGCAAGACAGTTAGGAGACATTCTTTTTTGCGTGCGTGTGTGTGTGTGTGTGTGTGTGTGTGTGTGTGTGTGTGTGTGTGTGTTTTGAGACAGGATTTCTGTGTAGCCATGGCTGTCCTGGAACTCACTCTGTGGACCAGGCTGGCCTTGAATTCAGGGATTAGCCTGCTTCTGCCTCTGAAGTACTAGGATTAAAGGGATTAAAGGCATTCACCAAAAACCAGAGGAAAGACAAGTTAAATAACTGTTCCTTAAGGTTCAGTAAGAGTACTCAAAAGAGGATTATGAATTCATCTCTACCCACTTATAACAATGGTCCAGAGGTTACAGAATTAATGAAACTTATGTTAGCATAGAATGAAATAAAAAAAGCTTCCCGTGTGACCTTTTCTGCCAAACTTAACTCAATTTTTGTAGTAAATACACTTGAAGAAATGATGTTTAACTGTGTGTAGCTCCTGGTCTGTTTCTACATGAAGCCTATACCCTGGGGATGAAGGGAGCCTGAATCCCCATGGGAAAATGAAACAAAACAATCATTGTGGCCCTGAACTACCTTTGAACTTCTCTATACAAGACAACTGAACTAATTGAATTAACTAATGGTTAATCTGGTTATCAACTGCCAAGTACATACATTGTTTCCCATACTCGTGTATCAAGAACAAACACTGACTTCCTTGCTTGAGGAATACCAATCCATTGCAGATAAGTCTTTATGGGTGAGACACTCAGACCGTATAATCCCAACAGAGGCTGGGGTGAGAAGGCTGCCAACCTGAACTACAGATTGAGGCGTTAAAAATCATAAAAACAAGACAGAAGTCACATTTAAAATAATTACTGGCTGGGGATAAAGTTTAGAGATGGATTACCTTTCATGCACAAAGCCCTGAGTTCAATCCCCAGTACTGAAAAAACGGATCTGAAGACAACTTGCTTTAAATACTTCCAACCCTCAGCGCAATGAGTTCTTTTTTTTAAAGTGTTTATCTTATTTTATACGTATAGGCATTTTGTCTGCATACCACATATGTGCCTGTCAGAAGAGGGTCAAAGCCCCTGGAACTGGAATTTCAGATGGGAAGTGGCCCTGGGTCCTCTGCAAGAACAGCCAGTGCTCTTAACCCAGCCACCTCTCCAGCCCAGCTCAATGAATTCTTCACATATTAACAACATCGATAGTTTTAATCCGAATACCTGACAACTCTTATTTTCTTATAAACACCACTTTGAGGGTGTTTATGAGAGACTGCTTTTACCATTTCCTTTTCAGTGTTAGGTGATTGTTTTTCCTACAACTTCAAACTTTCAAAACTTAGATAAATTTGTTTCCTGGCACACCTTGTGTGTTGAGGACAACTTGTAGGAGTTGACTGTTTTCTGACCTGAGGACTGAACTCGGCAGCCAGTACCTTGACCTGCTGAGCCATCTCGATGGCTCTCCTCTAAGTTTTCATTTTCTTTACTTTGTTGAGCCCGAGTCTCATGTAGTCCATCCCGGTCCTGATCTTGAGCCACTAGGAAGCTAATCATGACTTTGAAGTCCTAAGCCTCCTGTCTCCACTTCTTCTTCTTTTTTTTTTTTTTTTTTTTTTGAGACAGGGTTTCTCTGTGTAGCCTTGGCTGTCCTGGATCTCGTTCTGTAGACCAGGCTGGCCTCGAACTCACAGAGATCCACACCTGCCTCTACCTCCCTAGTGCTGGGATTTAAGGCCTAATCCACCACCCAGTGTATTATTAGTCTGTTCTTCAAATAGTTAACTAAAAAGCTAAGAAAAAGAGAGAGAGAGAGAGAGAGAGAGAGAGAGAAATAGTTATTGTATTTGTAATATATCCTTTTATAATACTTTAAAGGAAAATTTTAATTTCAAACCAGTATTCAGGTCACATACTTATTGTATTTTATAAACATGAAAGACAAAGGTAGTAAAACGCAGCTATTATAAAAGACGAACCATTATACACATTTTAAAAGGCTACTTCCTGTCTCTGTATTGACAGTGGCACTGGAGGATTAGCCACTGACTTTCTTTTTGAGACAGTCTCCAGTAACCGTGACTGCCTTTGCGTTCAATAGACAGCAGGGAATGACCTTGAACATCTGATTCTCTTGCTGACCTCCCAGGTCCTAGGATTACAGACTGCACTGCCACACCCACCTTCTTCAAGTGCTGGAGAGGGTAGTCAGGACTCTGTCCATTTTGGGCAAGCCCTCTCCAGTATCATTCACATAGTTTATGACACAACAGTGAGACACTAACTAAAAACAAAACCCAACCACAAAGTCTTGGGTCAATCATTCATTTTCAAGCCCCTACATGGGAAGTGGTAGGCGAATATCTGTAGGAATACAGTTTATTGTCTGCTCCTCCACTCAGAAGTAGCTGTGTAAAAAAAGAGAGAGAAGTAAATACAAATATACAGTAACTAGACATGATTAAATATGACTTAATTGTGTTCTGGATTTTTGAGACAGGGTTTTTCTGTGTAGCTTTGCGCCTGTCCTGGAACTCTCTCTAGCCTAGACTGGCCTTGAACTCAACAGAGATCCGCCTGGCTCTGCCTCCCGAGTGCTGGGATTAAAGGCGTGTACAACCACCGCCACCACCATCGCCCGGCAAGACATTGTTCATACAAGCATGTATATCTTGTACTATGACATTATTTTCACCTATAACCTTTGCTTCTTCCCCAGCAGTTCGGCTTCTACTTTGATAGCACATATATAAATGATTTGATTGTATGTGAAACCACCCAGCGTGAAACACAGTATTTAAGGGTACCAATTAGAACAAATGTCTCTATTACTAGGTTAAGCCCCAATCCAAAGATCTGCCATGTAGGTTGGAGATGTTGCTCACAGGCAGAGCACATGCTGAGGACACATAAGCTCTGGGCCAATTTTAATGATATAAAGATGTGTGGCTTTCCCTGCCTAAGGCACCTGATTGGCTAAATAAAAAGCCGAATGGCCAGTAGATAGGCAGTAGAGCAATAGACGGGGCTGGTGGGCACAGAGGGTAAGTAAGAGAAGTGAGAAGAAAGGAGAGTGAGAGAGAAGCCCAGGGCCAGCCAGCTAGGCAGACATGGAGGAGGACACACAGAAGGAAAGAAAGGTAAAAAGCCCTGAGGCAAAAATGTAGATGAAGAGAAACAAGTTAAGTTATAAGAGCTAGTGGGACAAGCATAAGATAAAGCCGAGCATTCATAATTATTAAGTCTCTGTGTCATGATTTGGGAGCTGGTTGGTCCAAAAGAAAGCCTGTTACAGCTGGTTGGTGGTGACGCACAACTTTAATCCCAGCACTCAGGATGCGGAGGCAGGTGGATCTCTGTGAGTTCGAGGACAGCCTGAGCTACAGAGTTCCAGGAAAACTAGAACTGTTTCACAGAGAAACCCTGCCTCAATAAATAAATAAATAAATAAATAAATAAATATATAAATAAATAAATTCACTTTTTATTACTCTTTAAATAAATAAGGGTAAATCTGTTTTTAGCTTTTTGGTCTAGGATGTAAAAACAATTATGAAAATCAGAAACTTAAAACTGCTAACTTTAAGCTGGGCAGTGGTAGCACTCAGGAGGCAAAGCAGATTTCTGAATCTGAAGCCAGCAGGGTATACAGTGAGTTCCAGATAGCCAGAGAAAAAACAAACCAAACCAAAAAATCCTGCTAACTTTAAACATCAGGCCTATCCAACTTTTTTCTTCACCAAGTAACTTGTAAATTCTTACCCCTGTGTCTGTCCAGTCCACACTTAGAACTTTATCTTCATGAGCAGCTAGATCATAGAGAGGAGCCTTACAGCTGAAGATGAAAATACACACGTTACACGCATTCAGGGTTTTAACACACATATGGATAATTACTAATACTTTTCTCAAGACTTTTACTACAGATTTATTATAATAAACACTCAAGATGCAAAAACTTATCCACAATTAGGTCCATTTTCACACTTTTATACTTCAATTTTATCCCAAATCATGGCTTTATATACTCTATCCAGCCATCTGTATAGTAACTCCTAAATATGTATTTCTAGCCCACATTTCCCCTTGAGTTTGATATGTATGTGTATCTCCATACGTGAAATTTGGATAGGCAATAGACACAAATCAAAACTCTCAAATTTCCCTCATAAGGCTATTTTTCAAAAAATAAAACCAATTATTTAATAATTTTGATTTTCTGCATGGGTGTTTTCTCTGTGTGTGTCTGTGCACCACCTTCAAGCGGAGGCTAGAGTTCTAGACCTGGATCCCCTCCTGGAACTGGATGGTTGTAGGCCACCATGTGGATGCTGGGAGCTGAACCCAGGTCTTCTTCAAGAACAGCCAGCGCTCTTTCCTCCAGCTCCACACATTCCCACTCTCTCTTATCATAGTACATAGCATTACCATACACCCAATCACTTGAGCAGAAAACGTGGGCAATGTTCTTTGATTCTCATCTCCACATTTAATCCATAAGAAATTAACCTCGCCAAAGACCTAAATTCATACATATATAGAACAAAATCACTCAGCCCTGACGCTACCACACTCTGTGCTCCCATGACCTGCCTCTGGACAACAATGGTTTTTCGGCTTCTATTCTTGGTTCCTTTTTCAAACCCTCAGAGCCTTGCCAAATCCTGCTTGATATACTGATTACCTGCCCCATGCTCTGCTACTCTCCCCATTTACTTCATCAATATGGGCTTGGTTGCCAATTTACCAGTACATGATTCTCCTCTTTTATCTGTGCTTTTCTCTACCATGAATATATGCACATAACTTCAAAATGTGCGATTTGCTACTGAAATTTCTACAGAAAAAAAGTCTTGCCAAAGTGCAGCTTTACTGTTCTGCTTTGTTTGTACTTACTGCTATTACCAGAAACTATGTTAATTATCATAGAAAATGTCAATGAAGACATCTAAGCCCTCTAAGATATCCTAAGATGTTTGAGGGCAGATTTAAGAATGGGTACGTAGTTAAAGTTACCTCTTAAAACTGTAAGTTAATGGGTGTGTTTTAACCTGGACATTCTGTACACACTAGTACCACAGTATTAGCCTATGAATAAAAAAAGATTCCTTTGGCACCTAATTATCTTTGAAGAGACATTTTTTTGTTACATCTTTCATTAACAGAATTTCTACTGAAGTTCTGGATAATTAAAGCCTTTTCTCCTGCTTTATAAAAAGGTCAGAAAGATGGATTTTATAAGCTGTGTGGCTTTATTTTTAAAAGAGGCTAAAAATAAGCAACAAGCATGAATAAAATTCCTTTGTTCCTGGGCTTTGTAGTACATTGTGTGCACATGCATGTGTGTGCACGTGTATAAAGAATAACATGTATGTGGGTATTGTCCTGCAGGTGCTGTCCACCTGTGTTCTTGTGAGATAGGTCTCTCACTAGCCTGAGCCTCACCAAGTAGGCTCTGCTAGCTAGCAGTCCCCAGGGATTCCCATGCTGTGTCTCCCCAGTGCTAAGATTACCAGCACACCTAGCACTGTTCACTTTGTTGATTTGGGTTCTTGGGTCCTCACATGTGCTAGGCAAACAGTTTATTGACTGAGCTATGCCTGCAGCCCAGTCCGGGATTTTCTGAGTATTTGTCGTATCAGGTAGTGTGAACCACACCTGGGTCTTTTGGAAGAACCACAAGTGCTTTGAACTTAGAGCCGTGCTTCCAGTGCCAACATTTACCTTCTTGTATCCCACAGCTTGACGATGTTGTCTAAAGAGCCTGAAATGAGCTGCTGTTCGTGGGTAGGAGACCACTTCACTGACGTTACCCAGCCCGTGTGCGACGTGAGGGACAGCGACACCAAAGAACCGTCTGAATGAAGAGAAAGAAAACGCAATGGACTTTAGGAACGAGAGGCAGGACATACCCAAAGCATATTTGTAGAAACTTATCCTTTTTATTTATTTTTTTTAACATTCCCCAGTGGGTACAGCATACCTTTAGTTCGGGGATCCCACAGTCTAATATGCCTGTCTGTGCTTCCGGATGCCAAACGTTTACAAAGGGGAGAGTAGGAAATACAATTAAACACTTTATTTCCTGTCTGAAAATGAAAGGAAAGAACATTTAACCAGAAGGCTAAACGTAACCACCTCTAGAATGTATTACTGAGAAAAGCCAACGTTGATAGGAAGGACACCCAAGTCTTACCAGAGTCGACTTAAGACCACCAGACTCAACATCCCACACTCTAATCGTGTGGTCCCAGGACGCACTGCAGATCTCTTCAGCATCGGACCAAAGTACTGAGGAAATTGCTTCTGTGTGGCCAGAGAGGGTCACCAAGGGAGTCTAGAAATGAAAGGTCCCCAAAAGGGAAAAACATTCTCACCACAGAGTGTCTGAAACCAGATTTTAGGATCAGGGGGTGGTGGAGCACACCTTTATGCTTGGTGTGCTTGGGAGGCAGAGACAGGCGGGTCTCCGGGTTCCAGACCAGCCAGGGACACATAATGATACTCTGCCGAAATAAAAGAGTAGATAGATGTTAATGTCCAAAGTAGATATGCTAGACTTTTTGCTCAGTGGATTATTTTGCCTTTATAGTAATCCTCCAACACAGATGTTTCTGTCTTTATTTTATATGTTAAGGGTCGCAGTGGACAAAATGTCAGCTGTCAAGGCTGATGACAAGTTTAATCCAGGGACCCAGATGCTTGTCTTCTGAACACACACACACACACACACACACACACACACACACACACCATAAATGAAAATGAAAAAAAAAAAGTTTTAAAACCACTGATTTCTCCGTCTAAACAAGCTAAAAATATGAACCAGGGATTTCACAATTCAATACCAAAGTGCTAACTAGGGCTTAAATTGTATCCTATTATATATAAACAAAAGTACAGTGTTCCACAATTTTTCTGTTGTCTAGGAACGGGTGGCTCTTAACTCACAACTATTTACCCTTTAAAAACAGAGACAATTACAGAAAACAACAACCAGTAAAATGAAGACAGTAACTGATGGGCTGCCCAGCCCCAGTGGATGCACCCACAACTCCTGCTCAGGGACAAAAAGGAGAGGGGGTAAAAAGAATGTCAAGGGCCCGAGGACCAGGAAATATGCTGTAAGACTGTCTCTCTTAAAAGTGAGAGGGAGCCGGGCGGTGGTGGTGCACACCTTTCCTCCCAGCACTCGGGAGGCAGAGGCAGGCGGACCTCTGTGAGTTTGAGGCCAGCCTGGACTACCAAGTGAGTTCCAGGGCAGGCTCCAAAGCTACACAGGGAAACCCTGTCTCGAAAAACCAAAAAAAAAAAAAAAAGCAACAGGAAAGCTCCATCAATGACGGCCTCAACAATATGGCTGCCTAAGCAAGACCTGAACAAGAACACTAGCAATAGCCATGCTAGGGAGGAAGGTGGAAATCTCATGGGGCCCCACCCCCAGACAAAGAACTACAGGCCGCTAAGGAATGTTGAGAGTAAGAGAAGTATTATTCTCTTCCAGAGATGAGCTCCAAATTGGTATCCAATACCAAGTGGTCAGCTTGGGAATCATATATATACAAGAAACAGTAAAGGGATTCAGCAGGTTATATTTATAATATTTATGCATATATAAATATAAAACAAAGAAACAGAGGCCAGAATTTTGGGGATGTATACATGGAAGGAGTTGGAGGAGAGAAAATGATGTGATTTAGATAAACAGATATAGATAGGTTATGTGCAGTGTTCCGCCTGCGTGTATGCCTGCAGGCCTGAAGAGGGCACCAGACCTCATTATATAGATGGGTGTGAGACACCATGTGGGTGCTGGGAATTGAACTCAGGACCTCTGGAAGAACAGCCAGTGAGTGCTCTTAACCTCTGAGTCATCTCTCCAGCCCTGATGTAATTATATTTTAATTAAAACAAAACAAAACAAACAACAACAAAAAACCTTACCCTTGTTAGTCCCAATTGCTCTGTTTTTTGCTTCTTTCTTGGCCGATTTGTGGATTCTTCTATTTCATCTTCTTCATCTGTAGGGACTACATCATAGAGAAATTTAATATTGAAAATTTTAGTAACTATTAATGGCAAACTGCAAGAATGTCCAATATTCTGGGTACACAGTTTTCTTTTTTCAGTTATTAAGGAATGTATATTCCTTGCTGTTTTGGTTAACACAAAATTGTATATAAAAATCATATCTATCTAACCACTAGGGTATTGTAATTCAGTGTAAAGTACTTGAGACTCAACCCTTTAGTAGCAGCAAAAGGAAGAACATTTCCTGGATCGGCAATCAAACATAGACAAGGACTTTTGTTTGTTTTTCAAGATAGGGTTTCTCTGTGTAGTTTTCATGCCTGTCCTGGATATCACTCTGTAGACCAGGCTGCCCTCAGACTCACAGAGATCCACCTGGCTTTGCCTCCCAAGTGCTGGGACTAAAGGCATGAACCACCACTGCCTGGCTTTTTTTTTTTTTTTTAAAGCATACTAAAAACTCAAAATTAAAGTTTGGAATCTCTGTCATTAAGATCACTGCTATGAATAAGGATCATTTTATCATAATTATGAAAAGCTGCTTCCTGTCCAATCCAGACTAAGTTACTATAACCATATTGTATTCATACCATGCAGGAAATAGGGTAAACACGGGTTAGAAGATGTACTGCAGCCATGTTTAATCTCACCATTTCCCTTTTTAAAAAAGAAAAATGCTTCATAGTTGTTTTGTGGTGCTAGAGATCAAAGCCAGAGCCAGGCAAACACTTTATCCAAAGCTACACAGAGAAACCTTGTCGAAAAAACTAAAAAAGTGTAGGAGGGAGACAAGTTCGCAGCTGTTAGGTCACAGTTACACTTCCAGGTTTAGAACTCAAGTTATACTTCCAGGTCCTTGGATGCTTTTTTTTCTTTTTTTAATTTGAAAAGATCTTTGTCATAAACATCATTTAGTTAGGTAGCACACTAAGACTGAAAACTATAAATTTTAATATTTTGTAACTTTCATGAATATTGATCTATTCTTAACAACTAGATTATAAATCCCTTAACAATAATAGTTGATACCAAAGAGTATCTCATTTACCTGATACTATCAGAAAATAAGACATTTCACAAAAGGAAAGCAATTTAAACTAAACTACTTCAAAAATTGTTTGGTTTAAACATTTTTATAACATTTATTAATATGTATATTTTATGCTGTATTACACATATTACCAGTGCCAGGCTCCAGGATAGTGAGGGATATATAACAAGACCCTGCCTCAGAAAAAAATTTTTAAAAGACATTTTCATGTGTATGCATGTTTTGCTTGCATTTATGTGTGCATACCACATGTGCCTGGTGCCCAGGAGCCAGGAGAAGGTGTCAGGTCCCCTGAGACTGGAGTTGAGGACGGCTGTGAGCGTGAGTGCTTGAACTAATCTGGGTCCTCTGCAAGAGTAGCAAGTACGCTTCATCACCGAGCCATCTCTCCAGCCCTCAAAACTCATTTTTAAGTGACTTAAAAGGAGCCAAAATTATTCAAAAACAATTTCTAGGGTTTTTAATAAATGCATTCTGAGATCTAAGACAATTTGTTATACATGTAACAAATCAGTGACTGTCAAATAAAGAGGTGGTAGGGTTAAAAAAAGAACCAAGAAACTTAAAACAAAAATATACTAATTTGTCTTCATACTACACTTTTTTTGTTTGTTTGTTTCAAGACAGGGTTTCTCTGTGTAGCTTTGCGCCTTTCCTGAAACTCCCTCTATAGCCCAGGCTGGCCTCGAACTCACAGAGATTCACCTGCCTCTGCCCCCCCAGCGCTGGGATTAAAGGCATGCGCCACTACCACCCAGCTACATTTCTTTTTGTACATACTAAAACACATTAGAATATTTTTACAGCAAGTATGAGAAATAAAGGCCTCTCACTAAAATTCTAGAAACATGATTAATAAGTCAAAATACAAAAAGATACTGATACCTGTAGACCAGATCTTCAGCATCTTATCCCAGGAGCCGCTGCAGAACTGGACAGGCACGAAGGAGAAAGCACATGTAATGACTGACACCATCTGCCCGCCCGCTCTTACTTTCAGAGTTTTCTCGGCTTCACCCCTGTGTGCAGGCTCTGTAATCTTTTGTTGTTGGTTTTTTGAGACAGGGTTTCCCTGTGTAGCTTTGCGCCTTTCCTGGAACTCACTTGGTAGCCCAGGTTGGCCTCGAACTCACAGAGATCCACCTGGCTCTGCCTCCCGAGTGCTGGGATTAAAGGCGTGCGCCACCACTGCCCGGCCTAATATTTACTACTGGATAATCACATATTTGGCTTCCCAGTCTTCTGGAAGCTGTAGCCATGATCTCCATGGCAACCAGCAGCCGTTCCTATATGCACCTGTGGGCAAGTAAGCTAGGCTACACTAATAGGTCTGTTCTGCTTCTAGAACCTTTACAATGAACCTCAGAAATGAAATTAGACTTTTCCTAGGGGAAACAAAATAGATCCCCCCCAACCCCCTCTTCCAAGGACAAACAGTACAGGATAAGGCTAGGAAGTACTTCATGTAGGCCAAACCAGTATACAGTTCAAAATGAACCAAAGTGACTTGGGAACAGAGAAGGTTGGGGTATGTCAGTTACATTTAACCTCCATTCCAGAGAGTTCCTGAGGCCCAAATGTATCATCACCTTCTTGTTCTGGCTCATTCATTATTTCCTTGGCTATCACAATCAAATTTTCTCTTGAGCTTTATTTAACAAACTGAAGATGAGTTTCTGCTCATGTGTAAGCAAAATATAGTCTAAATCCCCAGCCAAAAGACACAAAAGGTCTAAATCTGTACTCAACAACATATACACTTTCTGTGACTCAAGATAGATCATAAACCTTTATCTCTAAGTACATCAAACATTCTGTGTTACTCCAAGTTGCAGAACACTTTGAAATCTGGAATCTTCCAATGCAGCGAAGGGAAATTTCACATACTAAGAGGGTTTGCAACCCTTCATACGTCAATGTTACCACTTTCTGGTTTGTATCCATTTTGTTAGAACAAAGAATAGGCCAGGCTGGGCATGGTGGCTCATGCCTGTAATCCCAGTACTCAGGAGGCGGAAACAGGCCGATCAACAGGGATATAAGGCCAGACTGGACTACACAGGGAGAAATCCAGGACAACCTGGGCTACAGTGAGAACCTGAATCAAAAACAAAAATAAGGGACTGAAGATTTAGTCCCAGGGAAAGTACAAGCTGTACGTCAGCACTGATGGTGAAACACGCTGTTAACATTAGCCGTCAAGTGCTAAGGCCTGGGTGTCATTTAGACACTGAATGATCACAGAACTTTAAGAGAACCAGACGAATTGAAAACACTGTCGACTACTATCATTTAAGGTTATCTTTACTTGTTCTCTCTCTCTCTCTCTCTCTCTCTTTTTTGGGGTGGGGTGGGGGGGGGGAGAGGTGGTGTTTCAGGGTTTCTCTGTGTAGCCCTGGCTATCCTAGAACTCACCCTGTAGACCAGGCTGGCCTCAGACTCTTAAGAGATCGGCCTGCCTCTGCCTCCCAAATGCTGGGACTAAAGGTGTGTGACACCAGTGCCCGGCTTAATACAATTTTTAAAATGTAACTCATACAACATACTAAAGACAGATACTTAGACTGAAGAAATAAATCAAATAAACCTATCTTTCTTATTGTAATCTACTTTGGATCTAAAGTCTTAATCATTTTTAGCCTCTGATTATTATGGAAGTTAAGCTATAAAGGAACATATCTATATAAAATGTTTATTCAGTTGCTGAAATTCTAACTCACACAACAGTGGCCACACTGTCCTAACAGTGACCACTCACTTTGGTTCCTGAGCTGTTGACTGCTATGGAGTCCACACTCCCAGCATGACCTCTGCAGCAGTGGAGAGCCTTGACTTTGTTCTTCTCCACGTTCCATTCCCATAGGAGGACAGTCTGGTCCATTGAGGCACTCAGGAGTAAGCAGGAAAGATTGTCTGAAGAAAAGAGAAAATGAGAAACATACAGTACGAAATCTGAACTGCATCTTCTTTTCTATCGTTCAGTATTTTTGTAAGTGTTTTAATAATAATGAAGATGGACTACTTTTAAAAGAGAGCTATCATGGTAAAGAGGGAAAATTCTTAAACCAAGCCCAGCAGTGTGACCTGTAATCCCAGCCATCAGGAGGCTGAGGCAGAAGGGGATAGGTTTAGGCCAGCCTAGGCTGCACTGTGACCATACCCCCATACCCACCCCATGCTGTCACCAAAAAGAGGAAAAACGTGTTCAATGTACTTACTAACTTGAAGATGTACAGATAATTTTAGTAAAGACTTCCTCCTTGAATTTATGACTTGGAGCTAGGTATATGGCTCAGTGGCAGTGTGCTTGCCCAGCATGCACAAAATCCTGGGTTCAGTCTCCAGGACCGGGGGAAACAAACAGCAATGTATGGATTTTAAAAATACTAATTCTTGGGTTGGGGATTTAGCTCAGTGGTAGAGTGCTTGCCTAGCAAGCGCAAGGCCCTGGGTTCGACCCTAGCTCAAAAAGAAAAAAAAAGAAAAGAAAAAATACTAATTCTTGCTGGGCAGTGGTGGCGCACACCTGTAATCCCAGCACTTGGGAGGCAGAGACAGGTGGATCTCTGTGAGTTCGAGGCCAACCCGGTTTACAGAGTGAGTTCCAGGATGGCCAGGAGCCATGAAGCATTTTTCATCCAATCATTCTTTTGCTAGACTAAAATTGGTTCAGTTTTAAACTCTTAAGATTCCTCTTAAGTAGAATCTTACCTTTTTTCACCCAAGCCACATCTTTCACAACATCTGTATGTCCTGCAATTGTCATTATTGACTTTCCTTCCAAAGACCAGATCCGAGATGTCTTATCATAAGAACCAGACAGGATCCTACAATGGGAAAAAAATGCTATGAAATACAAAAGATGACTTTTTATTTATTTATTATGTACACTCAAGAGGGCGCCAGATCTCTTTACAGATGGTTGTGAGCCACCATGTGGTTGCTGGTAATTGAACTCAGGACCTCTGGAAGAGCAGTCGGTGCTCTTGACCTCTGAGCCATCTCTCCAGCCTCCAAAAGATGACTTTTGAAGGCCTGAAAATTAGTTGTTACTATGGCAATGGCAAAATAAATTTGGGGAAGAAACTCTTCTTTAATATGAAGAACAAGATTTCAAAGCATAACAACAGCTCAGATGTTACACTAATTTTCTGAACCACTAAAACAATGTAAGATGCTATAAATTTCACCAAAGCAACGCACACTGCTTGTAAAGCCTAACATTCCTTAATTAACCACTGAAAACTATTCAAGAGAAAAACAGAGATGAGATGTAGCTCAGTCATCAGCACTTGCCCAGCAAGCAGAAGCCTCTTGATCTGATGTCCAGCACCACACAGACAGACAGACAGACAGACACCACACTACCAAAGCAAAAAGGAAAATCACGCAGAACAAAGATAAACAAAGCCAGGCCTGGTGGCGCACCTTCAATCCCAGCAGTGGGAGACAGAAGCAGGAGGATCTGAGTCTGAGGCCTACATAGGAAGTTCCAGGACAGGACCACATAGAGACACAGTGTCTTAAAAAAAAACAACAAAAACGAACTATATATAATAATTCCAAGTTCTTCTCAGGATGACAAGATGGCTAAGCAGTGAAGCGCCTGCTGCAAACCCCAGGGACTCCAGTTCAGTCCTCGGAACCGTGCGAAGGCAGAAGGTGAGGGCCAACCTCACGGAGTTGTCTTCTGACCGCCACACATTTTACACATGTGCAATGACGCGCACACACCCCCAAAACACAACCCATAATAATAAAAATGACCCCCAAAAAGGAAAGACAGAAGTAAGCTACCCCTGATCAACTCCTAAGGTGGTTTTTCTATAAGTACAGCCAGTTAGGAGCATGATCAGTAGTAGGCATGTGCTTTAAGACCGTGGTTCTCAACCCAAGGGTCGAGTCCCCTTTGGGGGTCACATATCAGACATCCTGCATAGCAGATATTTACATTATGATCCAAAACAGTAACAAAATTAGTTATGAAGCAGCAATGACATAATTTTCTCACAACACGAGCAACTGCATGGAAGGGTCGCAGCATTAGGAAGATCGAGAACCACTGTAGAAAGGCATCTACTCCTCTTTGACTCCAGGCTGCCCGTGTCAGCCCTACAACAGCCTGTCTGCATCTTCATGGCAGTGGGCGGGGAGCTCTGTGGCCATAAATATGAGTTTTTCTCCTCTATGAAGCAGTGCCTCTCTGGTCTTAATATCAATGACTGCTGACTTATACAGAATACAAATATCCCAACACTGTGAAACAAAGAAAGCCAAATAATGAACATTCTTCTTGAATATACTGACTGCAAAAGCCTATCTGGCACGGTCACCAGTAATCACTGCACAAAGTTGCTTCAATAAAGCAAAAGGCATCAGAGAGAGACAGTCCCCTGCAGAGGCACGAAAGGCAACTAAAGCAGATGCCGCGCATACCACTCTTCTGTCCCTTCAATCGAGCTGATCCAGTCGTCATGGAGCATGCACTGCTCTGGCTGGGGCGCGGTGTATTTCTCCACATATTCTAGTTCCACAACCTCTTCCTAGTCACACAGAGAACAGAAAATAAACCAGGGGGCAGTTTGGGGTTTGTTTGTTTGTTTGTTTTTTTGTTTTTTGAGACAGGGTTTCTCTGTGTAGCTTTTGAGCCTGTCCTGGAACTTGTTCTGTAGACCAGGCTGGCCTCGAACTCACAGAGATCCGACAGCCTCTGCCTCCTGAGTGCTGGGATTAAAGGTAGAAAATTTGGGAGCCATTTAAAAAGTCAAGATTTCTTTTGGCCTCACATTAAGCTAAGAATATAAACTTGTATTAAAAGTGGGAATAAAAAGAGATTTTTAAAAGTTATTCAGTTTTATTTTAAATTATGTGTATATGTGTGGGCTTGTGCACACGAGTGTGGCTGGAGGCTAGAGGCATGGAATCCCTCTGGAGCCGGAATCACAGGCAGTTGGCAGTTGGGGTGGGTACTGGGAACTGAACTCAGGTCCTCAGGAAGAGCAGCAAGAATTCTCAACCACTGAACCTTCTCTCTAATCCCTACAAGAAAGCTTTTATGTAAAAAAAAAATTCGATAAACAAAAAGATCAACAAGCGTATTTTTCTCTGAGGAGAGAGCATCTGTTCAGGGTGATGGAAGAGTTCTGGCAATGGGGAGTGGTGATAGTTGCATGGTACTGTACTTCACATTACTGAACTGTGCCCTTGAGAATGACTAACATGGTGAGTTTGCTCTTACATATATTCATCACAGTATTTAAAAGTCACAAAACACAGGGGAAATTACAAATTACATTCTAGACAATTTTATTACATTTACTTATCGTGTGTGTACATCCATGTATTCCACAGTGTACATGGAGGTCAAAAAACAACTTGTGGGAGCTGGTTCTCTCCTTCTCCAAGGGGGTCTTGGGATGAACTCAGGTCATCAGGCTTCGTGGCCAGCACCTGTACTCAGTCAGCCACCTTGCTGACTCCAAATAATCCCTTCTCCCCAGGCAGGGTCTCACTATATAACCATGGTTAGCCTAGAACTCGCAGTCTCCCATAACTGTCCTCCGGCCTGCAGGCTGTGCATGCACCTACACGTACTGTATAATAATAAATAAATGAGCCGGGTGGTGGTGGTGGTGGTGGTGGCGGCGGCGGCGGCGGCGGCGGCGGCGGCGGCGGCGGCGGCGCACGCCTTTAATCCTAGAACTTGGGAGGCAGAGCCAGGCAGATCTCTGTGAGTTCGAGGCCAGCCTGGGCTACAGAATGAGATCCAGGACAGGCGCAAAGCTACACAGAAAAACCCTATCTCGAAAAACCAAATAAATAAACAAACAAACAAATAAATAAATAAACAAGTGAACATAACTTTAGAATGTTTTCTAAGACTCTCAAAGAAAGTCAAAAGGTCAGGCAGTGGTGGTGCACACCTTTAATTTCAGCACTTGGGAGACAGAGGCAGGTGGATTTCTGGGTTTGAGGCCAGCCTGGTCTACAGAGTGAGTTTCAGGGCATCCAGGGCTGCACAGAGAAACCCTGTCTTGGAAAAAAAAGGGGCAGGGGGAGACCTTGGGTGTTGAAATCAATTTAGGCTGATTCTATAAGCAGTTATTCTAGTAATGTATTAAATCAAACATACGCAGTACTTGGACTTACCGATGAAATGTTTTCCAGTTCCATGTGTTTGACCAAGGGCATTCGAAGAAACTGGCCCTTGATAAGGAAATCGAACTCGACATGTTTGTGGAGCTCTGCAAAACAGGAAGGGTCACAATAACATCAGTGCCATACGTATGAGAACCCTGCAGCAATCACGTCTCAAGTACCCATTGCTGCCCCAGTTGCTCCGTGACTTCTCACATTGAATGATTTTTGGTTTTTTGAGACAGGGTCTTGTCCTGGGACTCACTATGCAGACCAGGCTAGCCTTGAACTCACAGAGGTCCACCCGACTCTGCCTTCTGAGTGCTGTGATCAGAGGCGTGCGCCACATGGCACATGATTTCTAAAGAACCAATATACTTTGTTCTGTTTATTTACTGGTTTTATGGTGGTGTAATGACTTTAGAGGGGTAGGGGTTGAGCCAGGTTATATGTACGCCCAGCACATGTTCTACCACTGAGCTAAGTACACCCCACGAATCTTGTCTTTTGTTTTGAGAAAGTGGTTTATTGAGTACACAAAAGAGGCCAACAGGCTGGACAGCAGCTCGAATACCACTTGAAGCCTACTACCTGATTTTCAAAAGCTCTTGTTCTACAGAAAATGTACAATGCACACAAAAGCATAAACAGTGAACACCCACACCCTACTCCAATACAAAACAGCTTGTGAAGAATCATTTCTGTTCCTGTATCCATTCTCTTGCTGGCTTCTTCTAAAGCAACCCCAGAAACTACACCATTTCATGTGTAAATGGCTTTCTTACATATCTCTAAAATCTAAGGAACTAAAACATAATGTTAAAGTATTAACTATGCTACTATCAAATACTTAGTCATTACTCATGTTTGTTTTTAATTAATTTACCTTCTGGGTCCTACTGTGTAGCCCACACTGGCTTCAAATTCACTACATAACCCAGGCTGGCCTCCAGATAGAAAGGGCTATCTCTGACTCATCGTCTCCGTCTCTAAAGCGCTGGAATTGCAGGTGTGTCCCATCATGCACAGCTGCTCATGTTTTAGAGCAAGCATTTTAAAGCTGGCACCTAACTGGTTAATGTGTTTCTTCAATCTTTAAAAGGCCCCTTCCTTTTTCTTGTCATGTCTTCATTGAGGAAAATGGGTCAACCATCTTATTTCCTACATTCTGGGCTTGGTTAATTACATTTCCAAAGCATCTTTTTATTTTTTATTTTTATTATTATCTTGTGTATGTATGCAAGTGTTTGTGGGCATGTGTACCATGGTACCCATGTGGAGGTCAGAAGACAACTTGTGGGGTTGGGTCTCCACTTTTATTTGGGTCATGAGGATTAAACTCAGGCTTGCACCACTGGAAAGCAAGCACCTTTAGCTAGCTGAGCTACGTCATGGCCCTACAGAGTATCTTTTAATACGTTCCTCTATCCTCTACTGTACCCTGTTAATCAGTGAGTCTTACATGGTAAGACTTCAGGCTGCCACCACATCAACATGGATGCATTAACTAGTTGTGTGTTCTTTTTTGCACATGTGTGTGTGAGCACACGTACGTGCATGAGTATAGAAGTTCAAGGCTGACATTGAATGTCTTACTGGCTCACTTGCCACCTTAAATATTAAGGCAAGGTCTCACCGAACCCACAGCTTGATGTTTCGCTAGTCTGGCTGGCCAGCCTGCTCTGGAGCCCCCCACCTCTGTTTCCAGTGTGCTAAGATTACAGGCAGCTCACCACCCCAACCTCCCTTCATGTGGGGCTAGAGATCTGAATGCTGGCTTCGTGTGTCCACATAAACACCTATTCACTGAGCCAACTCTCTAGCCCTTATTTTTTTTTCTTATAACTTATTTATTTTTATTTTGTGTGCATTGGTGTTTACCAGCATGTATGTCTTTATGAGGGTGTTAGATCCTGAAGTTACAGACAGTTGTGAGCAGAGGCAGGTGAATGCCTGAGTTTGAGGCCAGCCTGGTCTACACAGCCAGTTACCCTTTCAAAGAAAAACAAATAAACAGACAAACAAACAACAAACGTATTTATGTGTAGCTGGTGGCACTGTACCCTCTCCTATCTCCTTGGAGCATATACACCTACCATTTTTGGTCTCCAGCAATTTATTGATGATGTTGCTAAGGTCAGCAACTTCAGAGGCGGCAGGGATTGAGAAAGGAACATCATCTACTGCATATCTGTAAGAGGGAAGTGATATGGTAGTAGCATGTCTATACATTTTGGCAAATCTTCATTTACTCACTCAACAACTATTCACTGGGCACATCATTCCAGACATTCGCTACGCGGCATAAACAAAATGAGGTGAAATGTCTTTATTCTTTTTTTTTTTTTAAGATTTATTTATTCATTATGTATACAAAAGAGGGCACCAGATCTCATTACAGATGGCTGTGAGCCACCATATGGTTGCTGGGAATTGAACTCAGGACCTCTGGAAGAGCAGTCAGTGCTCTTAACCTCTGAGCCACCTCTCCAGACCCTTTTATTCTTTTTTTTTTTAACAGAAGAACTCTTTTCTTTTTTTTCCTTTTTTCTTATTCATTTTACATACCAACCACAGATCCCCCTCTCCTCCCTCCTCCCACCCTCCTGCCTTCCCCCCATCCCCTCATCCAGTGTCTTTATTATTTTTTTTTCTTTTTTTGGAGCTGAGAACCAAACCCAGGGCCTTGCACTTGCTACCACTGAGCTAAATCCCCAACCCCAAATGTCTTTATTCTTGAAAGAATCAAGCACAATGAAGCCCTGTGAACACAGTGTCATAAATGATGAGACTACCAGAAATAAGTCACTTCAACCAGAGAAAGGGGATGTAAGTGCAGGACCCAAAAGAATGCACATCTACAAAAAGTGACGTTGGCCAGATAAGGGAGGGACAGCCTGGCAATGAGACCGTGGGAAAGTAGGAACAGCAGACAAAGGAGCTTGCTCCTATTTCAGGCCCTGATTTTCCTCTAGGTAGTGTTCAGAGGTAAGCCTAAAGACACACAGAGGGTTTTGGGTCCCGTATACTATGAAATAGTTTTTAATTCTTTGTGTAGGCAACAAGGAACCACTGTAGCAGTCCAAGTTCAAGAATAACAGCAGTACTCTAGTTAGACAGATCCTTACAGCTGCGCCACAGACTACATTAGAATAATCTATGACTGGAGGCAGAACAGGAGACCAAAAGAGAGACAACAAAATATTTGCAAATCATTTATCTGGTAAGGAACTTGTATCCACAATATATAAAGAACATTTATATCTCAGTAATAAGAAGGCTTTTTTTTTTTTTAACGGGCAAGGGATTTGAATAGATAGCTTTCAAGAGAAAGAGCAATGACCAACAGGTACAGGACCAGACCACAATGAACATCATTTCACACCACACCCATCAGGATGCAAATAGAGCGATGGTGATGATCCAGGCAAAGAAGAACCTCATCCATCGATGGTAGGAATGCAAAACAGTGGGGCTACTTTGGAAAACAGTGTGCCAGCTGCCCTGAAAGTTAAATGTGGACTTACCATTTGACCCCAGAACCACACTTTTAAGTACACACCAAAGAGCAATGACAACACATGTTCACTGGGCATGGTGGCATGGGCCTTTAATCCCACCATTTGAAAGGCAAAGGCACGTGGATCAGTGGGTGTGAGGCCAGCCTTGGCTACACAGTGAGTTCCAGGTCAGCCAGGGCCACACATGTTCACATGGAAACTGTACATTAATGCTTCCACAGCCACTATTCACAATAGCTAAAAGATGGGAACAACCTAAATGTCTTAACTGGACAATAAGAGACAACAAGCCGTATAATGGACTTTTTTCTAAAATGGATCATGTAAATGGTTGTACAATTCTAATATGATGCACCTGAATCTCACACTATATAGGTATCACTAGTAAATTTGCCATCTCTGTGACTTATTTATACATAGACACATAAATACACACATATAAATATATATACGCACACAGTCCTGGTTGTTTTGTTAACGTGACAGAAGCTAAGGTCATCTGAGAAGAGAGAACTTGAATTAAGAAAACACCTCGTTACACTGGCCCGTAGGTAAGTCTGTGGAGCATTTTCTGGATTAAAGGGTGATTAGGAGGAACGAGTCCAAAAGGGCCACCCCTGGGCAGGTGGTCCTGAGTTGATCTACAAAGTGAGTTCCAGGACAGCAGGGGCTACAGAGACACCCTGTTTCAGAAAGGGCAGGCTTAGCTGGACATGCGGAGAGCAAGCTGCAGCCCAGCATCCCTCCATGGCTTCTGCTTCAGTTCCTGCCTCCAGGTTCCTGTCTTGAGTTCCTGCCTTGGCTTCTTCGGAGGATGACTGTAACCTGTCAGCCAAATAAACCCTTTCCTCCCCCAAGCTGCTTCTGGTCATAGTGTTTTATCACACTAACTAGAACACACACACCTAGTCAGGCCGGTAACTGAACTGACCTCATACTAATAAAAAAAAAAAAAAAAAAATCAGCTCTAGGAACCCCATATTCGGAGATGCAGTTTCTACAGTGGATGAGAAATGCAAACCAAGTCCTGCTTTCAGAAACTACGAGACTCCATTAACAGACCGCCCGTAAACACAAGTGCCACGGCTCGCCCCTCAAACCATGAAACAGCGTGTACATCCTTCAGACCGCAAACTCAAAGCCCGGGTCCCTCCGCACGCAATTCAAATTATAGAGAGCTCGCGAAGGCGGGTAGAAAAGTGGAGATTCGGGAAGCCATCTAAGACGCGCCCGTCGCTTCCACGTGGGATGATGCAGGGCAGAAGAGAGGGGACCGGGAAGGAAGGGCGGCTCGAGTCTTTGGCTGTTTTTTCTATCCGGCACTCAGGTTATCTTATGTGCACTGAGTCCTTTTAATTCCAGCCACGCTCCTATTCAACTTCCTTCAGCTCTGATCTACCAAAGCCTCGCCTGTTTCTTACTGAATGTCTGTCTGTCCCCAGACTAGGATAGCCAGTGCCTACGGGTCCAAACCGAAGCAGATCTTCACACCAGACGGGCTCCGGGAAGGTAAGGGCTGGCGCTGACTTACTTCTTATTCTCGGTGTAGAAACGCGCCTGGAGTTGTGCCATGGCGGGAAGCACGCGCGAGACTTCTCCACGGGCACGTATCTGGTGGACAACCAAGCAGCTCTCGAGCCGACAAGTGCAGGGAGGGCAGGCAGGCTGCCGCTGCCTTCCTCCGTGTCCTCAGCTCACACCACGAGGTTCCCTTTCCAGGGACGCGCCCAGCCCGCACACATCAACTACCTATTCCGAGATTTAGGAAACATCGATTAGCAAAAAGTCTTCAAAGCAGCCAGTCTCCTACTACGTGTCTGTTTCTTACTGTCTATTTAGATCCGCGATCGATTAGGAAGATAGGGGAAAGATCTAATTAAAATCTTATTATTATTATTATTATTATTTTTAAAGGTGTCCATAGTCCGGATACTTTAGACTCAGCGCTCAGATACTACAAACCCCAGAAGGGAGCGCGTTTCGGGCGCTCTGAACACTGGGAGTTGTAGGCCTTATTCATTTATCTCTTTAGCCACCGCGTACTCAGGCTCTCCTATTTGCTATTAAACTCCCTTCGCTAGCCAGATATTCCACTTCCCGCTCCTTAATTCTGGGTGGCAAAGGTCCCGCCGGTTTATCTTTTAACGCACAATTGCCAACAACAGCCTGCTTCAGCGGAGACCATGTGCTCTTACCTCAGGGGGCCGAGCGGAAACACGGAACAAGGGGGACAAATCGGAAGGGAACTGGGCGACGGTGGCCGAGAAGGGTCCAACCTTCTGGGCTCGTCCCGCGGCCTCCCGGCGGGGTGCGCGTGCGCACTGCGCTGGTCCTCCACGGCGGGGCCTCGGAGCCAAGACGAGGTTGAGTAGACTCGCTTTGAATTTTCTCCCTTCTGCTCCGGCGGACTCCCCTTCTCGCGTTGCGGGGCTCGCGGCGGCGGCAGGGTTGGGGGAGCCGGAGGTCTGGCAGAGCCGTCTGCACCCCCGGACGGGGACGCTCCGGCTCGACCTCCCTTCTCCCTCCTGCCTCCCGCCACCTCCCGACCCTCCCGGGCTGCAGCAACCGCCGCCCCCGGCCGCCGCCGCCCGCCGCGGAGGAGGCGTGCTGTCCCGGCGCCCTGGCCGGGTCCTTCACCCTGGTCCCGGGAGGGGCCCCGCAGCCGGGGGAAGGCCGGCAGGCTGCAGCAGGGGGAGGCTCGGTGTCCTGCGGAGGGTGCTGAGCCCAAGAACGCGCCACCGCCAGCCACGGTGCAGGCTCGCCTGCCGGAGAGGGGCCTCTCTCTCCCCTCCTTTCCCAGCCTGACGTTTAGAAAAGCTTCCTCTGCACCGCTGCCCTGCTTTCAGACTGTTTTATTTTGAATCTTGAAGTTACTCAAAAGGCCTGTCTCGGTCTCCGTGGTCCCGATTACGACTGACTCTACTTATTTTCCTGAGTAGAGACTAGATGGGGGATACTTTTAAGATCCCGATGTCACATTCTAAGGCGTCCCCCCCCCCCGCCCGAGAACCTCCAAAGTGGGGTGGGGTGGGGGTATCCTCAGAGACAGCAATTGAGAGTCGGGCAGAACCGGATTGCAGAATGTGTGGGCTTAGCAGTGTGTGTGCGGGTGAAAACAAGGAGCGCTTTTCCTTTTTTTATACGTTGCCTAATATTTAGATCATCTGTAGAAAGAAGTTATCTAAACAACTGGAGGCGGAAACCATTTGTTAAGTGAGCAGGGACAGTAAAAGCATGTCTATTTTCATTGTATCCCCCCCCTTACAGAATTGCATGCCCTGTAACAGGAATGCATGGATTTGATTCTGCCTGTGCTACTTAACCCCTGTGCCACACTTTGATCAACCGTGAGAATTAAATGTCACATAAGAAGCACTCGGTAACTGTTAACTATTGCACTCGCAAGAGCTAGCAGTACAAGTTTTAACTAGAAACTTTACTGACGTAGGTGGAGGCATAAAATGAGAAAAACCTCTGCCCAGGTTCCAGAAAGAAATCACTCGATAAGATGATGAGTCGTTATAATGCTGAAGATTTACATTAAATAAGCTGGGAGATCTGAAACTTGAAATTCGTTAGTTGAAGTGTAACTATTGAAATCTTGCTAACAGCGTATGATTGATTAAATAGCCTTTTAAACTTTCCTTAATTTGGACTTTATCAAATTAACAGTACTTGAAAGTCAATACATTTTTATCTTAATTTGAATGGAACACTGTGATTAGGAAGACGCAGAGCTGGAATTACTCAAGGAAAGATGTCAGTTTGCAAGGCAGAAATCTTGAATTCATTAAAAGGTGTTTTTATTTGACTAAGATGTTTAGTTAAGGAGAATTAAGTTTTGCAAAAATCAGAATACCCAGTATGATTTTTTTTTTTCTTCCAACAGTGACTTAGGTGTCTTTCTCTGGTGGTGCTTCCTGGCAGTGCCTGGATAGCTAATGCTTTTGAGTCTTGGTTTCTTTAAGTTTAGTTAATATGTGCTGCAAACCTTTGGGATTCATTTACTGTGGTTCTTAGGAAGACTCACTGTTATCTGGAGAACCCCCAACATGGAAAATTTTTCTTTTTGTTACAGTCTTTTGTTTTGTTTTGAAACAGGGGCTCTGTGTAGTCCAGGATGGATTTGAATCCACTGTGTTTCCCCAGATTAGCTTTGAACTCTACTCCTTGAATACTGGAATTATACATGCCTGCTACCACATTTGGCCATTGCTTGCTATGAACCCGAATTTAAAGTTCTGGAATTAGTCTCAAGGTTTTATGTGTTCCAGGCAACCACTGCTGAGCTACATCATAGCCCAAGTGCTGGGATTGTAAGAGAATTACCATAATTCATGAGTTTTAGGTTGCATGTCTTTCTCAGTAGCAGCATGTCTTGTCTGGGATATCATGTCCAGGGCGAGTACCCACTCTGCTGCCCACCCATTGGTAATAGTAACCTTCATGGTTAAGTCAGTACCAGTCTTGGTGGTACAGTAAGTGCAGAAGTGGTAACAATAGCAGCTCACGTGCCAGAGAGGAGTTTTAAAGTGCTCTAAGCAAAGTGGAATCCTTCCTTTGGGAAGAAGAAGTGTAGGATAGTTCAGTAACATCGACACTCAACAGAGACCACATCACGGAAGTTTTACTACAGTATATTGTTAAAACTTGTTTTTACTCTCCCTGCTCAATTATAAGTTAACCACCATTGGTTTGTACTCACTCTAGGAATCCTTGATTTCAGGTATTCATACGGGCTCAGATTGTGTCCCCCAAGGATAAGAGGGTAGGACACCACTGTGCTCCACTTACCTTTAAACAGATAATATCACTTTGGAATCAGTGTAAAATCAAATTAAGTATTTTTTAAGCTGTCACAAAGAGTAAAGAAATAAAAGGGTAAATGTGGGCAGGGTAAGAACTGTAGAAATCAAGATTATAGAAGTTTTTTAGGGAAGACAAACCTTAAGTAAGAGTTGTTATAAACAAACCTTAACTTTTCTACTAAAATGTAAAAAGGTGAAGTTGGATCTGCCTGTCTCTGCCTCTTTAATGCTGACATTAAAGCCAGGCACCACCACACCTGGCTTAAGATGATTAGTTTTAAAGAATATATTTTAATCCATAAGGGTTATGGGGGAAATACAAAATTGAGGGTGACAATTTCCCAGGAAGAACACCTGAGAAGTTACCCTTAAAGCTTTGAACACATAAATTTGCTGTTGAACAAAATCAAACATCCATATCCCAAGTAATGCCATTTTTAGAGAAAAATCTGTCTTGACTAATCTCTAGCCCCTGCCATGTATCCTCCATGTGTAAACAGACAGACAGCCTTTCTAAAGGAAAAACACAGAAATAATGACTTTACAGTTTCTTCCAAACCTTCATTTTTCAAAAAGATTTTGAGTTTTAGTTATTTGCATATGTGATGTGTGTGTCTTGGTTGTGGTTTATTTACATGAGTGCAGTCCCCACAGAGGCCAGATGAGGGTGTGGCATCCCCTGGGGCTTGAGTTGCAGGTATTGGGAGTCACTTCACATGGGTGTTGGGAGCTGAACTCTGGTCCTCTGCTCCTTTCTTTCTGTTCCCCAGGCCTGGTACTTCCTGCTTACAAGGTACATTTGTCAGCTGTAGGATTGGAGGATGTGGATATGGAAACCTTTTATTTTAAAGCTTCTTGCGGCTCCCAAAGATGCTCTACTGGCAATTATTTTCATTGAGGGAAAAGCGTATGTGGCTCCAGAAATCTTTCTTTCAGCAATAATTATAGACCATTGGGCTTGAAATAAACATCGAATTGTTAGATAAAGAAGCAGGACAAGGGTTAAGTCACCTGTTCTAGGACACAAGTGGTGGCCAGACTTCAGTTCTTTTCAACTGAGTAGACTAAGGTCCTACCACATTAGCCTGGTAATAAATGAAACGTGTACAGTGAAATGTAGCCGTTTTATTTGTGTGTAGAAGAGTTAAATACACACTGACTACCGTTTCCTTACAGAAACCATGCGGCCGTGAAGATGTAGTTACAGCTTTCACATGAACACAGCTGGCACTATTATAATCTAGTGCTCCAAAGGAAGACAGTCAGTGAACACAAAAGGACAGTTCTGAGGCCAACAGAATGTAGGAACCTGAACTTGAAACCTGAGCCACTGCCTGCAGGTAATAACTTTTTTAAACACTGTTTCTTTAAGGACAGGCACCAAAACTACACAGAGAAACCCTGTCTCGAAAAACCAAAACCAAACAAAAACAAAACAAAAACAAAAAACAACACTTTTGTTTCTTTAAAATTCATCTGTTGTCTTTTTGTTTTTTAAATTTTTACGTTTTAACAAAGTAAATTACCAAGTCCACCCCCCATTCCCATCCCCTCCATTCCAATTTCTCACCCCATTCTCATCCCCTCCGTTCCAGTTCACACCCCCATTCCAGTTCACACCCCCATTCCCATCCCCTCCAATCCAGTTCACACCCCCATTCCCATCCCCTCCAATCCAGTTCACACCCCCATTCCCATCCCCTCCAATCCAGTTCACACCCCCATTCCCATCCCCTCCAATCCAGTTCACACCCCCATTCCCATCCCCTCCATTCCAGTTCACACCCCCATTCCCATCCCCTCCAATCCAGTTCACACCCCCATTCCCACCCCCTCCATTCCAGTTCACACCCCCATTCCCACCCCCTCCATTCCAGTTCACACCCCCATTCCCATCCCCTCCAATCCAGTTCACACCCCCATTCCCATCCCCTCCAATCCAGTTCACACCCCCATTCCCATCCCCTCCATTCCAGTTCACACCCCCTTTCCCATCCCCTCCATTCCAGTTTCTCACCCCTTTCCCATCCCCTCCATTCCAGTTCACACCCCCTTTCCCATCCCCTCCATTCCAGTTTCTCACCCCTTTCCCATCCCCTCCATTCCAGTTCACACCCCCTTTCCCATCCCCTCCATTCCAATTTCTCACCCCATTCCCATCCCCTCCATTCCAGTTCACACCCCCTTTCCCATCCCCTCCATTCCAGTTTCTCACCCCTTTCCCATCCCCTCCATTCCAGTTCACACCCCCTTTCCCACCCCCTCCATTCCAGTTTCTCACCCCCGCCTTTTTTAACCCACTGAGTCATCTTAGTGCTGAGGTATGTGTGGTGTGGGGGTTCATGAGTTCAGGGCCACCACCTACTGGAGTGTGAGTAGTAACCTCTCAAGGGTGCATCCCTGCGGGGTTGGGGGTAACTAACTCCCCTCCCACGGGCGCCGTCAGTTGCCCACCGTTCCGGTTGTGGGTGGAACTTCAGGACTTAATTCCTTCCGGTTCCTGGACTTGGTCTGGCTTGAGCTTGTGCAGGTCTTAATGCATGCAGTCATAACTGCTTTCAGTTTATGTACGGACTGTCCGTCTGTCTGACAGAGGGCTTGTGTCTGGAATATACAGATGACTCAAGGAACTAAACACCAAAAATAAATAAATATTTATTGAAAAGCCCGAACAATCCAATTAAAAAATCTTGGAGTGGAACTAAACATAGAGGTCATAAGGGAAAAAAGTACAAATTGCTAGGATTTTTTTTTTTTTTTTTTTTTTTTTTTTAATGTTCAACAAGCATCCTTCGCCATCAGGGAAATTCAAATTAAAACTACAGCTAAGCCAGACGGTGGTGGTGCACGCCTTTAATCCCAGCACACGGGAGGCAGAACCAGGTGGATCTCTGTGAGTTTGAGGCCAACCTGGGCTACCAAGTAAGTTCCAGGAAAATGGTGCAAAGCTACAGAGAAACCCTGTCTCGAAAAACACCAAAAAATCCCAGCACTCGGGAGGCAGAGGCAGGTGGATCTCTGTGAGTTCAAGGCCAGCCTAGTCTACAAAGCAAGTTCCAAGACAGCCTCCAAAGCTACAGAGAAACCCTGTCTGGAAAAAAACAAAAACAAAAAAAACAAAAAACCCTATGGCTAAAATCAAAGCAAACAAATGCTGGCAGAGATACAGGAAAAGGAGGAAGATTATTTGTTTATTGAGATTATTTGTTTGTCTGGTGTTCAAATCTTTGAAAAATGGGTGTCCATGGCTTAAAAAACCATTTAAGAACACTCTCTGAGTTCATTGAAACCTAGTAACTATAAGGAAGAGTTCTAGATGGATGAAGGAAGATATCAGCCATATTTTATCAATACACCAGAAGCTGGAATAAGAATATCTGTGCATCAGGCAGTGGTGGCGCATGTCTTTAATTCCAGCACTCAGGAGGCAGAGGCAGGCGGATTTCTGGGAGTTTGAGGCCAGCCTGGGCTACAGAGTGAGATCCAGGGCAGACAGTGCTACACACAGAAACCCTGTCGCAAAAAAAAACGGGGGAAAAAAAAAAAGAATATCTGTTCTACCTGTGGCCACAATGACCTTAACATGGACACCAGATACTCTAAGTTGAAAACTATTCCAAAGAATCAGATTCAGAATGCAAAGGGATGGTATAGCAGATGTATTTTGCATATAGTTTTCTTTTTATAAATGTGTGAGTTTTATGTAATAAAAATCCATTTAAATTTAAAAGACTTTCAGTAAGTATGGAACAGAAGCTTTAAGCGGTGAAAGTATGTATCTTGGTTTCTTACTGGTTTTCTTTCCTAGTGGTAATTGGATTAATTGAATTTAGTGATACTGGGGCTTTATTAGACTGATTATTTTTATCTCCTGTGTGGGTGTTTTGCCTGCATGTATATTTGTGCATCATGTGTGTAGAGTGCCTGAGAAGCCAGAGAAGAGTGTTGTGGCCTCTGGAGCTGGAGTTACAGACTGTTGTGAGCTGCTGCAGGGGAGCTGGGAACCAATCCTGGGTCAAGCAGAGCAGCAAGTGCTGAGCCGCTTCTTCAGCCCAATATCAGAGACTTGAATAATTAAATTTTTCATTTATTTACTGAGATATTTAGTGTGTTCACATGCACATGTGTGTGTGCACATGCACATGCTCATTCAAGCACACACCACTATGCACATGTGGAGGCCAGAGAACGGCTTGCAGGACTTGGCTCTCTCCTTCCACCATCTGGGTTCCAGAAATCAAACATGAATCATCAGGCTTAGCAGCAAGCACCTTGCCCCACTGAGCCGTCTCAGAAGTCCTATCAGAGGACTTTTTTAAATTAGACATTGCTGAGTTTGTTCACTGTGATTTTCTTTGGGAGTTTGGCATTCGTGTGTCCATGATTTCTGTTTTTCGTTCAGGTATGGTGAGGCCAGCAGATGAAGAAAAGGTAGCCTGTTATTCCCAGGTCTCAGATGGAATGAGGCATGGTGCATTACGAGGAGCCACACCCTGCACCGCCAAGGTTGGTGCCATGTAGGCAGGGCAGCAGGCTGCGGAAGAGCCTTGGGCTGGTTTGGAGACAGTGGGAAAGAAGCCTGTGCTGACTAAGCGGCTTCCATCAGAAACTGAACAAACTCACTGGACTCGGGCTGTATTGGCTGATCCCTGGCCTTAGGGTGGTTGAGCTGGGGAACAATGCCCCAGAGGGTCAGAGCTCATAACGAAGGTGGCTGCAGGAGCCAAGAATTTGGACTTGTTTTCATAGGCAGGCTGGTTTGTGAGAACATCTTTTATACCCCTAGGAATTGATTAGTCTGGATCAGAGCAGTCCTTCCCTGGTCAGTGGGACTCCAAAGATGCCAAAGGGTCATAACAAAAGCTAGAAACCATGATTAGTATAACAATTAAAACTAGTTTTGAATTTTCTTCCTTATACTCTTTCCCTATAGAATGAATTAGGAGTAATCCCGCTTTACTTTCAGAGAGTTTAAGCAAGATAATAGTTATTTGTTTTCTAAAATTTTTCTTATAAATTTTCTTGCCTGGATATTTATTTTGTGGGAAGATTTTTCACTTTCAGTGTTTTTAAACACGTATAGGACTATGCAGCCATTATAGTTCTGGAGTTTGTTTGGTAAGCTTTCTTTTCTTCTAGGAACATGTCCATAATATCGTCACCTTAATGTCTACGTTGGTCTCTTCTTATTTCTGATATTAATTTGTGCCTTTTTCCTCTCTTTAAAAAAATAAATTATTAATTAATTAATTTGGTTTTTCGAGATAGGGTCTCTCTGTGTAACAGCTCTGGCTGTCCTGGAACCCACTTTGTAGACCAGGCTGGCCTCAAACTCACAGAGATCTGCCTGATTCTGCCTCCCAAATGCTGGGCTTAAAGGTGTGCACCACCACCACCTGGCAAAAAATGTTTATTTTTTAATTTTGTGTGTATGGGTGTTTTGGCTACATGTATAAGTGTGTATCATGTGCATGTTTGGTGCCTGTGGAGGTCGGAGGAGGGCATTGCATCACCTGGAAGTGGAGTTACAGGCAGTTTGTGAGCTGACCTGTGGGTGCTGGGAACGAAACCTACGTCCTTTGCAAGAGCAGCAAGAGCTCTTAACCACTGAGCCATCGTTCCAGCCTCTCTCTCTCCCTCTCCCTCTCCCTCTCCCTCTCTCTCCCTCTCTCCTCTCTCTCTCTCTCCTCTCTCCTCTCTCTCCTCTCTCTCCTCTCCCCTCTCTCTCTCCCCTCTCTCCCTCTCTCTCTCTCTCTCTCTCTCTCTCTCCCTCTCTCTCTCTCTCCCTCTCTCTCTCTCTCTCTCTCTCTCTCTCTCTCTCTCTCTCTCTCTCTCTCTCTCGCTCTCTCGCTCTCTCGCTCTCTCGCTCTCTCTCCCTCTCTCTCTCTCTTTCTTTTTTTTTTGAGACAGAGTTTCTCTGGATAGCCCCTGGCTGTCTTGGAACTCATTTCGTGGATCAGGCTGGTCTCAAAATTACAGAAATCTGCCTGCCGCTGCATCTCAAGTACTGGGGTTAAAGACATGCACCACCATACCTGGTTTCTCTCACTCTTGATAAATCTTTTCTTTCCCTAGAGAACTGCTTATAATTTATTGATTTGTTATTGTGTTTATTGTTTATTTTAATAATATTAAGTAAGAATTTAGTATATATTTCTTCTATGTGTTTGTATTTGCCTTTTTTTTTTTTTTTTTTAAAGACAGAGTTCTCTGTGTAGCTTTGCGCCTTTCCTGGAACTCACTTAGTAGCCCAGGCTGGCCTCCAACTCAGAAAGATCCGCCTGGCTCTGCCTCCCGAGTGCTGGGATTAAAGGTGTATGTTACCACCGCCCAGCGTATTTGCCATTTTTAATGTTATTCATTAGATACTTACTGTTTCCTGTTTTGAAAGATTTTTATTGTTTGACAAAAATATATTTATGAAGGGGAACATATTTGATATGTATACATGGTGTGGTTAAATCAAATGTATTCATGACTTTTATGTTCTTTGCGTGTGTGTGTGTGTGTGTGTGAGAGAGAGAGAGAGAGAGAGAGATTTTCTAAAGATTGTACCAAGGGCTTTGTACATACTAAGCCAATTGCTCTACCACTGAGCCATGCCCCATCCCAAATAGTCTTTTTTTTTTTTTTTCCAATGGTATATCTTGACTGGGTGGTGGTGGTGCATGCTTTTAATCCCAGCATTCGGGAGGCAGAGGCAGGTGTGTATCTCTGTGAGTTCGAGGCCAGCCTGATCTAGGAATCAAGTTCCAGGACAGCCAAGGCTATGCAGAGAAACCCTGTCTCAAAAAACCAAAAATGAAAACACACACATACAAAAGAATAGTTTATCTTTATTAAATTAATTTTATTTTTAATTCTGTGTGTGTGTGTGTGTGTGTGTGTAAAAACAACTGTACATTTGTGGCATGTACCCTTGGAGACCAGAGGCATCAGATTCCTTAGAGTTTGTGTTATAGGTGGTCATGAGCCACCACCCAATGTGGGTGCTGGGAATTAAAATCAGGTCCTCTGGAAGAACAGCCAATACTCTAACTACTGAGCCATGAATCTAGCCCCTATCAGTCTTTTTGTTTTAAGAATACTTAAGAGGCTGGAGAGATGGCTCAGCGGTTAAGAGCACTGGCTGCTCTTCTAGGGGACCCGGGTTCAAGTTCCCAACACCCACATGGCCGCTCACAACTGTCTGTAACTCCTGTTCCAGGGGATCTGACACCTTCACACAGACATATATGCAGGCAAAACATCAATATTCATAAAATAAAAAAGGGATACTTAAGATCTATCCTCAACAGCTTTCAGATATCCAACACTGTAGTCACCGTGAGATATGATAGCTCTTTTGAACTTGTCTGTACTGAGATTCTGCTTTTGCTTTCTGAGGACCTAAACATTGCAATTTCATTCAGTTGCACCTGTGGCCTGATACTCCATGTTCATGAAAACTCAAGGCCCTGGTTCTCTAACCATTCAGAGTAGAATGGGTCTTTATTGTTTGTTTTTTGTTTTTGTTTTTGGTACAGTGTAAACAAGAGTTTTCCTGTCCCGATCACCCAGTCCCAAATAAATACACAGAGTTTATATTGATTACAAAATGCTCAGCCAATAGCTTAGGCTTTCTACTAATTAGCTCTTACACTTAAATGAACCCATTTCAGTTAATCTATGTATTGCCACATGGCTCCTGGTTTACCTGCCAACTAGCATCTTGCTTCTTGGGTGTCTCTCTGACGTCTGTCTTGACTCTGCCCTTCTTCATCCCAGTCCTCAGTTTGATTGTCCTGCCTAACTTTATCCTGCCTTGCTATAGGCCAGTCAACTTTATTATTAACCCGTGAGAGTAATACATATTCGCAGCATACAGAAGGATTATCCCACAGCAGTACAAGGTCTCATATAACTGAATGTGGCCTTGAATTCACTGTGTGCCTGAGGCTGACTGTGGACTTATCCATCTCAGAGAGCTCAAGTGTCCACCACAATTCCTGGCTGGAATGGAGTTCTAAGTATATCTAGTAAATCAGGTTTGCTCAGGGTTTTGGTTTTCCTTTTTCTTTTTTGATGTGAGGTAGGTAAGATGAAGTTTTGTATTGTGATAGTGGCTTTGTCAGATTGGCCCCAGATTCTGTCAGTTTTTATAACTTAGTAAAGGGAAATTTCAAAGTACACAGCAGAAGAATATAGTGGCTCAAAGCCAGTGTGAGAGCCATTTGTGAGCGCTCACACTATCGTCTCAAGGCTGACCTTGTTTCATCTCTAGCTCTATCTAATCATACTCCTTTCTCTCAGACTTTGATCAATTTTTAAACAAATCCTGGTCATTAACTATGGCATAATGCAGTTTCATCCATGAATATTAATATTCCCATATCATCTTCATACCTAGAAAAGTTCTTTAGTATCATCCAGTATCCAGTCCCTGTTGACAGTTTCTCATTTCCTGTCTCTGATTCATCATCCCCTGTCTCATCCTTCCCAGTGCTGGGATAATAGGCATATTTCAGCACAACCTAGTAAAACTAATCATTGTGAAATCAACAACTCAGTGGCATTTGGAACACTTGTAGGGTATGGAAGGCTACCTCTGGTCTTGCAGTGTTCTCATACACTCCCTACCTGTAAAAACAAGTGTACATTTTTATGGATCTGCCTATACGAGATAGTTTATCTAAATGGAATGATATATGTGACCTTTTGTGCCTAGCTTCTAACTTAGCATGGTTTTCAGTCTCATCAATGTGGTAGCTTACCAGTATCCATTTCTTTCTGTGGCTCAATAATAATATAGCTCCAGTCTTTATTATAATTTTATGCTAAGTTTGGAAATTTAGAAGTGAGACCATTTTGTTCTTTTTCAATACCATTTGGGTTTTTAGACTCCCTTGAGATTTTCCATATAAATTTGAGGATATTCTTTCAGGTCACAGATGCATGGAATCCTATAGGGATTGTACTGAATCTATAAATTGTTTGAGTAATATTGGCATTACAACAGTATTTTCCATGACCATAGTATACTCTTCCCACTTACTTAGGTTTTTGGTTTTAATAATGTATCATGGGTTTACTGAAATAGACATTTCACCCCCATACTTAAATGTATTCCTATATGTTCTTTCAGAGGTTCATTTTTGGGTTTTGCTCATTTTTAGGAGGATATGGAAATGGATTATTTTTGTTTGGTTATTGTTACTTCTTCTAATCTTCTAGATACAAAATAAAGTTTGGTTTTAGATCCACTTCCTATTTGTTTCTGTAGCAAAAGGTTCTTTTGCAGTACACAATCACCTAACACTCTGTTACCATTAAAATATCTTTTTTGGGGGGTTGGGGATTTAGCTCAGTGGTAGAGCGCTTGCCTAGCAAGCACAAGGCCCTGGGTTCAGTCCTCAGCTCTGGCCAAAAAAAAACAAAACAACAACAAAACAAAAAACAAAAAAAACAAAAACTTTTTGTTGTTTGTAAACTTTGAAAATCTCTATTGTTAAATGATACACAAGATTCAGAAAAATAGACAATAAAATTGCTTCTCTATAGCCTAATAGGTTAAGTAACTATAGGTAATAGGTTTTGTTGAATTTTTATAATAAATTAGATCAGGATACATGTGAGTTTTTAAAATCTTAAATGAGAAATCATTTAAAGGTACCTTATAGCTATATATTAAAATAGGACTCATTTATTGTTTCATAAATTCATGCCAAAGACAATCATGGTACTAGATCTAAGTGCCTCAAAGTTCATAGTATTCATAATTTTTCATTTCCAAGTTTGTCAAGCTAATATTGATAGTGTGAGTGCTTAGTTTTGACTTTGAGCTAGGTCTCATTATGGAGCCCAGGCCGTCCTGGAACTCAGTGCTCCGGCCCTAGCCGCCTGGTTACTGGGATTATAGCATGTACAGCCATGCTCAGTTGGCGGATGGAGACAGGAAGAGCAGAAGGTTCAGGCTATCGTTGTCTACTTCAGGAATTTAAACACTTATCGTTGATAATAAATCCCACTTCCTCCAGACAGCCCCAGTCCTTGTCAGCTTCATAATCCACTGAGTCCAGTGAGTGACTCATGAATGCACTCGGGCCTTCCAGTGGCCACAACCTCAGCTAATGATGGAGTCTTGTGAGCCCCTCTTCCATCCATGCTAGAATATTGACTAGCTTGATTGGGGGGGTAGTGATAACTGTAGCTGTTAGAAGTTCATAGGGCAACAATATTTCATACCACTCTTCCCCATCCCTGGCTCCTACATTCTTCGGTTCCTCTCCCTTTTCTTGATGTTTCTTGAGCCTTGGGGGTTAGGTAGGATGGTATAAATATCCCATCTGGGGCTGAGCACTCAACAGTCACTAATTCTGAGTACTGTGACCGATACCCACTGTAGAAAGAGACTTTCCTGACGAGAATTGAGGGCAGCACAAGTCTCTGGCTGGAAACATAAGTATTTAGAAGTCAGTTTGACATGTACATTTAGCAAAACAATGGCAAGTTTCCTTCTGGTGCCTGTGACCTCCTTAGCCATGGTCTGGGCTAGGTTTAGAGTACCAGACATAAATTCCCGCCTATGAAATGGGCCTTGGATCCAAATAGGAAGCTGTTGGTTACCTCGATAACAGTCATGCCACTAATGTACCTGTGGGCACATTTGGCAGGTCACTATTTTAGCATACAGTTGCTACTACTGAGTAAGTCCATTGATGTCTCCCCCTGTCGCACCCCGGGGCTGGAATAGCAACTTCTAGCCCTGTGAAACTAGCCTGTAGAGAGGAAGTTTTCAGGTTAATTCTGGATTGGGTTCTCGAGGCCCTACAAAAAGTGTGTTGTTTCTTCAGCAGTAGGGCCTTGCAAAGTCATCCTTGGTTGGTTACATAAATATGTCTAGTACTTTCCTCTCATCTGAAATTTTAACTTAATTTTTTTTTAACTGTAAATTGTTTGTAGGGTGTGTATGTACATGTACCGCTGCGTTCATGTGGAGATCAGAGAGGACTTCTACCTACTGAACTGTCCTGTAGGCCCCCTTGTTTGTTTGTTTGTTTGTTTCCAGACAGGGTTTTTCTGTGCATCCCTGGCTGTCCTGGAACTCACTCTGTAGACCAGGCTGGCCTCGAACTCACGTAGATCTGCCTGCCTCTGCCTCCCAGATGCTGGGATTAAAGGCATGTGCCACCACTGCCCAGCTCGCTCTTTGTGGTTTCAGTTACCTATAGTGCACCATGATTTGAAAATATTAAACAGAAAACTTTGGGAATAGCTTTCATTGTAGTATAGTGCAATTGTTCTATTTTATTATTGTGTTTACTTGTCTTTTACGGTGCTAAGTGGCCTAGCACATAAATGCACAGGGAGGATTTGGTTCTTTCTGAGGTTTTAGACATCCACTGGAGTATTTGGAATGTATCTTGTAGGACCCACACATATTCCCACGCATGCATAATCCTGTCAGCATCAAGGCCTCTTTTCTAAAATTATGTCATGCTATATGTTTAACATATCCCAAGGGACACATATTTCCATGTGTGTATATTCCCATTAGTACCCAGGCATCTTTTCTAAAATTACATAAGACTATATAGATTAACATGCCTAAAGGACACATATTCTCATACGTGCGTGGTCCCATTTTCACCAAGACATCTTTTCAAAAAATGCGATATAGGTTATGCTCAACCCCTAAAATTAAATTTTATTTGCATTAAATAATTGTGCGGTGAATGTAACATAACTTTATAACACAAATTCAGTTTTAATGAGCTAACAATATAGAATGTAATTAAGGACAGAATGAGGGAACTATGTAACCCTAATGTTTAATTTGCCTTAAATGTATTCTGGTGCCTTGGCAAGCTAATAAAAACAATAATTTTCTATCTATAGAATGGAAATTGTTTTACCTAAAATGTGTAAGGTACCATAGTATGGAAGATGAACATTTCCTTTAGGATTAACATTCCCATAAAAGTGTTAATTGCACAGTTGACCAGATGTCTAATCTTTCAGCCATTAACTAATAGGAGACAATGAAACAGAAGATGGAGCCAACATGGAACAGTGTCCTTCATTAGGAGTCAGCCGTAGTGACGGTGGAGAATCCCCAAGAGAAACTCAAGAACCTGAGGTAGGGATTCAGTTGGAAAGTGTTCTAATCTGAAGAAGAACAGCATGCTATTTAACAACTTTTCATGCTTAAAGAATACATCTTTTATTCAGTGATCCGAGGTTGTTAATAGAAGAGGTAGTATACACTTGATTTCCAGCATCAGGAGGCACAGCACAGGGTCAAGAGTTCAAAGTCAGGAGGCCTAGGGTGCATTTTCCAGACTCTGTTTCAAAAAGGTTTTGATTACATATCTATCATATATTTAGTTTTTAATATAGAATTTTTAATAATGCTTAGATGTAGCCGTAACATTTTGTACTAAATATATATATATATTGAATTATATTTCATCAGCTCCAAATGCATTCCTGAGAAAATAAAGAGTTAAAACATATAAAAATCAACACTTTCATTTCAGACAGTGGTTCTCAACCTGGATCGAATGACCCTTTCATAGGGATCGCCTAAGGCCATCTGAAAACACAGATATTTATGACTCATAACAGTAACAAAATTACACTTATGATGTAGCAGTGAAAATAATGTTACTGTTGGGGGTCACACAACATGAGGAACTGTATTAAAGGGTCGCTGATGAGGAAGGCTGAGAAGCACTGCCTTAAGAAATACTTTGGGCTGGGATGTAGCTCAGTGGTAAATTGTTTGCCTAGCACGTAGAAGGTCCTGGATGCAATATCCATCACTGAAAATAGCCACACTTGCCAGGCATAGTGGTGGGCATCTTTAATATCAGTACTCTGGAGGCAGAAGCCAGCAGATCTCAGAGTTCAAGTCCAGCCTGGTCTACAGAGTAACTTCCAGGACAACCAAGGCTACACAGAGAAAACCAGTCTAAAAAGCAAAACAAAACAAAACAAAATCTTGTAGTAAAATGAATAATGAACTGAAATATAAATGTCCTTCTATGTTTGTTATACACAGTCTTAAAAAAAAAATCTAGGGTTGGGGATTTAGCTCAGTGGTAGAGCGCTTACCTAGCAAGCACAAGGCCCTGGGTTCAATCCTCAACTCAAAAAACCAACCAACCAAACAAACAAAAAAAAACCCCACAAACTATAAAAGTAGGCTGAGCAGTGATGGCACACACCTTTAATCCCAGCACTCGGGAGGTAGAGACAGGTGGATCTCTGTGAGTTCGAGGCCAGCCTGGTCTACATAGTGAGTTCCACAGCCAGGGTAGTTACAAAGAGAAAGCCTGTCACCCCCCCCTGCCCCCCCAAAAAAGAAAAAAACTCTGTAAAAATATGGTTTATTTTACAAAGACTGATGTCATTTTACTTTTTTATTGACCTTTCAAAAGCATCTGACCTGTATGGACTCTGGGGATTCTTCCTTTGGACAGAATGATTCTCCTACTATTTTGCCCAATCCTGCTCCTGAAACAGATGAGTCACTCACATCACAGGACATGCCTGAGACACAGACCCTTCATGCAGAGCAGTTTCGTCTTTTGGACCCAAATGGGCAGCCTATTCAATATGACCTTCAGTCATTGGGGGATTCTAATACACAAATGGTGAGTATATTTCATAACGAACAAGTGTTAGGCTATTATGGTATTTAACAATATGTATTAATCATACAAAATGACCTTAGTTTCTTGATACGATTGATTTCCTTTTAAGAGCACAGAGACTGCCAATAGTTTAAAACAGTCCTTACTGCTCATGTCAGGACAAGTCAGATGTGATTTACAGCTAGTGTTTATATACTAAAGTTTGCTTGTAAGTTACGTTTTGTTTTTGAGACAAGGTTTCATGTAGCCCAAACTGTCTGTTCACTCTCTGTGTTATCAACCTTCATGCATGTGCTATCACGATAAAGATCATAGGTGCTTAAGAACATAGGCTGTGGTCAAGCTGATGGTTTTGAATCTTAGCTTCAGCGCTTGTCAGCTATGGGACCTCTGGAAAATTGGCACAGTCTCAGTCTGTGTCTGCAGAGTGAGGTAATAAGGCCATCCTAGAAGGAGGTGTGAGCTTAAATGACCTAGTAGCCCTGGAAAATTACAGCAGCATATCATTTCTCTAATGCCTCCAAGATGATCGCCATGAGCCCATCAGAAAACGGACAGGTGCTTCATGTAATTCCATCTTCCCAGACAGGAATGGCCCAAGTGATTATACCTCAGGAGCCGCCGGTGGATGTGACTAGTCCTCAAGGTGAGTCAGTATGGGATGGGTGCAGGGGGGTTGACAATGCTCTAAAGATTAAGGTGATAGTCTAGAAATTTTCCTAGGAAGTCCATAATAAATTTCATCTCTTTAGGTGAGATTATGAATTGAGTAATTAGAGAGGTTTTTTTAGCGTTTGCTTTTCAACTCCTGTCTAGGTTAGCTGTCTGTCTCATTGTGGGATTCTATGAGGCTGGTTGACTCCTGCTTCCTCCCAGATGACCAATGAGCATCAATCAAGTTCTTAATTATAGAAACAACAGTAGAAATAGCAACAGTAGCACAACTATAGGACCTAGCTACAGAGTTTTTATATTTGTATTGTACTGGTTTTTGCCAGCTCTGTGACCCATCCCTTCTCTAGCTGTTGTTTAGATCTCCTCCTCCTTCCCTTCATTTCACATTGGAAAAGAGCATCAGACTCCCAACCTCCCGTTGCCTGTTTGACAGTATTCCTGTTAATTTTCTTCCTTCCCTTTGCAATGTAGTTGAATCTCTTTTTAACATTATTTTTACCTTGTTTTATGATTTATTGTCTTTATTAATAGTCATTAAAAGTTAAACCCAAGCCGGGCAGTGGTGGCACACACCTTTAATCCCAGCACTTGGGAGGCAGAGCCAGGTGGACCTCTGTGAGTTCGAGGCCAGCCTGGTCTACAGAGTGAGTTCCAGGACAGGCTCCAAAGCTACACAGAGAAACCCTGTCTCGAAAAACCAGAAAAAAAAAAAAAAAAGTTAAATTCAAAACATTATAAGTATAATGTAGAAGTAAATTTTTTGTTTTCATATTACATGATGAACTCTTTAATATAACAATTCTACTATTTTAAAATCATAGCTGTTAAATATACGTATAAAAAGTTAACTACAAAATTTCATAGTCAGTATACAATTTAAAAGTAAATTTATCAGTGACAGTCCCAATAAATCATTTAAAGTTTCATTTTTGTAACTTCAGAACTATTCTTTTTCCTATTAAAATGATTTAATTCTAGTTACGTAATCTTCATAGTGTTATTGAAGATACTGACTGATGTTTCTTATTTTTGTTGTTAAGATGCCTCTGAAGAGAAGCCCACTGACAGAAGCTTACCAGCTGTAAGAGCAGACACTCTAGAAGCCAGCACCAATGACTACATTCTTCGTTCTCAAGCATCCCTTGTGTTTCCCAAAAAGTCAGGGACCAGGTGAATCATGGAAAAGAGGAGCTTGTTTTTGGGGTCACAGTGGAAGTCTGTGTTTAAATGATTAGACCTGGCAGACAGTGGAAAAGTTCAGAAAGAGGAAATGTTCATCATATCTTCATTTATTTCAGCACATCCTGACAAGACAGCCTCCTGTCCTTTCAGAGAAATATTCCTAAGGTTTTTAAATAGTTAACCACATTTATATAGATATAATTCCTAGATGATAAAGTATTTAAATATTTTTGCTAGCATTTTGTGTGCATGTATGTGCTGGTTCTGGAAATTGAGCAAAGGGTCTTAGATATACTAGGCAAATATTTTCCACACAGCCTGTTTTTTTGTTTTGTTTTGTTTTGTTTTAAATTTTGTCATTTGTTTGTTTGTTTTTAAAGTTTTTTATTTATTTCATGTATATGAGTACTCTATCTATATATACAATTTTATGCCAGAGGACCGCATCAGATCCCACTACAGATGGTTGTGAGCCACCATGTGGGTGCTGGGAATCAAACTCAGGACCTCTGGAGGAGCAGTCAGTGCTCTCAACTGCTGATCCATCTCTCCAGCCCTGACACAGCCTAGTTTGTGTTAACTTCTCCTTCAGGTTTTATCTTTTTTTTTTTTTTCCAAAAAATAACACGTTTCATGACAATTTTAGAAAAAATATTTGAAGTATCTTTTTGTAACTTTTTTTCGAGTTTATTTATTTTTATTCCCTGTGTATGTCTGCGCACCATACATACAGTGTCCTCAGAGGCCAGAAGAGGGCATTGGACCCCTGGGACTGGAGTTACAATTGTTTTCAAATAGTTTATTTTTATTTTATGTGCATTGGTATTTTGCCTGCATGTATGTCTGTATGAGGGTGTCTGACCCCTTTGAACAGGAGTTATAGATGGTTGTGAGCTGCCATGTGGGTGCTGGGGATTGAACCTGGGTCCTCTAGAAGAACAGTCAGAGCTCCTAACCGCTGAGCCATCTCTCCAGCCTCTCCCTTGAAGTATCATTTTATGTGTTTATATTCCTTCAATTGTTCTATGAAAATATTTTAAAATAAGACAATATTTATATTGTGAGCCATTAGTTAGTTTGTTTTCTGAGCTAGACATCAATCTAGGGCCTGCTGCATAGTAGGCAAGGGACTAACACTTAGGTACATTCTCAGCCCAAGACAATATATATTTTTCTTTACTGACTCCATCTGCACCTTAGATTTTTTTCATTGGAACATTTCTGAATACTGCTTTGATCTCATTGGTTGTTATGGCTCTATTGAAATCATTTGCTTGGTTTAACTTTGGTAGGTCATATGTGTCTTGAATTCATCCTTTTCTTTTAGATTTTCCAAGTTAGTGGGATATGAATTTTTAAAGTGTATCTTCACGATCCACTGGATGTCCTCAGTGTGTGTTATAGTGTCTCCCTTTTCTTCTAGTCTTATTAATTGGGTCTTCTGTCTCTTTCTTTTGATTAGTTTGGCTAGGGGTATGTCATTTTTACTTACCTTTTCAAAAATCATCTCTTCGTTTAATTGAATTTTTTGTCATTTTAAATTGTATTTTATTATTTTCTGCCCTGACCTTTGTTATTTATTCCCATCTACCACTTTGGGATTGGCTTGTTGTAGCAAAAATCTTAAAGGTTCTTATTAATAAAATCAAACCCGAGGCCAGTTATTGGGGTGAATGCTGGAAGATCAGAGAGATAGAACAAGCCACAGCTACTTCACCTTGCTAGTTCCTCAGCTGGTCTTGTTTCCTCAGACTGGAAGCTTCTGAGTCCTCATCCAGAATGGGTCTCAGCTGAACTGTGCTGCTCCAAAGCCTAAAAGCTTAACCAGCCAAATGCTGCTAGTTTCTGGTCTTCACACCTTATATAATCTTTCTACTTTCTGCTGTCACTCCCTGGGATTAAAGGCATGTGTCTCCATGCTGACTGTATCCTTAAACACACAGAGATTTGCCTAGCTCTGCCTCCCAAGTGCTGGGATTAAAGGTGTGCACCAACACCGCCCAACTTTTGCTGTGGCTTGCTCTTCCCATCTTCTAGCCACCATTTGTGGCTCTGTATCTAGTGGCTGTCTGTTCTCTGACCCCAGATAAACTTATTACCTGCACAATATTTTTGGGAACACAGTACCACAGCTTGTTCTTGTTTTCCCAGTGCCTAAAGTTTTGGTATCAGGTTGTACTTTGCTATATGTCTGACTTTTTTTTTCCCCCAGAGCTGAGGACCGAACCCAGGGCCTTGGGCTTGCTAGGCAAGCGCTCTACCACTGAGCTAAATCCCCACCCCTTATGTCTGACTTTTTAATGTAGGCACTTGGAGTTACACATTCCTCTTAGGACTCCCTTCTTGCATCACATAGATTTGAATTTTCATTATCATTTACGGTTAGGAATTTTCAGATTTCCTTCTTGATTTCTTCAGTGACCCATTCATCATTCAACAATGTATTGCTTACTCTCCATGAGTTTGTATATTTTCTGAAGTTTCTATTGCTGGTAATTTCTGGCTTTATGCCAGGCAGTGGTGGCACATACCTTTAATCCCAGCACTTGGGAGGCAGAGGCAGGCAATTATATTATAATAGTATAACTGTTATATATAATAAACATTATTATATATGACAATAATTATTATTATGGCTTTATCACATCATAATCAGGAAGAATACAATATGTTTGTTGTTAGAGTTTTCCTGCTTGGCCCACAGTCAAGACAAATCTCTCTCACCCATAGCCAGGCCCATAGACGCTCAGACCCAACCAAGTAAACACACAGAAACTTACATTGTTTACAAACTGTATGGCCGTGGCAGGCTTCTTGTTATTTACTTCTTCTGTCTTAAATTAACCCATTTCTATTAATCTATACTTTACCACGTGGCTCATGGCTTACCGGTGCCTTTACATGTTGCTTGTTATGTCCCCATTAGTGGCCCTATTTGTGGACATTATAGAACCTTGCAGGTCACTGGGGGCAGGTGTGGAGGGTTTGCAGCCTTGCCCCGTTTTCTGCTCTCTCTCTGCCTCCTGTGTGGGGTTGAGATGTGATCTCTCAGGCCTGTTCCTGTAGCCATGCTGACTGCAATGAGGGACTCGGATAACTCTGGAACTGTAAGGCAGAGTCAACCCTTTCTTCTATAATCTGGCAAGGTGAATGTAGTCATTACAATGGGCAGCACAGGCAAGCGGTGTCCATGACGGCCTGACGCATAGTGGGCAGCATAGACAAGCAGTGTCCATGACGGCCTGACAAATAGTGGGCAGCACAGGCAGAGTGATTCTTGTGGTGGAGCTTTGGCACTAGCTGAACAATGGTAGTGTTCCAGGAATGAACTAGGTAAGACGCTTACTGCGTTTTTGTTTGCTCAGTATAAGCAAAAAAAATTCTTAAATGAAGGAAAGGCTACATTGGATGGTGGCAAGAAGGAATCTCAGCCAGTAAACCGGTTTCCACTTGAGCCAGTTTGCGGATCCAGAACCCCTTGAATGAAGAGAAGTTCGGGTTCCCCTGAGGAAAGGACCTAAGGCTTTTACTGCTAGCCCAGAGAGACCTGTGGCTTTTTACAAGGGTGAATGTACACTGGAGGAACAATTAGACTGTCCAGGGCCTTTTGTATACTAGTTCTGAACTGACATCGACTCCAGGAGATCCCAAGAAACATTGTGGTCCTCCAGTGAAATTAGGGGCTTCTGGAGGTCGAGTTGACTAGTGGAGTTTTAGCTCAAGTCCATCTCTCAATAGAACCAGTGGGTCCCTGAACTCATCCTGTGGTTATTTCCCCAACTTTAGAATGTATAATTGGGATAGATATACTTAGAAGTTGGCAGAATTCCCATGACTGCTGACTCTGTCTAGCCCCACTGTTTGGCCTGTGCGTGGCCACCAACTTGACCACTGTTCTGCCAGAATGTCACACATTGCTTCTTTAAAGTAACCCCTTAACACATGCTTCATGGGTTTTCAGATATGTGTGTCCTTGATGGTCTGGGCAGTTTCTTGGGTATTTTTTAAAGTGAACTTGAGATCTGAGCCTCTTGATTTACTTGGTTCTGTAGGGTTTTCTGAGTGAAGAGATTGGCAGACCATTCTCATAGGTCACCTCTGGCCATACAAGAAGAGTCTACTGCTTAATCCCTTTAGCCAATGTCAGAAACTGTATGGAGATTACCAATAAAAAGTTAGCATGGGCAGGAGAGACTGCCCCACAGTTAAGAGCTCCTTGAGATGACCCTTTGTGAAAAGAAAGAATTGTTTCTAAAGCAAAATGGAAGGTTTCGCAGAAGAAAAAGGGATTCCCAGAAGAAACCCAAAGAAATACAAATCAATGGCATGGAATAAATCTAACATTAAATAAAAGTACAGAAATATTTTTTGTTTTAGAAAAGGAGGGAGGGCCAGGTGGTGGTGGCTCACGCCTTTAATCCCACAACTCAGGAGGCAGAGGCAGGCGGATCTCTGTGAGTTCAAGGCCAGCCTAGTCTACAGAGTGAGTTCCAGGACAGGTGCCAAAGCTATACAGAGAAACCCTGTCTCAAAAAACAAACCAAAAATAAGGGGAGGAGTTGGAGGCTGGAGAGATGGTTCCGTGGTCAAGAGCACTTATTGTTCTTGTAGAGACCTGGGTTTGCTTCCTAGCACCCATATGGTGACTTACAGCCAGCTGAAATTCTGGTTGTAGGGGAACCAGTGCCCACTCTGACCCCAGTCACATGTGGTATGCATACTTATATGGTGCAGGCTAGCTAACTATGAAGACACATAAAATATGTTTTTAAAGAAGTGGTCTGGGGAGATGGCTTAGTAAAACATTCAGCACAAAATATGAGGCCCTGTGTTCAAAACCAGGTGTAGTAGTTCTTATCTGTGACCTCTGGGAAGTGGGCACAAAGGATCCTTTGAATTCACTGGCCAGCCAGTTTGCAGAATTGATGAGCTCCAGGTTCAATGAGAAACATAGTCTCAAAAAATAAGGTGAGCCGGGTGGTGATGGCATATACCTTTAAGCCCAGTACTTGAGAGGCAGAAGCAGGCGAATCTCTGTGAGTTCGAGTCCATCCTGGTTTACAGAGTGAGTTCTAGAACAGCCAAGGGTACACAGAAGAACCCTGTCTCAAGAAACCAAAAAAAAAAAAAAAAAAAAAACCGATGAAGTGTGATTATAGAAAACATCTGATGTCAGGCTCTGGTTTTGATACACATATGTACACACATGCACACACATGTGTGTCCATATATTACAATACTATACATACAAAGTAAAGAAAAAGACAAAACAGTTAAATGGTGTGTGTGTGTGTGTGTGTGTGTGTGTGTGTGTGTGTGTGTGAGACTACGTATTTACATCTATTCCTCTCCTCTCCCAGAATGCTCGAAGAAATTTTGCCAGCTCCTCTTCAGCCACTGTCTTGTAAGACACCGATATGGGCCTGCCGTCTTAGGAGTTGTGAGGTGAGTTTAAGATAATCCTTGCCGGGCAGTGGTGGTGCACGCCTTTAATCCCAGCACTCAGGAGGCAGAGCCAGGCGGATCTCTGTGAGTTCAAGGCCAGCCTGGGCTACAGAGTGAGTTCCAGGACAGGCTCCAAAGCTAAACAGAGAAAGCCTGTCTCGAAAAAACAAAACAAAACAAACAAACAAACAAGAGGTAATCCTTACCTCATTTAACTGGTTATGGCAACACTTCATCCCCAGATGAATTTATTTATTTATTTTTTTTGCCAGAGCTGAGGACCGAACCCAGGGCCTTGTGCTTGCTAGGCGAGCGCTCTACCACTGAGCTAAATCCCCAACCCCGAATGTTTTCTAATACAAATAATACAGTCAGTATCTGTCGTAGTCTGTACGCATTTATGTTTAATCTAAGCTCGCCTGTTGTTTTAGAAGTTATGCCTATTGTGGTGGGGCAGCCTGTGATCCCAGCACTCGGGAGGTGGCGGCAGGAGGATCGAGAATTTAAACTCATCCTTGGCTCCATGGTGGGTTCGAGACCAGCCTGGGTTACATGAAGCCCTGTCCCTGAGACGACCCAACGGGAGAAGAGAAAAAGCAGTCATGTGGGCTCCTCGGAGTTCCTGCCATCTCTTCTCACGTGGCCGACTCCAGCAGCACCCCTCTCTGCCCTCTGCTTTGGACTACCTCCTCTCTCTCTGCTTGCATTTCTTTCTTTCTATAGTCTCAGTATAAATTCCTCAGATTTGCTTTTGACCTCTGTTCATTTTATCTTTTGAAGGACTTTACCCGTTTTGTTGACTTTCAGCTCTCGTGTTTATAAAATAATTTGCAAATCTATATCATGATATAAAATGTATTTCGTAATGTTGCCCCAGACCTTCAGCATCTTCTTGAAGTTTTATTTAGATTTTACCTTAAATTCACTGCGACCATACCAGTTAACTCTGCTTCCTAAATTCTTTGCCTGTTTCATTAGTAAACACCATTTCCTTATATATTCAGACACAGTCCTAGACTGATGTCTTGGTTTCACTGAGATACCTCGCTGGTTTTTGTTGCTCCTGTTGTTTTGAGTGACTGTGTGTTTGTTTGAGATGGTCTCACAGTGTAGCCATGGCTGGCCTGATACTCACTATGCAGACAAGCCTAGCTTTACACTTGTGTTAGTCCTTCTGCCTCAACCTCCCAAGTGCTGGGACTGTAGATGTAGATTACCATGTCTCAGTCACAATTCTTTTGAAAATGGTTAAGAGAACTTACTGCTCTTGCAGAGGACCTGTGTTTAATTCCAGAACCTATATGGTGGCTTATAATAGTCTGTAACTCCAGTTATAACACCCTCATCTGGCCTCTGTAGGCCCTGTATACATGTGGTACACAGATATAGATGTAGGCAAACTACCCATATACATAAAATAGAAATGAATAAAATTCCCCCAATCAAATTTTATAAAAAAGAGTATTAGATATAATGAAGTTCTTGTGCAAGATATTTTTTTAGAACACTAAGTCATAGTTTTCATTGGGTTTTAGGTAGATTCTTAGCATCATATAAAAAAATCACAAAGACTCAGTACTGGATTTGAGCTAGGGCTAGAATTTTAGACAAACAAGAGGATGGATATATTACATATTCTTCAAGGTTTTTCTTCTAAAACTTTCTTCTTGTATGGCAGTGAATGTGTTATTATGTACCTTCCATCTGTTGGATGGTACTGTTTTGAGTTCAGACCATTACAGGCCAGCGGTGAGGAAGTGACTTGTTGCTATTTCACCTTAGAGAATTGTCTCATTAGTTTACTGCTCACGGAAACGTGTTTGCCAATGATTTTCTCATGTGATTTCTCCTTGTACAGAAAATTGGAGACTCCTACCGTGGCTACTGTGTCAGTGAGACTGAACTGGAAAGCATCCTCACTTTCCACAAGCAGCAAACTCGGAGTGTCTGGGGCACTCGCCAGTCTCCAAGCCCAGCCAAACCTGCCACGCGCTTGATGTGGAAGTCCCAGTATGTGCCCTACGATGGCATCCCGTTTGTCAATGCAGGTACTTCCGTTGGCTACTTAAAGGCCCAGCAGCTGTGCTGTGTTGTGAAAATATGGTTTTTCTGAGAGGATACATTTCATTTTAGTGGGTGAGAATTAAATTTTAATTGCTGAAATGAATATTGAACTAAAGAGAAAACATAGCAAATATATCCAATTACTTTGTCATAAAATTATGTTTTAATCTATGACACTGAGTAAATAATACTTCATTTGTATAGTATGCTAATAAATAGAACTTTAAATTGCAAGTAGACAATATCACATAATCAAAAAATAACCCTTTATAGTCACACTAACAGAAATAAATCATCTCTCAGATAGATAGACGATAGATACATAGACACATAAAATTTCATTGTTTAGATCAGATTCTGCAGCCAAGTAAGTTCCAAATTTTTTTAGGTTTCAGATTTACTCATAAAGAATTAATTTGTGCTGGGCAGTGGTGGCACATGCCTTTAATCCCAGCACTCGGGAGGCAGAGCCTGGTGGATCTCTGTGAGTTCAAGGCCAGCCTAGTTAGTCTACAGAGCAAGTTCCAGGAAGGCACCAAAACTACACAGAGAAACCTTGTCTCAAAAAAACAAAAACAACAACAACAATAAAAAAGAATTAATTTGCTTGAGGGGTGGGCTGCAGAGATGACTCAGAGGTTAAGAGCACTGGCTGCTCCTTCAGAGGTCCTGAGTTCAATTCCCAGCAACCACATGGTAGCTCGCATATAAATAAATGAATAAATGAATAAATAATCTGAAGGGGAAAAATAAGCATTAATGTGCTGATTTTCACTCCTATTGGCAATATTATAAATGTCTCTACATTCAATCTTGGCTATACTTGGCTTAGTATATCCAGATTTTTAAAAAATGCCGGGCAGTGGTGGTGCATGCCTTTAATCCCAGCACTCGGGAGGCAGAGCTCGGTGGATCTCTGTGAGTTCGAGGCCAGCCTGGTCTCCAAAGCGAGTTCCAGGAAAGGCGCAAAGCTACACAGAGAAACCCTGTCTGGGGGGGGGGGGGGGGGGGGGGGAACCCAGGTAGACCAGGCATGGTAGCACACACCTTTAATCCCAGCATTCAAGAGGCAGAGGCAAGAGTGTCTCTGAGTTTGAGACCAGTCTAGTTTACATAGTGAGTTCCAGGACAGCTAAGGCCACACAGAGAAACCCTGTCTCAAAAACAAAACAGAACAGCCAGATGCCCTGGGGCATGACTTTATAACCCAGCGCTCTGGAAACAGAGGCAGGAGGCTCTCCAGGAGTTCAAGGCCAGCCAGGGCTACAGGGTGGACCCTGTATCAAAAAAAATAAAAATAAAAATAAAAGATTATGTTATTGTAGCACGAATCTTAAAAGGTCTTATTAATAAAATCAAACCTGGAGCCAGGTATTGGGGTGAATGCTGGAAGATCAGAGAAACAGAACAAGCCACAGCTACTTCACCTTGCTAGTTCCTCAGCCGATCTTGTTTCCTCAGACTGGAAGCCTCTGTGTCCTCATCCAGAATGAATTTCAGCTGAACTGTTGCTTAAAAGCCTAAAAGCTTAACCAGCCAGTTCCTGGTCCTCACGCCTTAAATACCTTTCTGCTTCCTGCCATCACTTCCTGGGATTAAAGGCTTGAGTCATCATGCCTGGCTGTTTCCAATGTGGCTTTGAACTCACAGAGGTTCAGATGGATCTCTGCCTCTGGAATGCTAGGATTAAAGGCATGTGTGCCACCATTTTCTGGCCTCTATATCTAGTGGCTGTTCTGTTCTCTGACCACAGATAAGTTTATTAGGGTCACACAATATTTTGGGGAACACAATACCACCAAAGAAAAGCTCACTCACCTCTAACTTGACGAATCCTTGAAGTCAGAGCCAATCACAGGTCAGGTTGAAGTCACAATATTTTAGGAAACACAATAACACCACATGTTATGGGAATTTTCATATGTAACAAAAACAGAAGTAAGAATATAAAAAATGTTCTGGAATCTATCATGTTGCTTTAACAGTTGTCAGCTATTTTTAAACCAGATATTTGTGATATGATTATTTATGTATGCATTTGTTCTGTTGACTTTTTTTAAAAAAAATATTGTTTATTTCCACCTTCATTCCTGACAAAATCCTAGCCCAGGTTACTCTTGTCTCATCTTTGTCCTTCCCAAACATCAAACTTTAAAATAATTAATAGAGTGAGACTTGATGGCACAGGCCTTTAAACGTAGCACTCAGGAGATAGAAGCAGGTAGAGCTCTGTGAGTTCAAGGCCAGCCTAGTCTACATGGTGAGTTACAGGCCAATCAAGGCTACTTAGTGAGATCCTGCCTCTAAATGTCTTAGTTTGGGTTTCTATTGCTGTGAAGAGACACCATGTCCACAGCAACAGTTATAAAGGAAAAAATTTAACTGGGGTGATGGTTTACATTTCAGAGGTTCAGTCCATTATTATCAAGGTGGGGAGCATGGTGGCATGCAGACACGGTGCTGGAGCGGTAGCCGAGCGTTCTACATTTGGATCAGAAGGCAGCAGGAAGAGAGAGTGACACTCAGTGAAGCTTGTGCAAAGGAGACTTCAGAGCCCACCTCCTCAGTGACACACTTCTTCCAACAAGGCCACACCTGCCATAGCGCCACTTCCTGTGAGCTTACGGTGGACAGTTACATTCAAACTACCACACTAAACAACAAAAATAAAAAATAAATAAAACAGTTAATAGTAGTTTATACTAATGTTTATACTAATATACTAAGTCACCAACAATCCCTTTAAACAGAGGTCTTATATTTTAGTGTCAGCCTTATTAATTTTTTTATTTATGATTAACAATTTTATATGTATTTTTTTGAGGATTTTTTTTTTATGGATATGTTGCTGGAGTACTACATATATGCAGTGCCCACAGATAGATGTCAGAAGAGGGCATCAGATCCTCTGGAACTCAGAGAGGCCTGTGAACCACTATGTAGGTGCTGGGAATTGAACCCAGGTCCTCTGGAAGAACAACCAGTGCTCTTAGCCACTGAGCCATCTCTCCAGCCAATTTTTTATGTCTTAAAAGTTGGTTGTATCCTGTAGTAGGCATGGTTTTCACATCTGTGTATTTGTAATCTACTGTAATGTGATAAATTACCCCAAACTTGAACGCTGAGAACTACAAACATTTATTGTCTCAGTTTCTGAGGGTCAGAATTCCGGGTGTAGCTTAGCAAGGTGACTCTGCCTCAGGCTCTTACACCGTCTGAGGCTGAAGTATTGACTGGTATTGCAGTCGTATGCGCTTACTAAGAGAGGAGGCAATTCCAGTCTCCCTGGTGTGGTTGCCTTGTTGTGGGCCTTTGCAGAGTCCCTCACTGTGTGGCAGCTAATGTCACCTAGAGACAGCAGTCCACGGGAGAGTGAAAGAGTCCCCAAGATGGAAACGATAGTTCCCTTAAACCTGATAGCAACCACAGCACACCGTCACTACTGTCACTACTGTCACTACTGCCTCATGTCGGGGGAGGGAGTTGGTGGGTACCGCCCTTGCCAAAGGGGAGCTGCACCAGGAAGTGGATAGTAGGAGACCAGGATGCCCAGCCATCTCACAGGCAGTCACCACCTGAATCTAATAGGCCACATAGAAATAAGAAAATCAATCATTTTTGAAGCAGGAAGTAAAGGGGCTAAAGAAATGGGTCAGCAGCCAAGAGCACTTGTGCCTCTAACAGAGGACCTGGGTTCAGTTCCCAGCTTCCACACCAGGTATCTCAAACCACCTGTAACTCAAAATTCATGGGATCCAGCACCCTCTGGCCCCCATAGGCACCAGCACACACTTGGTGCACATAAACTCTTGCAGGAATACACACAAACACACAAATCTTTTTCTTTTAAAATTTTTTGTTTTAAAAAAAAATTTTTTTTTTTAAAGGAAATTAGGGGCTGGATCAATGGCTCAGTGGTTAAAAGTACTTATTGCTCTTGCAGAGGACCTGGTTCTGTTCCCAGCGCCCATAGGGTGGCTCACAATCATTAACTCCAGCTCGGGGGATCAGATGCCTCTTCTTACCTCTGTGGGCAACAGGCATGAACATGTACACGTTAAAGGGAATTAAGATTTTAAATAGTATTAACTATTAGCCAAATATAACACTTGCTAATTTCAACTTATAAAGTAGTACATTTAGTATTACTAAAAATCATGTGTCTTGCCTGGTGGTAGTGGCGCACGTCTTTAATCCCAGCACTCGGGAGGCAGAGCCAGGCGGATCTCTGTGAGTTCCAGGCCAGCCTGGTCTACATAGTGAGTTCCAGGACAGGCACCAAAACTACACAGAGAGGCCCTATCTTAAAAAACCAAAACCAAAACAAAACAAAACATATGTCTCACTTGGCACACACCTTTAATCCCAGGACTCAGGAGGCAGAGCCAGGCGGATCTCTGTGAGTTCAAGGCCAGCCTGGTCTACAGAGTGAGTTCCAAGATAGCCACCTCTACACAGAAAAACCCTGTCTTGAAATACCAAATAAAATAAAGTCATAAGTCTCTATGTATCAGTAAATGAGATATTTATTAATTACTTAGCATGATTATGGCATACTTGATAAATTTTACTTAAATTTGTCTGCATTTTTAGTAATACTGTTTTTGTTCCATAATCTTATGTAATTAAAAATATAGATTTTGAAATTGCCACAACCAAGTTTTTAACCATCTGTCTAGACTGTAAGCAGATAAATTACTGCATTGGTTGGTTTGGGTCCACAGGTAGTCGAGCTGTAGTTATGGAGTGTCAGTACGGACCAAGAAGGAAAGGTTTCCAGTTAAAAAGAATCAGTGAGCAAGAAAGTAGGTCTTGTCATCTCTACAAAGCTACTTGTCCAGCCAGGTAAGCTCATTTTATCTTACTTTATTTTTTAAATTACAGTCTTATTTTTGAATAGCAAATAGAAGCATTTTTATTAGGTTTAAATAGTTAAATTGTGTACAGTGAAGTCTAGGTTTTCCTCTCACTGTTTTGTATATTCCTCATTAAAGCCTCAACTCTTAACAGTTTTTTGTGTCATTTTGCAAAAATTTTTCTATATATGAATGTGTATGAGTATGAATATACACATATCTAATTCTACCCTAAAAGGTTAGTAAAGCCCACTAATGTTTTCTTTCCTTAAAGTGAGGTAATCGTGTTCCCTCTTCTCTGCTGTCTGAAAGCCTGTCGTGAGCGTCTGTCTTAGTTAGGGTTTCTGTTGCTGTCAAGAGACACTGTGACCATGGCAATTCTTATAAGGAAGATATTTAATTGGGGCTGGCTTACAGTTTCATAGGTTCAGTCCATATCATCATGGTGGGACGTGGCAGCATGCAGTCAGACATGGTGCTGGAGAAGTAGCGGAGAGTCCTGCATCCTGCACCAACAACAAGAAGTGAACTGAGACACTGGCTGTGGCTTGAGCATATATGAGACCTCCAAGCCCGCCTCCACAGATACACACTTCCTCCAACAACGCAACACCTCCTAGAAGTGCCCCTCCCTAGGAGCTTATGGTGGCTAGTTACATTCAAACTATCACAGTGTCTAATGCACAGATATCAAATTGCTGACTAGTGTGCGTATGACATGGACTAGTTACTAAACACTCCGCTGTTTTCATCTCTAGTAGATCTTTAAAGGCTCCATATAGGCATATGAGCATTTTTTCTTCTAAACGGCTGTGTAATACTCTATTTGTAAGCATACCGTTTAGTTAATCCTCTGTGGATAGATATGTAAGCTATGGAAAATTGTGGTTTGTTTTGAGATAGGATCTCCTGTCACTCAGGCTAGTTTCACACACACTGTGTAGACAAGGGTGGCCTTGAACTCCTTATCCTCCTGCCTCTGCCTCTGTCTGTTTAATGCTTCGATTTACAGATATATACCAACATGTCTAGTGACAAATTCTTTTATTAGATTCAAAACCACAATCAATAACCTTACGTTTATTAGTAGAATAAATCCCTAGAATGGTAATTGTGGGTTGGGGATTTAGCTCAGTGGTAGAGCGCTTGCCTAGCAAGTGCAAGGCCCTGGGTTCGGTCCTCAGCTCCAACAAAAAAAAAGAAAGAAAGAAAAAAAAAGAATGGTAATTGTTAGGGAAAGGTTATGTACTTTTAAAATGTTGACAAAGGAAACTTGCTTCTCAGAGAGGTTTTACCAATTTACATTCACACCAGCAATGTAGGAGAGCAATAGTAATTTTCAGATAGAGAACTAGGTTGTCATTACTCTGGGTGAGAATAAAAAAATGTGAACCAGTGAAAGATTTTTTTCTTAATGTTCTATACTAATACTCCTTTAGACATTGAAAATGTTCAAAATTATTCGTCAAATGAAAACTGTTAAAGGCATATTGTGCTAAGGGATACAGATAGCTCAGGGGTACAGCATGCACGAAGAAGCCCTGGCCCAAATCAGCAGTATGCGCTGAATGTGCCACCTCATGCCTGTGGTCCCAGGCTTGGAAGGTTAAGGGGAAAAGAATCATTTGCGCCTAGACATTTTAGTTCAGCCTGAGCAGCAAGAACCCTTCGTCAAACAAGACATAGATAGTGTGTTATGGTTGGACTTAGTGGGTAACTGAAGCATTATGTTTTATCATCACATGTATCACAAACGTAAGCATTCTCATGTTCTAAAAGACTGGAGGCTGGAGAGATGCTCCAGTGGTGACCTGCTTATGCAGAGGACTGGTTTTGGTTCCCAGCACCCACATGGTGGCTCACAAACATCTGTGACTCCAGTTCCAGGGAATCTGATGCCTCTTCTGACCTCAGTGAGCTGCTGCTCTCTTGTGGTACACACACACACACACACACACACACACACACACACAAAGTAAATATTTTTAAAAGACTGGTGTGATGGCGCACACCTGCAATCCCAGCTCTGGAAGGCAGAGAAAGAAGCCGCATGAGTAACGCAAATAAATAAGTCAGTAAAATGGAGTAAAGTTTAAGGGACCCGAGAGACGACCCAGCACTTAGGAGCACTGCCTCATCTCCCTGAGAACTTGGGTTCAGTTTCCAGCACCCACACACACGGTGGTTCACAACCATCCAAGGCTAGTTCCAGGGCCTCCAAAGCCCTCTTCTGACTGCTGTAGTCACGTGGTGCACAGACGTGCATGCAGGCAAAACACCCATAAGCATAAAACAACAAAGTTTTTTTAAATTTAGGGTCTCGTGAGATAGCTAGAATGTTGTGAAGAAATTTGTGCTTGATTGAAAATACAGAGATTCTTCAACATGGGAATACAAATGTGAAGAACTATTGTGTCCTTTTTTTTTTTTTTTTTTTTTGAAAGAGTCTCTCTTGCTGTTCTGGAACTATGTAGCTCATGCTGGCTTGGCTTGAACTCATAAAGATCTTCCTGCCTGGGATTAAAGGCATCAGTCACCAACAGTAAATTATGTGTTGTTGGCCAGGCAGTGGTGCACGCCTTTAATCCCAGCACTGGGGAGGCAAAGGCAGGTGGATCTCTGTGAGTTTAAAACCAGCTTGGTCTACAGAGTGAGTTCCAGGACAGCCAGAGCTACACAGAGAAACCCTGTCTCGAAAAAAAAAAAAAAGAACAAGTTAAGTGTCATTGTTGTACTCAATGAATTTAGATAATGGAAGTTTAAAGGCGATCAACTTGGAAGAAGTTCCTTAAACTAAATGTGAATTATGGCTTCCAGGACAGTGAAGAAGAAAAAATTTCATAAAAATTAATTATTGCCAGGCTGTTGTAGCGCACACCTTTAATCCCAGCACTCAGGTCACAGAGCCAAGCAAATCTCTGTGAGTTTGATGCCAGCCTGGTCTACAGAGCAAGGTCCAGGACAGGCACCAAAACTATACAGAGGAACCCTGTCTTGAAAAACAAAAAACAAAACAAAACAAAACAAAACAAAACAAAAACAAAAACAAAAAACTATCGATACTTATACTCAATTTGTGATAACTGTTAATTTTGTAAGTATCATGCACTTAATATGACATCTTTCATAAGCTTCTGAATACTAATTAAGTATTCTCTAACTTTTCTGTTTGAACTGTTTGTTGGTGTTAGGTATTTCTTGAGATTATAAGAAACAGTTTCTTCCTTGTCTTGTATAAAGGATTTACATTAAAAAGGTACAGAAGTTCCCTGAATATAGAGTGCCTACAGACCCCCAGATAGACAGGAAGATCATCAGAATGGAGCAGGAGAAAGCCTTCACCATGCTGAAGAAGAACTTGGTAGATGCTGGTGGTGTTCTTCGGTATGGCATTCCTACAGCTCTCTCATTTTCTAATTAGCGTCATTAACAAGGACTCCTATACTTAGGTTTTCAGTTATCTCATTAAGGACTGGTGGTATAATATAAATTAGATGCCTTGCCAGTATTAAGCTTGTTTGCTATGTATGTGTTTTTTCTTTACTACCTAAAAACTGTCAATAATTCTAACCATATATTGTTGATTGCTGTGACAGCCATCTGTGAAGTTTAAGCCCTAAGTAAAATTCCATTTTATGCTTCATGTTTTAAATAGAAGGAACTATAATACTTCTGGCTCACTGTCTTCTACTTGTCAATTCATGTGAAGAATTTATTGTATAATGAGGTCAAATATAAGGAAAACTTTTGTATGATCTTTTATAAAGATTGAAAAGTGAAGTCAAAGCCAGGTGGTGGTGGTGCACCCTTTTAATCCCAGCACTCGGGAGGCAGAGGCAGGTGGATCTCTGTGAGTTCGAGAGAGGCCAGCCTGGGCCTACAAAGTGAGTTCCAGGACAGGCTCCAAAGCTATACAAGGAAACCCTGTTTCGAAAAACAAAACAAAACAAACAAACAAAAAAGTGAAGTCAGTAATCAGATTCTTCAATTTTTAAAACATGTAACTCTAAATTTTTTTTTAATTCTTAGATTTTTAAATTTTATTTTGTGTTGAAGAGGTTTTCGTGTATGTGTATATGCACGGTGTGCATGTTTGATGCCATGGAGGTCAGAAAAGGGCATTGGATCCCCTGAAACTTGAGTTATAGATGGTTGAGAATCACTGTGTGGGTGCTGGGAATCAAACACAGGGCCTCTGCAAGAGCACCAAGTGCTCTTAACAACTGCGTTATCTCTCCAGCTCCATACCATACAAAGTTTAACTAGGCTCTGTTTTGTTTATATTGGTCTATATCAAGCAGGAATCCAGGGGGCCAGTGAGATCAGTCCCCAGGACCCATATGATAAAAGGAAAGAACTGACTCCTTTAAGTTGTTCTCTGACCTCCACATGTGCATGCTGACACATGTGCACCCACACACATACACATACACAAATAATAAATGTGAAAAGACAGGGGCTTGGTGTGAGCTCATCGATAGAGCACTTTCCTAGCCAAGTGCTTAGCCCAAAGTTAAATCCCAAGCACACCACACACACACACACACACACTTGTACAAAAATATCTCTTAAGTTTGGGTATGGTCTCAGGGGGCAGAGGCTGGTGGATCTCTAAGTTCAAAGCCAGCCTAGTCTGCATACCAAGTTCTAGGCCAGTCCGAGCTACACAGTGAGACCCTGTCTCCAAAACAAAAACAACAGCAAAAGAAAAATCCATTAAAACGGTACTGTACCAGATTGATTGATTTTTTTTTCTAGTGTCAGTCTCTTGCACTATTGGATATGAGACATGTTCACAATTTAGTTAATTCTCTTACTCATTGGAGCAACAAGAATTGAGAATGCTTTGTTTATTTACTTATTTATTTTATGTATATTGATGTTTTGCCTGCATGTGCGTGTGTGTGTGTGTGTGTGTGTGTGTGTGTGTGTGTGTGTAAATCATGTACATGCCTGGTACCTACCTAAGTTAGAAGAGAGCTTTGGATCCCTGGGCTGGAGTTACAGATGGTTGTGAGCTACCGTGTGGATGCTGGGACTCAAAACCCAGATCTCTGCAAGACCAACAAGCGCACTTAACTTCTGAGCCATCTCTCTACCCCCATGTAAGTGTAAACCTGCATTGCCTTAACTTTAGGGTCATAGTGAAAGTCTATGAAGTTACCTTTTTAATTGAGTATGAAGTCAGTCTTAGAAGAGTTGAACATAAGACATTTTAAATTTTTTTCCACATCGCATAATCATATGATTTTCCCTTAAAAGATTGTTCCTTTTCTTAATGAGTATTAACCTAAGTAATTAGGATTCCCACCCTTGTCTAAAATTACCCAATTTTAATATTTAAATGTTGACAGTTTGAATGTTTTCTCTTATCAGATGGTACGTGCAGTTGCCTACCCAGCAAGCTCATCAGTACCATGAACTAGAGACTCGGGGCCCCCCCTCTCTCACCGGCTCCTTTTCCTGCGTCTGCCCCTGAGGAAGAGGAAACTGTAGTCAGAGATGAGAACAGTGCGTTGCCCTCGCGCCTCCACCCGCAAGTAGCGCATAAGATTCAGGAGCTAGTGTCGCAGGGCGTGGGACACGTGTACGCAGTGAGGAAGCAGCTCAGGTACAGGAGGAGCAGTGTCCCTCACACCTGACCTAAGCTGTGGGCGCTGGACGGCAGCTTTCCGGGACGTGCGTGCGCTCTTAGACGGTGGAGCCCGTCCCTTGACTGCGTGCTTCCTACAGCGTGCTTCCTACAGCGTGCTTCCTACAGCGTGCTTCCTACAGCGTGCTTCCTACAGCGTGCTTCCTACAGCGTGCTTCCTAGCCTTCCAAATACTCTTTGAGACACACACTACGCCTTTGGCAGATTGGACTACTTCCACATAATGAATTTATTTTATTTTATTTTACTAGCCAAGGTCTTACTGGCCTTTAATTCACTTACGTAGCCCAGGTTGGCTTCCAAATTTCAGCAGTTTTCCTGTCTCAGGTAACCAAGTGCTGGGATTATAGGTGTGAGCTACTATCCCTGTAATGAATTGAATGACATGATACATATATTTTTTTAAAGATTTATTTATTTATTATGTATGCAGGCCAGAAGAGGGCGCCAGATCTCATTACAGATGGTTGTGAGCCACCATGTGGGTGCTGGGAATTGAACTCAGGACCTCTGGAAGAACGGTCAGTGCTCTTAACCTCTGAGCCATCTCTCCAGCCCGACATGATACATATTTTAGAGAGAAAAAAAACTTGTAGAATCAGAAAATTAAAAACCTAGGCTAAAATAATTATTTTAAAATATTTGACATGGAATAAAATTTTATTATAAGGTAATATGGGAAATGAATATGATCAAAATAGAATATGTACATGTATGAAGTTCTCAAAAAATTAAAATATTTTATTTTTAAAAAGATAATAAGCTAAACTATTTACTATAACAATGTGTAATGTTATATTATGTATATGTTATGTATCACTACAATATTAATTAAACAAATTATCTTGAGTACCATTAAAATTACTTCAAAATGCTATAATTAAAAGTTAATTAGGCTGGAGGTAGTGGCACACCTTTAATCCCAGCACCTGGGAGGCAGAAGCAGGTGGATCTCTGTGAGTTCCAGGCCAATCTGGGCTATAGAGCAAGTTCCAGGACAGCCAAGGCTACACAGAGAAACTCTGTCTTGACAAAAAGAAAAAAAAAAAGTGTTTCATTAGATGAGGAACTATCCAGATTAGCTACAATAATAATTAGTGTAATAAGGCAATTACTATGTATATCAGGTGTTCTGCCAAACCTTTAAATACGTAATTTTTCAACAGCTTAGTAACGATGATGCATTTATCCTTATTTTGCACATGAGAAAATGGAAATTAAGAATTGCCAAATAATTGACTTGGAAGAGTCAGAGTTGGAAGCTGTGTCTAGTTGTGCAGCGCGAGTGTAATGCTGTACTCCCCGCTCCTTTCACTATTGTGTAGTGAAATCTGAGTCACAAAATGAGTGAGTGCTACAGGAATTACTTTCTGTTTGTTTGTTTGAGACTAGATCTCACTGTTTAGCCCTGGCTAGATTGCAGCTCACCATGTAGACCAGGCTGGCCTTGAACTCATGGAGAGCCACTTGCCTCCATGTCCCGAGTGCTGGGATCAGAAGTGCACACAGCTGCAGCCAGCAGACAAGCATTACTTCTAGTCACCTTTCTGTCTAGAAGCTTTACCATTTTTTTCCATTGAGGGGCTTAAAAACAAAGCCACGTTTAGTAAAGCCATCCACTGTTGACTAAAATGTGGCCAGCTACTTATTTAAAATTATTTAAAAAGAGGCCCAATGAAGACAGAAAAGCAGCACAACTGCAGTTTGATCCTGTAAACATAATGCATGAATTTATTCTCATGTCATTGTGTAGTAATGCTGCCTTTCTTACAGTATCTTGCCTTCCGAAATCTTACTGTCTCACAGTATTCGAACCATCAAATTTCATGTAATATTAATTGATGCCTTTGGGAAGCAGTGTAACATGATGTTTATATATACGAATTGGAAACAGGCCTGTGTTTTCTTACTTATTAGGTAGGTATGTAACACAGGGCAGCTTCAAATTGGGCAGTCTTCAGCTCCCTCATCTGTAAAGTGAGATTGATAATGATATCTGGTCACATGATCACAGTAATAGTTAAAGGAAATACCTGTAGTGTGTTCAAAAGTGTATCTGACATGATAAGCATTTAAAAACATTATAATGTTCAAACTGAGGATTGTGGTTCAAGTTTAATTCATAAAAATGTCAAAGCTTGCCGGGCGATGGTAGCACGTGTCTTTTAATCCCAGCACTTGGGAGGCAGAGGCAGGCGGATCTCTGTGAGTTCGAGGCCAGCCTGGTCTACAGAGCGAGATCCAGGACAGCCAGGGCTGTTACACAGAGAAATTCTGTCTCAAAAAACAAACAAAATGTCTAAGCTCTGTAGTATATGAGCTTTGCAACAATTAAAATAGCACCTTTCTTTATCCTGCATTAATTCTGTTTTAGTGAATAGAAAGAAATCCAAAGTGGCTAATATTTTATTATTTACAGAACTATGAGTCATACTTTATAAAAGCTTATATTGAAAGAGAACCTTTCTTTCGATCTGCGAGTGTTTCATTACAGTTATATTTGTATTTATATCCTCCACAGGAAATTTGTGGAAAGAGAACTGTTCAAACCTGATGAGATACCTGAAAGACATAATTTATCATTTTTTCCAACTGTAAATGATATAAAAAATCATATCCATGAGGTACAGAAATCTTTGAGGACTGGAGAGGTGGTGTATCACTCAGAGGTGATTCCAGCAATGGTATGATCTTTCTCAGCTCCTGTTAATACATTAGCAGGTCTCTAGCTCCCGGTAATACTTGGCCTAGTAGAAAGGGCTATTGTTACGCCATCTCAATGACCATGATTTAAGGAAATACACTAGGTAAGTTTGTAAAATATGAATACTACAAGCTCTCAGATAATGACTTGACTGAATATCTATTACTCTAGGAAAGAAAACAGTAGATTTCCAAATCTGAGTAAAACAGAAGAATCAGTACTTTTTTTTATGAGGACTATTTGTTATTTAGTTTACAGACATTTATTGAGCACATACCGAGTATATTCCTTGCTCCATTTTTAAAAATAGATGGTCAAGGTTAAGTAGTTGAGGTGCAGATGCACGAATGCTGATGTGAGCTCTGTATGCCATACGTGAATATCAGTGTTTGCCTTATATCGTCTGTTACAGTTTCTCTGTCATGTGAGTCATTTCCGAGATAATTTGACCATAGTTATCCAGAAATTAGTGGTTACAATAGAGGTAGTCACTTCTGAGTTAAAATCTGAGGAGCACTAACCTTTGCCTTCCTGACTTTTCACTTTCCAAGTTTTAGTATCTGAACATTTTTTGAATTGTACTTAATTTTTTATGTATATGGATGTTTTGTTTGCATGCCTGGGGTCCATGGAGGCCAGAAGAGGGTGTCAGATTCCCTGAATCTGGTGTCATAGGTTGTTGTGAGCCACCATTATGGGTGCTGGGAATCAAACCTGGGTCTTCTGGAAAATGAGCTGGTGCTTAACTGCTGAGCCATCTCTCCAGCCCTAGTACTTGGATATTTCAAATGCTAGACCTACTGGGGTGGTTTCTGTTTGTTTGTGTTATATCAGGACTTAATTATTATGGTACAGAATTCAAGAAACAAATGAATAGATTTGCACATCCTCTCCAAATTGTTGACATCTGAACTCACAGACATACCTGAGCTTTAGGATTGTAAACAAGCAGAGGGTGATCACAGAACAAAACACAAGTGTAATGAAATAAAATAGGAAGCCGGGGGAGCTCCCTCTGTAAAGTGTTTGCCTCATAAGCATGATCATCTAAGTGTGATCCCCTAGAACTCACATAAAAAGGCTCAGTAAGGTGGATGTGAACTTACAGTCCCAGTGCTAGGGAGGTGTAGACAGGAGTAGAGCTGGCTGACTGGTCACTCTAGCCAAATTGGTGAGCTCCAGGCCCATGAAAGATGCCATCTCAATGGAAATAGACTCAGTGTTGTCCTCTGGTTTCCATATATGTGCCAAGGCATGTGTGTGCATGAGACACAAAATAAGTATATAAGTGTAAATTTGTGAAAGAAGATATGATAGTTGTATTAATGTTTTAAGATTATTTTCAATGTAACTACTTTGTTTTTACTGAAACAAATGTTCTGATTTCAGCTTCAGTGGACCACAGATAGTGGGAATATTCTCAGAGAGACTGTAACAGTTACATTTGCAGAAGGTAGGTTATTTTTGGATATTTTTATAACATAAAAATCAATTAGTATTATATCTGAAAAGAACTTTAGCTATCTCATAGAATCAGTTTTAAGGAATTTTTTGTATGTGTGTTCATGTGTACAGGTGTATATGCGTGTGTGAAGAGGTCAATGTCAGAAGTCCACCATTACTCCCCATATCTTTTATTTATTTATTTGGGGCCTGGCTTTATCACTAAACCTGGAGCTCACTAAGCTGCTCAGCAAGCCACTGGGCTGTCCCTTCTCTGCTCCCCTAGAGCTGGGTTTACAGACACTCATGACTACGTCTGGCATTTACGTGGGTGCTGGGGATCTGAACACACGTCGTATTGCACATCAAGTACTTTACTCACTGTGCCCTGTCCCTGACTTACCATGTAATCAAATTTTATAGATGAGACCTGACTCTAAAGAGGGAAAGAGTAGCTATGTTGGAATGTATCAAAGTATTGAACCTTTATGCTTCTCATGACCCCAAAAAATGGTTTGTTGCTGAGTTATAGTATCTAGATGGCCTAGAACTTGTGATCCTCCTGCCTCCTCCTGCCTCATCCCCTTAAATGCTAGGATTCTAAACATGTGCCACCATATCTGACTGCAACTGAAGTTTGAGGCTGTATTAGCATAGTCAACCAGAAGAATGGCCAATGCACCTTGATCTGCAAACTGTTGTCTACTTGGAATTGTTTGCTTTTCTCAGGCAGGGTTTCTCTGTGTAGCTCCAGCTGTCCGGAATCTGCTCTGTGGATGAGGCTGGCCTCGAACTCACAGAGATCCGCCTGCCTCTGCCTCCCGAGTGCTGGGATTAAAGGCGTGCGCCACCACTGCCCACCTGTCTCATATGTTCTTAACTCTATGTTCCCGAAATAGTTGAAGCTTCTTTTGTTTGTTTGTTTTTGTTTACTCTTTTACGTGTGTTCTGTCTCCTGGAAATGTCTTCTGTCTGTTCTGTGTAGAAAGTTCTCTTCTTTTCTAACCTTGTCTCCTACATTAAGGGAGCTCCTCATTATGTTGCATTGACCTTGGCACCTACTGTGGTAGGCTGCTCTCTACACATTTGTAGCCTTAGGTGTCATTCAGGCTCTTCAGAGGCAAGGGTATAGTTAATCAAACCAAGTTTCTAGGGAATAATGTCTGCTAAACTGCTAACACCATAATCACTCTAGGATCAATTAATGGATAACTGTATGCAGAGTATTTTCTGCCCATTGTTAACCTCCACAGGTCACCTCACAGCTGTGCTAGTTCTTACATTGGTACTGTACACTGATGCTCGTTGGCATCACACATATGTTTTACTTTATTAAGTTGCTGTGGTAAGTGCGATCAGGTTCCTCCTTCATGGACTAAAGGTTAGCAAAGAAAAAAAACAGTAAACAAATGTTTTCTAATTCAGTAGCATTGTGAAAAGCGCCATGTGAGAACTGTGCTAGAGACATACACTAGGGGGTGGGGGGGTGTCACTCTGGAAAAAGTCATTTTTAGAGCTGGGTGTAGTGGCATACTCCTTTAGTCCCAGCACTCGGGAGGCAGAGGCAGGCGGATCTCTGTGAGTTTGAGACCAGCCTGGGCTACCAAGTGAGTTCCAGGAAAGGCGCAAAGCTACACAGAGAAACCCTGTCTCGAAAAACAAAACAAAGAAAGAATGAATTATAATTTTCTTTCTTTCTTTCTTTCTTTCTTTCTTTCTTTCTTTCCTTTTTTTTAGACAAGATTTCTCAGTATAACAGTCTTGGCTGTCTTGGAACTCTCTTTGTAGACCAGGCTGGCCTCGAACTCACAGAGATCTGCTTGCCTCTGCCTCCCAAGTGCCGGGATTAAAGATATGTGCTACCACCATCCCTGCTGAATTAGAATTTTCTAATCAATGGAATGGCATGTGTCAACACCAAAGCGCAAAAAAAAAAAAAAAAAGTCATGTTTAAGAAACTTTAAAAAGAGGGGGGTGGGTAGGCTGGCTGGAGAGATGGTTTAGCAGTTCAGACCACTGGCCACTCTTCCAGACAACTCAGGTTCAAATCCCAGCACCCACACAGCAGCTCACAACTGTCTGCAACTCTAGTCCAGGGATCCTACACCCTCATACAGACATGCAAGCAGGCAAAGTACCAATTCATATTAAAGAATAAAAACAGTAAAGAAAAAAAGAAAGAAACTTAAAAAAAAAAAAAAAACCAGAAACTGAAGAAGGTTGATATAGATTTAGGACTGGATTGTAACACAGTGTGAGTGTTAGTCTAACATGCACAGGACCTGGAAAGTGGAAGGAAGGGAGGGAGGGGGTGGAGGAGAAAGGGTATCCTCTTTTGCCTTCTGTTGCTGTGGTAAACACCATGAGTAAAAGCAGCTCAGAGGGAAGAGTTTATTTTATCTTACTGCTCCCAACTCTTAGGTCATGATCGGTCACTGAGGGAAATCAGGGCAGGAACAGATGCACAGACCATGAAGAAGCTCTGATTACTGATTTGCTCTCTAGGGCTTGTTCATTCACCTTGGTTTTTCGTACAGGACCGCCTGCCCAGTGATGGTCCTGCCCACAGTGGGCTGGGCCTTCTCACATCAATCATTAATGAGTGTTTCACAGATGTTCCCACAGGCCAGTCTCATGGAGGCATTTTTCTCAATTGAGGTTCCCTCTCCCCAAATAACTCTAGTTCATGTCAAATTGACAAAAAAACCCAAAAACCAAAAAACAACAACAACAAACCAACCAGGATAGAAAGGAATGGAGGAAGGAAGGAGGAGATAAATGAAGGTTGACTCTAGAAATCCGTATTTTTGGAGTTCCCATTGGAAGTTTTGATGATCTGACAGGTTCTAGAAACAGCAAACTAGATACCCTGGGCTTGGTTTGTGGCTGTGTGTGTCTGTGTTTCTGTGTGCATTTTGGTTTTTGCTTCTTTGGTGTTGTTTTGAAACAAGGTCTCTCTCTCTGCTCCCAGGCTGGTTTAGAATATTTTAGGCTGGCCTCAAACTCATGGTAGTCCCCCTTTGATAGCCTCAAAAGTGCTAGGAATTACAAGCATGAGGCACCATGACAGGCTGGTTTGGGGTTATTAATTAATTAATTTTGAGGTAGGGTCCCACTGTGTAGGCCTGGCTGTCCTGGAACTCACTGTGTAGACCAGGCTGGCCTCATACAGAGATCCACAGGCCTCTGCCTCCTGTGTGTTGCCATGCCTAGCTATGTGTTGACTTGTGATGATTTTGTTTGTTTTCAGACAGGGCACCAAGTAGCCCAGGCTGTCCTCTAACTCACTTCTGTGGCCAAGAATATCCTTGTGCTACTGCCTGTGTCCACACCAGAGGTGAGGGCTGTATGCATTTGCCACCTCGCCTTGCTTCCTGATGACTCTCTGAGTCCTTTGCAAACCTGGGACTTTGTCTTGTCTTCTATTCTGATTCTGAGAGTACTGATTGCTATAAAGTTCAAGAGAAATGATTGTGTCTGTCTCCTGTTCTATTAGGACATTCACTGGGAGAGCCAGTTGCCAGCAGCGTGGGGGCGCGTGGGACACAGACTTCTTTGTCTTCAGAGCCATGTCACCTGCTCTCCCCACTCTCTTCATTGCAGCCCAAGATCTTCTCACACTCACAGGTAGGCACCCACTCCACAGCTAAGTCTGGGAGCTGCTTCTTCCATGATTCCTCTTGTAAGGATTTCAGAGATTTGCTGTGAAGTTACAATAATGGCCACATATTTCTTTATGCTTAATCCTCTAATCCTTCGTGTCTTGATGTAAGGTGATAGTTCAGGTTTGATGTTTTGAAGAGTTTGAGGAGACAGGACCACAGTAAGGTCTGTGGTCCTGCTTTCCTTGGTCCTTGTTCCCATCTTTATGGAATATTTGTTAGTGACTACATTCCTATTACTTTGTGTTCCAATTTTTTTTTTTGTCAAAAGAATATCCAGCGAGAATGTCATACATAGTAAATCCAAACATTGTGATATAACTCTCTTCTCTTTGGAAGGGTTTGAAGTTACAACCAAGACTTTCCTCTCCTGATGGATCACAAGCTCTGGTGTCAGGAACTAGCCATCCCTCCTCCAGTCCTTCAGGACTTGTAGATACAGCAGGAAATGCTGTAGTGAATAATCATTCTCTGCTGCTTGGTCAAAATCAGAGCCTTCGAACAGATCCATGCCTAATGCAAAACAACAGCGCTGTCCCTACCATGGGGAATCTCCCGGAATCAGTTCAGAATCTCGGAATGGATCAGCTGGTGGAAGTTGAAGATGTTGAGGATGCAGGCGATCTGGAAGGAAGTGTAAATAGGATTCTGTTGGGGGATGTGCAAACTGTTCCAATAGGAATTGTAGACAGCCATCCAGCTCTTAGTAAGTGACTGTCAATTTACGATTTTTAACCCTTTGTAGCCTGGTATCATTACTACATCAAACAACAGAAAAAGCTGTCATTTCTACCCAGTGGGTTTATAATATTGTAAACTTCAAACAAAATTATGAGAGGAAAAGAGATTTCACTAACCTAGTATTTTTTCTTATTATGTTTAATTATTATTATTTAATCACAGTGAAATTATTCATTGTCTATCTCATCACTTAGAAGGCTTAGGCAGAAAGATTGCAAGTTCAAGGACAGTCTGGGCTACAAAACAAGTCCTACACCAGCCTGAGCAATTTAGCAAGGTCATGTCTCAAAATAAAAAGGGCTGGGATGGTAGAGTACTTTGCTGCCTAGCAGGCCCAAGACCTGGGTTTAGTCCGCAGTGCAGACAGGAAAAGAAGGGAAGGGCATTGGAGAAATTATTCATTTCTAGTAATTTTTTGATTTTTTTGCCTGTGTGTGTGTGTGTGTGTGTGTGTGTGTGTGTGTGTGTGTGTGTTTTCCTGGTTTCCAGGGAGACAGAAGAGGGCATTGGATCTCCCGGAACTGGAGATACAGATGGTTGTAAACCACTGTGTGGGTGCTGGGAACTGAACCCAGGTCCTCTGCAAGAACAAGTGCTCTTAACCTCTGGGCCATCTCCTTAGTTAGCCCCATAACTCATTTCTTAATTACCTGCTTTTCCATGGAAAATCTATGGTGATGTAAAACCAGGAAAGTTATTTTAGAATGCATGAAATGTGCTAGAAGCAAGTCATGTAAGGAAAACTACTTTAGTGCAAAGATTTTTAAAAAGTTGATAAATGCACACAGAAAGGATGGAAGTGAGTAGTAGATAAAGAGTAGATCGAGGGCCAGGGATTTAGCTCAGTGGTAGAGCGCTTGCCTAGCAAGCACAAGGCCCTGGGTTCGGTCCTCAGCTCAAAAAAAAAAAAAAAAAAAAAAAAAAAAACACTCACCTGAAAAAAACAAGAGTTGGGGCCAAACATACATTAAATATCTTTTGAGGGGACACCGGGAAGAAAAAAAGAGTAGATCGAATGTCAGAGGTTGGGTTATACACTTAAGTATTGAGTTCTGCGCAGCGCTGCAGTAAGATCTGGGCACTGAGTCTGTTTGAAGACCTGATGTCTGTCTTTCGCTGCTGACCCCAGTCGTCATAGTGATGAAGTGGGTTAGCTCCCAGCTGACCTCACCACATTCCTTCCACACAGCTTGTCTGGTGGCACACTTCTGTGGGAAGAAGTAAGTATGCGTTTTGCTTTGAAGTATAAAAACTTCACAGAAATTATTCTTAGAACATGTATTAACCTCTATCTTAATCATCATTATTTTGGTAAATAAAACTGTGAATAGCTTCTTCTAGACAGAATTACAGCCTTTTAAATTTATGGGGAAACACACGTGTAGGAGATTTATAGGGAACTTTTGTAGCTACAGAGTAACATTATAGATAAGGAGAAAAATGAATATGTATATAATATTGTCATAATGCCATGAGAAAATTAGCTATATTCCCATTCTACAGATAGAGAAACCAAGGCTCAGGGATTAAGTAATTGCCTAGTGCTCACATTTAGTGATAGAGGAGGGAACTAAGCCCGGGTATTGTATGTCTTACCTTCTAAAGCTTCCTTTCTCCCTCTGTGTTATCACATAGTATTTCCAGGAGCATAAATCCAAATTGCTTTCAGAGAATCCAAATGTGTATGATTTGTCTGGTGAGGTCATAATCTGAGGGCTTACTTCACCAGGATTTTTCAGGGTCCACTTTCACTCTCGGCCTGTTGGCCTGTTCCCGGGTCGAGAGGGGGAAGAGGAGGAGGGGTGACAGAAAGCTCCGTAGATGACCCATGAGCACAGATGGAGGGAGGCCTCCGGGAGACAGACTCCTGAGTCAGCTCAACTTTATTCCAGAGTCTGAGGAATGTACAGCGTTGGGAAGCCTGGGGACAAACCCTAATTTGCATTAAGTAGCACGCTCCTATCACAAGGCTTAGTGTGTGCAGTAGTGTCCTGTAGCACACTCCTATCACAAGGCTTAGTGTGTGCAGTAGTGTCCTGTAGCAGAGAGCTCCCATCACAAGGCTTAGTGTGTGCAGTAGTGTCCTGTAGCAGAGAGCTCCCATCACAAGGCTTAGTGTGTGCAGTAGTGTCCTGTAGCACGCTCCTATCACGTGTCTTCTCATCAGGGATCTGTGCCAAGGGTCAAGCTAAAGATGAATCAGGCATCTGACTTAGAGACAGCTTTCAGATAAGGTCAGTCCTCCGGGCCCAGGGACATTCTCCAGATAAGGGCAGGTGGAGAGCAGAAAGCTTTGCTGGAGGGAAAGAGCTCCATGTGGCTGAGCTATTGAGATAAGCTGCCAAGCCATGGCAGACTTCAACCTCTCACCATCCAGCAATGTATTCCCACAGGATGTGAGCACTTGGGTCATTCAAATCCATCTTCTGTGGCTCCCCATGTCGCTGGCTGAGCTTCAGTGTAAAGTCCAGTATACCTGCAACAATATTGATATGTTCAGCGTACCGCTAAGCAAGCCGCAGTCCCTCTAACCTCTGCTTTCTAAGAACGGCTGAATAGCAGAGATTGCTGATAAAGTGTGGTGAAGATTTGAGGCCAGGTGTGATGGGACAAGCCTCTCATCCCAGCACTTGATCTCTAGGTTCAAGGCCGGCAGATGAGAACCTGTCTCAGAAACAATGCAAACAAAAAGATGAAGATGCTAGGCATTGCATTGGCCAGTTGACAGTGTCACTGCTGGTGTGCTGGCTTCCCACTCACGTGGTCATAAGCACAGTGGAGTGTGCCTAGGTGTTCTGAAGTGTTCTAGATCAGCAAACACATAGTTCACACAGCTGAGACAGAACCATTGTTTTAAAATGTGCTACTGTGTTTTCAAATATTCCAGATATTTTTCTCAATTTCACCATGACCTTTTTCTAAACCGTGGTATATTTGAGTTTATTCTAAATTCAGATTATTACTATTTTTTTAAAGATAAAGTCTCATGTAAACCAGGCTGGCTTTAAATTGACTGCATTACTAAGGATGACCTTGAACTCCTGATCCTCTGCTTTCCATGATCTGGTGTGGGGATTATAGGTACACACCATCATGCCTGGCTTTAAGTTTATATAACTTTATAGACCACAGTGTTGTAAAATATACTAACCCTTTTGGGTTTGTCTGTTTGGTTTAAGGAAGTCTAGAAGATTCTCTGTCTGTGAACCAAGTTAAACAAGAACCCAAAGAGCCAACACTGCCTATGGGAACAAAAACTTTTCAGGACTGTAAAAAATTACCTGCTACATAAGATGTTTAAAGCTTTTCAGAATTGATAGCTCTGGCACCTTCTGATGTCTTAGAAGGGGAAGATTGCCAGGACATAGCATGTCAGTCACGGGACCAGAACTGAATGATGCAGCTTTGACTTAAAACTTGAATATTTTTTGTCAATTCCATATTTGTATTCCCCTTAAGAAATATTTTACTTCATTTTGTATTCCTTTATTTTTTTATTATCCAGTAAGATATGTATTTGAAAAGATCACGGTAATTTAATGTAAACACAAATGGTTATCTCATCCTCAGAAATACTGAGTATTGCTTCTTACAAGACAACCAAGTCCAACAATAAAAGCAGTGTGAGTGCATGTGGAGGTGTGTCAGAAAACTTAGAGTTGTGAGGAGAGTTTGAATTAGCCCACAGGTGAGAGAACATTTGTCATCTGTCTTATTTGGAAAGATAGAGCAGTAGATTTAAATGGTAACACTGAGCTGCCGATCACATCCCTATAGATTTGCATAGCAGCACAGAGCCACCAATCACATCCCTATAGATTTGCATAGCAGCACAGAGCCACCAATCACATCCCTATAGATTTGCATAGCAGCACAGAGCCACCAATCACATCCCTATAGATTTGCATAGTATCACAGAGCCACCAATCACATCCCTATAGATTTGCATAGTATCACAGAGCCACCAATCACATCCCTATAGATTTGCATAGTATCACAGAGCCACCAATCACATCCCTAGACACTGCATTTGCAATTTATCCCCCAGGCTTTATACCTTTAACTATAAATGAATAGTACTAATGGTCGTCTGTCAGAAATTTCACTGACTCGGTAAGTACTGAAAAGTTTAAATTGAATTAATCAGATAAATAACACAAATAAATGTATTTTATATGGGATTAGAGGTAAATCCCTACTTAGGAATAGAAAGATGTATAGTTTAGAGAATGGGGGGAAATGTTATAATCCCTACTGCTTGCAAAATTTTTGGCTTTTTTTTTTTTTTTTTTAAAGATTCAATTTTTGGCTAGAAAATAATTTAAATACTATTTACATTTTTCTATACTAGAGTTCTTACTGAATTGATAGTATTACAATTTATATAGTTAGCTCATATTTGAAACTTGAAAATGTCTGATCTGATATTTAGCTCATTAAATAAGTATATTTATACCTAGTATTAAATAGCCAGTAAACAATATGTTTATTATAAGATTTTTTAAATGAAATATTGAGTAGCTAGAAATTTCAAATGTAATTGTTATGAAATTAACTGAGCTAAATGTAGTGGTGCACACCTGTAATCCCAGCACTCAGGAGGTGGAGGTAATAGGATTGTAAATTCCAGTCTAGCCTGGACTACACAGCAGGTCCTTACTAAGAAAGACAGAGGGAATCACCTAGAAAAGTTGTTTTTCTGGAGACTCATTTAAGAGTGCATTTGAATTTTAATTTTTTTAAAAAATAAGAATTTCAATTGGATATTAAAGTTTAATATTCAAAGCATGAACACTATAATATAAAATTTGACCTCAATACTTTACATAGATATCCATCACTTTTGACTTTTCTAAGTCCAATCGCCCATTCTTACTCACTTTGTTTTAGCTACATGACCTGTATCTAAGTATAAGACACTGTTATTTTAGAAGTAGGTGAAACTCTACAATTCATTATCTTTACATCTAAAGCCTAGTCAACGTAAAGTTTATTCTTTAACTTATTTAATGCAAATTTCATATCTAATTATATATATATATATATATATATATGTGTATATGTAAATGGTTAGTAAGAACTGCCTTTTCTTTTCTTAAGAACAAGATAGCTAGTGCCAGTTTTTATAGAGGCAGGCTGCTAAGTCTGAATGTCACACTCAGTTCACCACAACTCATAGTCACGTCAAAACCTGAGTTCCCTTAATCTGTGTGTATTAAAGAGGAACGAGATCAAGTTAGTATGTATTTAGAACTGTAATATAGGTGATGCTCTTTTGTGATCCTTGTTATAGAAACTATTTTTCAAGGAACTAATAAGTTTTCATCTTTCAATAATGATTAAGGTTTATTATTAAATATTTCATTCATTGAGCTGTATTCTTTGGGAGACATTCCTTTTTGATGTTGAATTGCTAAGGAGAAATGCTTATTAAGAAAGAAACTAGCCAGTTTCCTGTGAGGATGAGTAGTAACCGAGGATTCAGTGCTTAATGTTTCATCAAGAACAAACAGTTAAAATATATTTCTGAGCCAGGCAGTGGTGCTCAAGTCTTTAATCCCAGCATTTGGAGACAGAGGCAAGTGAATCTCTGTGAGTTCAAGGCCAGCCTGGTCTACAGAGTGAGTTCCAGTGACAGCCAGGGCTACACAGAAAAGCCTTGTCTTGAAAACAACAATAACAAATACACACACACACACACACACACACACACACACACACATACACACACTTCTGTCACTTCATTCTATTAATGGTGCACACCTCTAATCCCAGTGGATCTCCTGAGTTTGAGGCCAGCCTGGTCTACATAGCAAGTTCCAGGACAGCTGGAGCTACAAAGTAAGACCCTGTCTTGGGGGAAAAAAAGAAGAAAGAAAATAAATAGTTCTGTCAGCCAGGCGGTGGTGGGGCACGCCTTTAATCCCAGCACTCGGGAGGCAGAGGCAGGCAGATCTCTGTGAGTTTAAGGCCAGCCTGGGCTACAGAGCGAGATCCAGGACAGGCAGCAAAACTACACAGAGAAACCCTGTCTCGAAAAACCAAAACAAAGCAACAAAACAATAGTTCTGTCACTTCCTTCTGTGTGACTGGGTCTCTGTTAATATTTTTATCATGAGGACAGTAAGTTACATATATTCTTCCCACAAACAAAAACAAAACAGAAAACTGAACACTTAAATTACCTAATTGTATGTTCTTGTTTTTAGGTAGAAACTGAAACTATTAATATTTTTGTGTATTTAAATTAGTAATTATTAAAAAATGGTGTCTAAAATGAATTTAAAAATCCATTTGTCTTCTAAATGCATATGTTGTCACACAAGTCAGTGCTGGCTAAAGGTGCTTAGCATCAGTTTTTGAAAACTATGTTTACATATTTAAATGTTTAATTCTTTCTAAATGTCCTAGATCTTAAAAACAAGTGTATAAAAATTCAATATCTGTGTTTGGCTTTCTCTTAACAACTCCACAGCAAAATTTGACAAATATTCTTTAGTTCATGTACTACAGGATGGAGTATCCGCAGTAGTAGGCTGGACATTTAAGATAAGTGGTTAGAAATTCATAATCGTAGGTTGGCTCATTTCTTTGTAGTTTCCATGTTCCAAACCTGCAAGTAAACATTGTATACAGCAGTAAATTATAGCTAAACAGCCACAACAGACTTCCCTCAGTAGTCACCTACAGAAGCAGCTCGTGTACTTCCAAAGCTTTAACATCTTATGCAAAGTGAATGTTTCCTAACCACACAGGAGGGAGAGGAGACATAAGCTTTGGGGTCTGCGCTTGCATTGAAGGTTTTAATTCTGAGGCCCACCAGCATGTGCCTCAACTTCTTCATGTCCTATCAGACTGCACACTTAACCATGTGGTGTGAGACCATGTTTACTTTATACCAGGTTTGTAAAGAGATGTTAAAATGTATGTAGATATCAGAACTTAATGTACAGTGTTCTTGTTATAATGTAATTTTTTCATTAAAGAATTCTGTTTTTTTTTTCTTATGTGTTAGTTTTTGAAAATATGCTTCTCCTAGAGATAATAGAAGTTTTGTTCATCTTAAGATGGTGGATGCTTTAGTACCTGAGAATTTTAACTAGAGATTTATGGCAGTTTGAAGCCTGATGGATTAACTACCACTAAGATATACATATATGCTACATGTGTGTGCATATATGTGTGTGTGTGTGTGTGTGTGTGTGTGTGTGTGTGTGTGTGTGTGTTGTGTGTGCTAGTATGTATATCAGTGAAATGGCTTGGTGGGTAAAGGTTCGAGTGTGATACCCTGAGTTCAATCCCCCAAAACAGATGTAAAGGTGGAAGAAGTGAGCCAACTCCACAGAGTTGTCCTGTGACCTCCATACATGTATGCCTACACAATAATAATTTACAAAACAAATCTTTAAGGGCTATCAATATGGCTCAGCAGGTAAAGCCACTTGCCATTAAACCTGATCACACTGATTTAGGTTCCCTGGACCCACAAGGAAAAATAGTACCTCCACTTAACATACCCCCACACACAAATAATACATAAATGTTACCAAAATTGTAATAGAATAGCATGTATGAAAAAATACAAGTAATTTTTTGGCTCTACATTTGACATAATAATATATTCTTTTTTTTTTCTTTTGGTTTTTTGATACAGGGTTTCTCTGTGTAGCCCTGGCTGTTCTAGAACTCGCTTTGTAGACCAGGCTGGCCTCGAACTCATAATGATCCGCCTGCCTCTGCCTCCTGAGTGCTGGGATTAAAGGTGTGCGCCACCACGGCCGAGCTAGGTACAATACTATTTTTAAGCGCTGCTTCCTATATTTAAGTTATAGCAGAATTATGTGATTAAAAGAGAAAGAAAGATCATTAACCCTTCCCCTCTTTTTTGTTTTCCTGCTCTGCCTTATTTTAGAACAACAGAAAATTATGGGCTTGGGAAATGTCTCAATTGATGAAGTACTTGCCATAAGTGTGAGGATTGGAATTCAGCTCCCCATAACACACATAAACACACACACACACACATACATATAATAATAAATGAATTAGTAAAAACAACAAAAGGAAGAAAATCTAATCCAGAGCATGCATAAAAAGTGCAGATGGTTTTGGAAAGAAAGTCCTTGAACTGCGTCTATGTGGGTAGTTGCGTGAATAGATCTTAATACATTACCATCACTGGTTGTGCTGGGTTAAGGGCCTGGGGTTTACTCATGTTCATAAACTTTGTACTAGTCAGTATGTTTTTCTGCAATCATAGTTAACAGTGATGAGGATTTACTAAGAGCTAGATACTTTTACTTGTTGGATATAGAAAGATTAGTAATGTAACTCATAGAGAGGCACAGTGTAGTAGGCAGCTAGTTACACAATCACCTACTGCAGTGTAGTACTGTTGATCTAACAAAGGACAAACAAAATTGAAAAAGTGGTCTGAAACATAGACAATTAGGGAGGGAATAGCAGGTCAGTCTAAAAGAGCAGGCAGCTAAGAAAGACCAACTCCCAAGTTCATTTTTCTCTGTCCATTCCTTAACTGTTATGCCAAAAAATTGCCTGTTCTTCCTCAAGCTCTCCCAGTGAGACTGTTTGTTTGTTTGTTTTTCAAAACAGGGTTGGTTTCTCTGTGTAGCCCTAGCTGTCCTTGGTCTGTGGACCAGGCTGGCCTCGAACTCACACAGATCTGCCTGCCTCTGCCTCCTGGGATTAAAGGCATGAGCCCCAAGGCCTGGCGAGACTGGTCTTAAACCAGATCCTGATGATACAGAGTTGGCTCAGTGGGTAAGGTGATAAGACAAACTCATTTGGGCTGACCTCTGATTTCTTATTTCTAATTGAAAACCTCAGATGTTAAGTTTCATTTTGGAGTGTTCCCCTTCCTTACAGAGAAACTGAGTAGACCAGTGAATAGGAGTGGTTGGAGCCGGAGGAAAGGAGAAATGTTGGCCAAAGAGTATGAAATTGCGGTTGTACAGGACGGTAAGTTCAGGGGTGAGATGAACACCGTGAGCTTTACCCGCAGTAATAGTGTGTACTGTTGACTTGCTAAGAGAGTCAGCCTGGGTACTCACACCCCAGAAAGAAGAGCAGAGCTGCTCAGTGGCTCAGCCAGTACAGGCGCTTACTTCCCAGCCTGAGGACCCGAGCTCCATCCCGAGAACCCACACGCTGGGGAGAGAGCTGATCCCCAGAGAGTGCCCTCTGACCTCAGTATGTGTGCTTTGCTGCAGCATGTATACACACACAATTTTTTTTTTTTTAATTTTTATTTTTTGGTTTTTTGAGACAGGGTTTCTCTGTAGCTTTGGAGGCTGTCCTGGAACTCGCTCTGTAGACCAGGCTGGCCTCGAACTCACAGAGATCCATCTGCCTCTGCCTCCCGAGTGCTGGGATTCAAGGCGTGCGTCACCAACGCCCAGCTAATTTTTTTTTTTTTAAACAAAAATTAATGGAGAGAAACTGCCTCAGAAAACTTAAAAAAAAAAAAAAAACTAAAAGAAAAAAGTGAAGGGAAGAGGGTGGGAAGGAGAGAAGAGTCTCAAACATGTTGTGTATGTACGACAATGAAAACTCTTAACCAGTTGTTGACTGATGGGCCTTGAACCCTTTCCCTAGAGTCTGCTTTATGGAAGATACTGCTGCCCTCCTGCTCTTTTTATTTCTACCTCGTGCATAGATGGGGTGGGGATGAGCTTGGATGGTCAGAAAGTTACTCCTCAAATGGACATGCTTTGGACACAGGTCATTTAAAAATCTCCATAAATAGATTTTTAAATATTTATTTTATGTGTATATGCACGTGTGCTTGAGTATATATATGCCCGCCACATGCACCCTTGGCAGAGGTCAGAAGAGACTGTCCGGTACCCTGGAACTGCAGTTACAGGTGTCTGTGAGCCCCACGTATGGGCTGAGGACAAAACACCTGGTCTCTGTGAGAGCAGCCTATGCTCTCAACCACTGAGCCATCTCCCTGGCCCCCCGTTTATAAATACCTTTTTAAAATTTGCCAAGCAGTGGCAGCACACACCTTTAATCCCAGCACTTGGGAGATGGCAGGAGGATCTCTGAGTTCTAGGCCAGCCTGGTCTACAGAGTGAGTTGCAGGACAGCCAGGGCTACAAGAGAAACCCTGTCTTGAAAAAAACATATATATATATATATATATATATATATATATATATATATATATAGTCTGTCTATGTCCATATGAGGTGGAAGTAAATATGGATAAAGTCCCAAAAAACTAGGAAAGGTCCCTAAGACTGGAAAAAAGAAACTTCTAGGAGGTGTAGGGAACATACTAGAACACAGTTGAAGTGGGGATACTGAGGACCAAAGGTACTGGTGGGGAGGTGAGTAGGAAGAGGAGAGGGTGATCAACCAAATTGAATATATAGGAAATTCCTATCCTTATTACTTTGTAAACAAGTTTTCAAAAACAAAACCAAGGGCTGGAGAGAGGGCTCAGTGGTTAAGAGGTCAAGAGTGTGTTCTGCTCTTGTAGATGTGAGTTCAGGTCCCAACACCCACATGGCAGCTCACAACTATCCACAACTTCAATTCCAGGTTATCTGATGCCTTCGGACCTCCAATTTCGGACCTCCAACATCTGAGGTCACATCTAACACAGGCATACATGCAGGCAAAGCATATATAATAATCGAAAATATTTTTAAGTAAACATTTTTTAAGGCTTTAAATTCAACAATAAAATCTTTTCAGCATAGGAGGCTGGAGAGATGGTTTGGTGGTTAAGAGCACTGGCTGCTCTTCCAGAGGACCCAGGTTCAATCTCCAGCATGATAGTGGTGGCTCACAACTGTAATTTCCGTTCCATGGGATCTAATGCCCTCTTCTGGTCTCCGTAGACATCAGACACTCAAGTGATGCATAGGCCTATGCAGGAAGAGCACTCATACCCATAAAATGAAATAGTTTTAATTTAAAATATTCTCAAGCTAGGAGTGATGGCACATGCCTTTAAATACCAGCACTCGGTACAGGCAGGTGGATCTCTGTGAGTTCAATGCCAGCCTGATCTACATAGCAAGTTCCAGGCTAGCCAAGACTATACAATGAGACCCTATTGCAAAAACAAAAGTAAAAACAAAAAACAACAAAAATCTTTTTAAGAAAAGAAAAAGAAAAAGAAAAGTAAAACACCAGGAGTCGTGTTGCACGCCTTTAAACTCAGCCCTCGGGAGGCAGAGCCAGGCGGATCTCTGAGTTCGAGGCCAGCCTGGTCTACAGAGTGAGTTCCAGGACAGCCAGGGCTACATAGAGAAACCCTGTCTTTTTGTTGTTGTTGCTTTAGACAGGATTTCTCTGTGTAGCTTTTTGCCTTTCCTGGATCTCACTCTGTAGCCCACCACTTGGCAAAAACGTTGTCTTGAAAGACAAAAAAAAAAAAAAAAAAAAAAAAAAAAGGTGTGTGTCCAAGTGCGTCTGTGTGTTGTGTGTGTTAAAATCTCCAAGAAGGATTTAAACAGGAGTTGCAAGACACTGCCAAGTGATGGAACACTTGTCTTAGCATGTGCAAAAATCCTGGGTTCAACTCCTAACACCGCAAACTAGAAATAATCAAACGATAATAGGAAAAACAATTGAAATCCATTTCCTAGTGGCATAAAACAACACGTGGCTTTCAGGGTAATAGATGTCTCCGTGGGTCACGGTAGTAATCCTTTATTCATGAAGTCTTTATTTCCATGGAAACAGTGAGGTCATTTAAATTTTAATGATTCTAGAATTTACATTTCCAATATCTTTTGGGCTGGAGAGATGGCTCAGCCGTTAAAGGCTGGGCTCACATCCAATATCTTTTTTCCTGTTAACTGTGTGGTAGTAACCACGGAAGCTCGAGCTTTGCTAATTTCTTTAAAAAACCCTGAAGGTTGAAGAGATAATGAAAAGATGACGGGTTTCATTTAGTCACAACTTTTAGCTATGTGCTGTTTTTAGTTTTCCCAAGTGTACCTTATTTCTGTGCCCTGCAGCTGATTTTCATAAGAAGTGAACTGTTAGAATGCATCAGTGACGCTGGTGGACATGTGGTTTGAGACGGGCAAGTGGCTGCGAGCTAGCAGAAGGAGCAGAGAGCAACTTGGCCTGGTGCTCACTTGGCTGAGTGGCCCAAGGCCCACATCCGCTCCGGCCTCTCCAGCCTACATCTGCAGCGAGGGTGAACAGGCCACGATCCAGTCCAGCTTCAGAAGCTAAGCTTTTTCTGCAGTGTCTTCACTCTGTGATGCCCATAATTTATGGAAAGTGTCCCCATACACCCCAGTTTAAATATTACTTTCTGTGCCGGGCGGTGGTGGCGCACGCCTTTAGTCCCAGCACTCAGGAGGCAGAGGCAGGTGGATCTCTGTGAGTTCGAGGCCAGCCTGGTCTACCAAGTGAGTTCCAGGAAAGGCACAAAGCTACACAGAGAAACCCTGTCTCGAAAAACCAAAAATAAATAAATAAATATTACTTTTTGTGACATGGGCACATGTCAAGAAAGGCTGGTTCAGACCAATGATGAGTCTACTAAATGAAAACAATGGTTCATAGAGTAAGTCTGATTCATACTTTAGAGCTAGGACACACCCTATTACCCTTCTATACCATTAAATTTGATGTATTTGATGTATAAATAGATTGTATTGGTTCCACTTCTATTTAATTGTGGCAATTTTCAGAATGCCAAGAACAAAGGGAAAGGAATTGACATTCATCAGCTACCATACATTCTCTATATATTCTCTAAGCATGCTACACATTGAATATGTACTTCAAAGCATGGTGCTGTCACTTAAGTATCACCCAGCGTCTACGATGATTGTGTGAAGTGCAGTTTCAACTGTCATTTTATAAATGAAGAACTAAAGCTGGCCATAGACATGTGAGACTTCAGTCCCAGCACTCGGGCTGAGGCAGTGGAGTATCACTGGAATCCAGGAGTTTGAGCCACTCTAAGTGACATAGCAAGACCCCATCTCAAAATGAGAGAGAGAAAGGAGGAAGACGATGAGGAAGTAGTAATTAGGTCAAATGCTGTTCAGCATTTGAAGATAACTTTAAATGATCCGGGCTAGTTACTTTGGCATAGCTGGGGCCAAATGCCTGAGAGGACCAATTAAAAGGGGGAGGTTGCTTTAGGTCCCTGGTTTCCCAGGGTGCAGGGCGTGGTTGCCTGGCTTTAGAAACTGGGGCCCTACTTTCTCTCCTGGTGGGCAATAAAAGAGGGAGAAAGGGACTGGGGACCAGGTGAAACCTTCAAAGACATGCTGCCAGCAAATGACTTCTTCCAGCTGAGGCTTACCTGTAGCTGGAGGTCCTGCCTGGCCCATGGTCAGGACAAATCTCTCTCACCCGCCGGTCCTGCAGCTGCTTGGACCCAAGTAAACACACAGAGGCTTATATTATTTATGAACTGTGTGGCCATTAGCTTGAGCTTATTACTGATTAGCTCTTACACTTAAGTTAACCCATAATTCTTATCTGTTTTGCCACGTGGCTTGGTACCTTTTCCCAGTTCTGCCTTAACATCTTGAGCTCATGGCAGCAGCTGGCAGTGTTTCCTAACTCAGCCCTCCTGTTCCCAGAATTCTCTCTGCTTGTCCCGCCTATACTTCCTGCCTGGCTACTGGCTGATCAGCATTTTATTTATTAACTAATCAGAGCAGCACATTCACAGCATACAAATATCCACAGCACTTACCTCCTAAAGTTTCCAAATATCATGCCACCAGCAGAGGCCCAAGTGTTCCACACACGGGCCTGTGCAGGACATTTCACAACCAAACAGTGTCACTATTTATGTAGAGAGAGCTTTAGCTTTCCCCTGTTCGTTTGCTAGTCAGCAACATCAGTGGTTTATTCTTCAAGATCCCCTAAGGGATTACTGAGTAACTGCAGAGAAATTTGAGAATCATATTGCCTTTAAATATGTGACCTGCAGGCCGGGTGGTGGCAGCGGCGCACGCCTTTAATCCCAGCACTCGAGAGGCAGAGGCAGAGGCAGGTGGATCTCTGTGAGTTCGAGGCCAGCCTGGTCTACCAAGTGAGATCCAGGAAAGGCACAAAGCTACACAGAGAAAACCTGTCTCAAAAAAACAAAAATAAATAAACAAACAAACAAATAAATAAATAAATATGTGACCTGCATGTATGTACAACTATTTGTTTAAATGCAGCAATAAAAATACTAGTGATTAAATAATAACAGATTTAATTACTAAAATATTTTAGATTAATGAATATATGTACTTGTTATGGGTCTGGGGTCATTCAGAGATTCACCAGTCTGACCATGAATAAATTTTAATAAATTAGAGGTTTTATTAAATACTGGCCAGAACCATGGATACTGGCCAGGTCCACTCTTGCTCAGAGTATGGTACTTAATTATATTAGTCAGGAACTTATAAAAGAAAAACCCACAAAGTTACATACTTCCTGCCTTTGTCCAATCCTGATGTACATTCTGCTTATGTGTGATCAAGCACACATCCTGTGCAGCTGGGGCAACCAAGCTTGTACATAACAGCAGCCCCAGTATTCCAAAAAGTTATCTTTCCTTAGGCAAGTGGGCCTTACGGGTTAGAGGTATTTTTGTTTTACAGCTCTCTTAAGTACAGTAATTTAAACTTAAAACATGTTAGCCATCACGTATTAACTAATTAAACTAGATTTATTGACAGTCACCACATTTAACAGTAATGTGTTTGTACTCCTACTGCGTTCCCCCAGAGGGAGCAGAAGGAGACAGCAAAGAACGATCACACTGGGCCGACACATGGCCAAAACCCAGCAGGGGCAGCATTAAATCCGATAGTTTCGTGTCTGTATCTGGGTCACGTGTTAGCATGGTGTAAATTTCAGTAGGCTTGAGGAATCCCACCTCTGTAGCTTTGCCAACTGAAGCACGTAGAGTCTCTCTCTTAGGATGGCTCCATTCAGTGCCTGCAGCATTCCTTAGCAGACATACCATGTCCCCGGCATCTCCAGCATCCTGGACTCTCTCCTGAAGCTTTGGATTCAGTTCCACAGCTTTATAAATTGATACTTGAGGAACTCCCTGGGGGAAGCTAGCCCTGTCAGTCACATTGCTTGGTCTCCCAGGTTTTTTGTTGTTGTTTTTTCTTTTTTGTGACCTTGGTGCAAGCCTCTGTGACCCATAGCACTTCCATTTGGCATGGCTGCAAACATTAGCATTGTGTGGATTATGCTAAAGTACGGATGTCAGCTAGAGATGAAGCTGGGCCACCATGGACCATGCTGTTAGTGACCTCTGCGTACTTCTGCAGGTGAACCATGTGAAACACTCCCTTAGGTGTCCTTGTTTGAGCATAGCACCCCAGAAGCCCTCTTTTTAAGCACATTCCTTTCAAACATGATTTTCAAATAAATTTACATTTTCACAGCCTGAAGTCTTTGATGGATACCCCTTACCCTCAAGGCACCTTTTCCATTGTTCTGGTGTTTTAAAATGGCTCCAGGCTCTTTAAAAACTCTCCCTGGGGCTGAAAGATGCTCAGCAATTAAAAGCACTTGTAGCAGAAACCCAGGTTAGGTTCCCAGTCCACTCATCTATAACTGTTCCTGGAGATTCAGTGCCTCCTTCTGACTTCCACAGGCAGCCATGTGGTGTGTGTTGCACATATACAAGCAAAACATGCACACACAGCAAAGTAAAAGAACAGAACAAAGAAAAGGAACCGAGGATCTGAACTCAAGATGTTTTTATTACGAAGTCTTAATTACACCCAGGTTTTACTATATATTAACAACTCATATGTGTGATCAAAACTTACCAAACAAGAAAATATTTTCCTGCCACCATTAGAAAATTCAGACAAGGAACTCTGGGACTAATATAAAAATATGAACTATAAAAATCTGGTACTGGAATAAACAACAACCAAAAACCAAATCCTAGGGATGTACCAGAGTTGTTAGAGTGCTTGCCTAGCGCCCAAGTGACTGCTGTATTAGATCAGCAGTATCATAAAGCAGGTGTGATAATACATGCTGGTAATCCTAGGACTTGGGGAGCAGATGCAGGAGGACCAGGAATTTAAAGTTATCTTCAGTTGTAAAAGATCCCTCAAAAAAAAAAAAAAAAAGGGAGGGTTGGGGATTTAGCTCAGTGCCTAGCAAGCGCAAAGCCCTGGGTTTGGTCCTCAGCTACAACAAAAATAAATAAAAATAAATAAATAAATAAATAAATAAATAAATAAAAGGCCGGTACTAATATAGTCCAAACTAGTATCAGCATTTATATTTTATTTTAAAATGACAGATCTTTGAGACCCTTTATGACAAAAGCACTTTAGAGAAGCTAATAATAGGATGTAATAAACCCAGGACAACACTCGACAGAATGGCCCTGAGCTACTAAGATTTCGTATACCAGCTAGTACAGATATTTAGATCAGAAAGCCAGCATTACATGTAGTTAACAGATGTGTGGCACACTTTGGAATTCAGATCTTAATTACTTTGTAATTTATAGAATTTATAATATAAAAAGATGTTGAATTTGTCACATACTTTTACTGCATCTGTTAAGATTATTACAGTGTGTGGTAATTGTCTAGTTGCTTTATTGGTGAAATGCATGGGGTGATGTTTGAAATGTTGGGGTAGTAGAAATCTGCCCCATTTGCAGCTTCCCCAAGATGTACTCAAAGCAGTTGTTGAGACTCTGCAAATCCGTAGTATAGGGGATGGTGCAGAGAAAATGTTAATCCCCGCAGGCAAGAATAAGACTACTACCACAGTTTTGGTGCCAAATTTGAAGCAAGCTTTATTAAATACTGACCAGGGCTAGGAACACTGGTAAGGTCCATACCCCGGATTCCCAGAGAACGGCCGGAATTACATTAGTCCTTTATGAAGGCAAAACCTCCAAGGCTATGTACTTCCTGCCTTCATCCAATCATACATCAAGCATACATCCTGATGTACTTCCTGCCCATGTACCTCCCACCTACATGTGATCCTGTGCAGTTGGAGCAACCGACCTCGTTTACAGAAGTGAAAACATGGCTTGTTATCTTACAGGAACAACTGCCTCCAGCCTTCCAGGAAGTTATCTCTCCTTGGGCAAGTGGGGCTTACCTGTTAGTGAGAAGCCCGGTAAATACCATTGCAGGCTCCTAGTAACTCAGTTAAGAACTAGGCCTGATTTCCTGCCTCTTGAAATTGGACAGACAGCTTCTGAGGAAGCCACAAACAATAGGCAATCAATCTTCAATGCCCCTGACAGCAGGGACAAGGGAAATAGTGTGTACCTAACCTGGGCCACTGGGCCATCCCTCACAGCATCTCAAGGCAATAACTAAATAAGGACAGAGCCTGGGGGCTTGTCCAGACTTGCCCCAGCATGGAAAAACTGTAGCCTTCACCAGCCCCTGCTAGCCCTAGCCAATTAGAATGTACTAATATGATTGCCACTCACATAAGCCCAATCATAGATAGAATGACCTCACTGCCTTTAGAATTCCTTTAGCTGTGCTTAAAAGAGCCTGCAAGCTTTGCTCAGGGTCGCCATTTTGCCTTTGTGTTGGATGTGTGGCTCCAGAATGCTGGCACTCTTTTACTCTTGAGATAATAAACACTCTTGCTGATTGCACATGTGGTTGGTGGTCCTTTGTAAGATTTCTCCAGGAGGCACTTTTGTTTTATAGATCTCTTAAGCACACTAATTAAAACTTAAAACATAACTTTAGCCCTTACAAAACTACCAAACTAGACCTCTCTATGGGCAGAAAGAAAGAAACAGCTTAAGGCCAGCAAAATGGTGGAAAAACAAGCAGATTGTGTATGACAATCAGCTGGGTGGGGCTCTGAGTTGATGCAGGCTGTCCAGATTGAATTTGGGAACTAGGTCCTCTTACCCCAGGTAGTTGACCTTTGGGGAAAGGTTAAGGGAGGTTCCTAGAGCATTAAGGGAAGTTCCTGGTGAACAGAAGGCATTTTAAGAGTGTTGGTTTTAAATGCAGTGCCTTTACCGTTCGAGAAAGGTCACAAGGAACGACAAAACCCAGTATCAGAGCTTTATTAGGAGGGGGGGGATGGACAGAAGAGAGTGACCAGACCTGGGAAGAGACACATGCAGAGGTGGGAGGAGGAGAAAGCAGAAGGAGAGGGGAGGAGTCTGTGGCCAGCTTTTTAAGGATTTCCCTGCACATGCACATGTGGGTTTATGGAGCTATGCCACGCATGCACAGATTGTGTGACCACGCTGTGCATTGCATAATCACACAGCACCCTGTTGACGTAAGATGTAAGACAGACTCTTGCTTAGCCACTGAACTGTGCATGTGTAGCCATATAGCTGGAGTCGCAGAATCTTAACAAAGAGATCTGCATTTCTAGTAGGCTTTGTTTACAGGATAGCAATCCATCTGGTTTACCCAGTCAAAGCTCGTCTGTTTAGGACAGGGTCACCAGCACTGCTCTTCTGGGCCAAAGAAGGCCTTGGACCTGACACTTAGGTGTCCCACTTAGTGTCAAACCACTCTCCAAACCTATCACACCAGTTTACACGCGTGCTCATTAACTTGTGTGTAACAAATCCAATCTTTTTTTTTTTTTTTAACAGTACTAGCTGACTTTCTTTTATAAAAGTGGTAAGTACATACTGGTTTCATTGTGTGAGTTTTCCAAGAAGACATCAAAGAAACTCTGGCTGCTTGATTGGGATGGTGCCAACACACAAAAGAAGGACCGGGACAAGTCCACCTGCCCGAGTCAATGAGTTTATTACTTCCAGAGAGCGGCAGTGTCACTTACCACAGCTGCTAAATTTGCCCTCCCTTTCCACTTCCCAAGCTCCTATCTTACAGGCTCTAAGTTTATGTAGCTCTGTATTAATCAGGGTTATCTAAAGGAACAGAACCGATTGGATGTGCATACACACACACACACACACACACACACACACACACACAGATTTATTTAAGCCGTCTATAGACAGTGGTTCATGTAATCTAACCATGGGGGTCTCAAGCCGAGAATTTATTTAGTAGTTATTTAGTCCATGAGACTGGATGTCTCAGCAGTCCCAATCTGGTACTGGAGACCCAGAGAAGTCCTAGAGAGCTGCTGGTCTTCAGTGTACACTGGAATCCTGAAGAAGTGGATACTAATATCGGATATCAGCAGAGGAGTGCGTACGCTCCAGCATAGATGAACCTGCATTGAAGAGAGGGCCAGCAGGCAAAAAGCAAAAGCTTTCTTCTTTCATGTCATTTCATGAAGGGCAGCCACTAGAAGGTGTGGCCCAGATCTAGGGTGGGTCTTCTCACCCCAAATGATTCGAATTTAGATCGCTTTTCCCCCTTAAATGAGATGGTCGAGGAAATCCCTCACAGGTGTGCTCACTTGCTGGGGTTTTCGTTGATTCCAGATGTAATCAAGTTGACAGCCAAGATTAGCCATTACAAGCACCCAGCAGAGGGCAGAAGCAAACCAGACCTAAAATGGAATTGTACGTTGGGGAACACGCCATCTTCAACTTAACAGGAAAAGAAATATTATAGAGCAGTCGATACCCTCTTCCCTCCCAATCTGTCTCACTGGAATATCACCCCGCCCCCATCTCTCTACTTTCCTGCCATGTGTGATTTTATGTGTTGTATTATATAAGACCTAGAAGACACAAGTAAGAGAAGATGGGCAATATTTGTCTTTCTGGAATCTTGAGGGTCTCAGTGAAACACTGTCAAACCATAGGAAGCATGACTTCATATTGCTGGGGTTTGAGTTGGCTTCGTTGTGCAGAACAACTGAATGACAGGCCACAGCATGATAGCTTTAGTTACCCAGAATTTGGAGGGCAACTATCCCGGGAACAGTTTTGCTACTGTTTGTGAGTGATCGAACCCAGAGCCTTGTATGGGCTCAGCACATACCTTCACCACTGAAATATATACCTTGCCCCCTTAATCTATGCTTTGTTTTTCAGGCAGGGTCTTATTATATATGTATAAAGCCTTGCCTGGCCTGGAGCTCACAGATCTGCCTGTATCTGCCTCCTTAGTGCTGGGATTAAGGAATGCAACAACCTCTCTGAATCTTAATGAAACTCAACTGACTAGTAACGTTTCCTTTTGTAGCTAGTTTAGGAAATAACTCCCGTTCCAGAGAAGTTCAACATAGAATTAGCATGGTCTAGTAATCCCATTCCTTTGCCATATGCCAAATGGACTCACTTGGATGCTTGCATGGCATTTTTAATCACAGTATTATCACAATAACTAAGGAGTAGAAATAGCCCAAGTGTCCATCAACGGATGGGTGGATAAACACAATATGGCATATACTTAAAATGGAATATTTTACACAAACATAAGAAAGAACGACATTAAGACATAAAATAACTCCAGGCATGGTGGCGCACACCTTTAATCCCAACATTTAGGAGACAGAGGCAGGCAGATCTTCAAGTTGGAGTCCAGCCTGGTCTACAGAGTGAGTTCCAGGACAGCCAGGGCTACATGCCAAATATGCTAGATTAAAAAGGGCAAATATTAGTTGATTCCACTTACATGAACTTTTCAAGATAAACTTTATAGAGCCAGGCAGTGGTGGTGCATGCCTTTAATCAGAGCACTTGGAAGGCAGAGGCAGGCAGATCTCTCTGAGTTCAAGGCCAGCCTGGTCTACAGAGCAAGTTCCAGAACAGCCAGAACTACACAGAGAAACCCTGTCTTGAAAAACCAAAAAAAAAAAAAAAAAAAAGACAAAAACAGGAAGTAGGTAAGAGCTTACAGGGTTTGGGGAGAGAGAGGAATGAAGAATTATTACTAAATAGTTATCAGCTGTGAAGTTTGAATGAGAATGGCCCCATAGGCTCATATGTTTGGATATTTGGTTCCCAGTTGGTAGACTATTTAGGAAGGATTAGGAGGTGTAGCCTTGTTGGAGGAGGTGTGTCACTGGGGCTGGGCTTTAAGGTTTCAAAAGCCTACATCATGCCCAGTATCCATCTCTCTGCCTGCTGCCTTTGAATCAGGATGTAAAGCTCTCAGCTACTGCTCCAGGGACATGCTTGCCTGCCATCATGCCTCCCGCCATAATGATCACGGACTGTAAGCAAGCCCCCAATGAAATGCTTTCTTGTATAAGCTGCCTTGGTCGTGATGTCTCATCACAACAAAAGAACAATTGCTAAGACATAAAGTTTCTGTCTGGCGAATTACACAGCAGTGGTAGTTGTGAGCATAGTCAATGCCACTGAATGGTACATTTTTTAAAATGTCCAGATGGGGTGGGATTGTGGTTCAGACTTTGAGAATCCCTGCTGCTCTTCCAGAAGGCCGGACTTCAATCTCCAGAACCCACATGAAGGCTCACAGCTGTCTGCAACTGCAGTACCCAAGGTTCTGATACCCTCTCTGGTACCTAAGGGCACTGCACACGTAGTGCACAGACAGACATGTGGGCAAAACACCTACATACAAAAGGGTAAACATTTTTTTTCCAATTTGTTGAGACAGGGTTTCTCTGTGTAGCTTTGGTGCCTGTCCTGGATCTTGCCCTGTAGACCAGGCTGGCCTCGAACTCACAGAGATCTGCCTCTTTTTCCCCTTTCACTCCCTAACTTATCCTTAGACATAAATTTTGAAGTCAAGACACCTTTAAAATACACATATTAGTTTCACCTAGTAGCCTTTACAATCAAATGTCTCTCTCCGGTTAAAAAATCCCAAAGACAAAGACAATATAATGATCTTCAGCATCCAGATTCTTTGTGTAATTTTCATCTCTGTGTGGCTTAACTTTTATATTATTGTTATTGTCTCTTTAAAGACTTTAATTTTTAAAACTATTTCTTTATATAACTGTCTATATTCCTTTTTTCCTCTCTTTCAAGCCTATGTACATTTTTACATATATTGTAAATTGTTTAGAGGTTTATTTCATCTGAATATGTCTTTTTTTTTTTAATGCTTTGGGGTTTTTTTTTTGGTTTTGTTGTTGTTGTTGTTTGTTTGTTTGTTTGTTTTTGTGGGTTTTGTTTTGTTTTTGTTTTTTTGTTTTTTACAAGACAGGGTTTCTCTGTAGCTTTGGGGCCTGTCCTGGACTACCTCTGTAGACCAGGCTGGCCTCAAACTTACCACCACCCGGCCTGTATATGTCTTACTGTGAATCTGTAATCATTTTTTGGCCATTGATTTCATTGTCCTTATATGGTACATCTGCTTATAGACTGTTTATCTTGCTAATGTGAAGCCTTAGTCCTTAGGTTATTTAGGTAGATAAGACTTACAGAATTATAGTCACCTATGCTTGTCATCTCTATAGTTATGTTAGTTAGGTTCTCCAGATTTACAGACACGTATGTCAGATGGATAGGTAATCTTCAAACACTTCATAGACCTAAAGAATATGGCATTTAAATGTTTTGATAACTTAGAATCCTGTTGATGTGAGACAGATTGCTCCTGGCGGCACCCATCTGATCCCAAGAGAATGTTGGGCTTCTAGACATTTCCATTTGGAAGTTTGTCTTCTTTGTGGCACAAATGGCCTGCTGGGCAAAGAACTGCTGAGAGTATGAATTCTGTCCTTCTGGAGGAGCAGGACACAGGGAAAGTGACTATAGAACCTTGCCAAGACAGGGTAGGATGGTCTCTCAGAATTCCTGCTTCTGAAGATGGTCTGTCAGATACTCTAGGCCTGTAGCCAAGTTGGACGCCCCAACGATGCTGAGAAACTTCAGGTGACTGTCCAGGCTGCCAGCTGTCTCTGTCTGTTCTCACAAGAATTTTGGAAATTGCTCGCTTGCATTTTCCATTTTCTCAGGTATTATTATGTTCCTTCTCAGGTCTTTTATGGAGTTGGAGAATAGATAGTTACAGTTACAATCTTCTTGTATCTTAGCTGGAACATATCAAGTACTAGAGTTAGAATCTGCAAGATAGGACAGCTATTGGAGTAATCCCAATTAAATTTGCCATTTACCTATGTTCTGGACATTTCTAGACAATTAGCATGCCTTCTTTCCTTCCTTCCTTCCTTCCTTCCTTCCTTCCTTCCTTCCTTCCTTCCTTTCGTTCTATCTTTCTTCTTGGTGTTGGGGGCGTTCGAGACAGGGTTTCTCTATGTAGCTTTGCACCTTTTCTGGATCTCACTCTGTAGACCAGGCTGGCCTCGAACTTACAGAGATCCACCTGCCTCTGCCTCTGCCTCCCGAGTGCTGGGATTAAAGGTGTGCGCCACCACCGCCTGGCTGGCATGTCTTTCTTGTTTGATGTTATTCTTGTTGGTTGTAGTTCCATTTTTGTTTATGTTATTACCCTTTGTTTTTCTTGATAATCATTTTTATAGTATATAGTTTAGAACCTTCTTATTTAGACAAGAGGGGGAAATGTAGTGGTTGCTCTGCCCATGACCTTGGGCTGTAGGGCCCAAAGGAGGTGTTGCTTCCTGCCACTGTAAGTGACCTCTTAAAAGGAGAAGGAGAAGGGTCACATGCCCCTTCTCCCTGCTCCTGTCTGCAAGGTAGCTTTGCTCCTGGTCAGATCAGAGGATGACTTTAGCTGTCTACTCTGTTCTGTAATCATGAGTATACTTCCTAAATTTCCCTAATCCTCTTTTTTTGGAGACAGGGGTTCTCTGTGTAGCTTTGTGCCTTTCTAGGATCTCTCTCTGTAGAACAGGCTGGCCTGGAACTCACAAAGATCCACCTGGCTCTGCCTCCTGAGTGCTGGGATTAAAGGCGTGCGCCACCACCACTGTCTGGCTCCCTAATACTTCTTACACAGACTCTCATGAATTTATTGCTTTCCCAGAGACAAAAGGTAGATGGGAAATTTAAGTTAAGTAAAGCTGGCTAGAAACAAGTCAAGCTAAGGTCGGGCATTCATAAGTAAGAATAAGCCCCCAAGTATTTATTTGGGAGCTGGGTGGTGGGCCCCCCAAAGAGCCAAAGAATAAAAAAGATAACTAACAACATTGAATTTCTCTGAATGGGGTAAAATTCCTTATTTTTTACTTAGAGTCAGTTAACACTTTGGTGTGTTGTGTGTGTGTGTGTGTGTGTGTGTGTGTGTGTGTGTATGTGTGTGTGTAGGTCAGAGGGTAACCCATGGGGGTTAGTTCTCTCTCTCCACTGGTTTCTGAGGTTCTGATCAGACTTGGGTTGTTGGGCTTGCTTGGCAAGCCCTCTCACCCACTGAGCCATCTCACAGTCTGGCCCAAGCATTTTAAATAATGATCATATATTATTCAGCTTTTTGTAGTGTCCCCTCTGTCCTGAATTAAGTGACCACAAATGTGTGGGTCTCTTTCTAATCTGTATTCTGTGCCATAGCTCTATTAATTCAGGCTTCTCTAAATACCACACTATATTGATGACATATTTTCAGAATAAATCTTTGTATGTGCTATGGCAACAACCCTCAAACACTGATCTTTTTCGTGGATTTGGGCTATTTGTATATTTGCACCTTTTATACATAAAGATTATCTTGTTTTGTGCACACTGTGAATCACTTTTTCTCTTTCAGGCATTCACCCAAAATTTCTATTGGTTGTTTGAGACAAGGTGTCACATAGCCCAGGCTGGCCTTAGACTCACTGTGTAGCTAAGGATGCCCTTAAACTTCTGAGCCTCCTTCTTCTATCTCTTGAGAGCTAGAATTGTAGTTGTATGTCATCATGCCTATCTTATGTGATGCTAGAGATTAAATCCTGGGCTTGATGGATGCCAGGAAACTGAGCTACATTTCCACCCAAAATATATTGTTATTTTAACTGGAATAGCATTTAATCTATAAATAAACTAGGAGAGAGGCAATTTTTTAAAAATGTTAACCTATGCCTCTTGTGTGCTAGCCTGGGCAACAGTGGACCTCTAGTGGTTTGCAGACCAGCAGGCTATTGAAGTAAGCAGGGTAGTGTGCAGAAGAGACGCCCACCTTCAGGACTCCTTTTGGAGCAGATTCACCAGAATGAGCTTGATGGACCCATGGAGACTCCCGGAGCTGGCTGGGCAAAGCCCACTGAAGGATGTGTTGATTTTAAATATTAAACAATGGTGCTGTTATGTGCGAGAAAGGTCAGGAGGCATGACAAAACCCAGTATCAGAGCTTTATTAGGAGGAGTGGGGGAGACAGAAGAGAGTGACCAGGCCTTCACACTGTGCATTATGTAATCACACAGTGCATAGATGACATAAGATGTAAGACCCCTTACTTAGCTACTGAACTGCGCATGTGTAGTCATGCAGCTGGAGGAGTGGCAGAATCCTAACAATGAGGCCATCATTCATCTGTTTCCCCGTGCTGAGGATGCAACTAGATCCTACAGGATCCTGCAGTGCAGGTCGTCATCTCCCTCCTGCTGCAGCTGCAGTGAAGGAATGGAGGACCCACCAGAAGACTTTTCAAACTGTACATTCCAGGCTTGACACACTGCTTGCCCTGGAAGTCTGTCCCACAAGGTAGTGCCAACTGCTGGATTTAGTCAAAAAGGCCCAGCAGGACAAGGACAGTTCTGTCCTTGGTGATGGGATCAGAGGCTGCCCAGGGAGACACAAAAAGTGCATGGTTTCAGGATGAGAGCAAACAGCCCATGGGCTCTGGATGAGGTAGACCTCGTTGGTGTGGGACAGAAAAAAAAAAACAATATTTTTCTTTAAAGCAGGTTGATTATAAATGAGATCTCTTTCTAAAGAAGAAAGGGGAATATGATATAGATATAATAGGATGAAAGGGTAGATTAGGGAACTTACTTCTAAAGAGCAACAACTTGTTTAAAATTTTTTACATTGGTTTAGATTTTAGTCTATTGATACAAACTTAGTTAATTTTGTTATATTGTGTGTATATTTCTACTCTTGTTTAAGGTATTATGTTTATATAGCTCATTTAAAATTGTAATGGATAATTAAAATAGATTAATAACTGGTCATCTATGATAATCATACTCATAGCCATGTTAGTTAAGTCTTCTAGGTATACACAGAGATATTTCAGATAGACAGGTAATCTTCAAACACTTCAAAGGTCTACAGAATATGGCATTTAAAATATTTTTAAAATTTAGACTTTCTGGACAGTGAGACATGTCTGCTCCTGGCAGCACCGTTTTACTTCAGAGAGGAGGATGGGCATTGAAGACACTTCATATGAGTTTATCTTCACCTTGGCAAAAATAGCCATTTGGACAAGAAACTGTTCTTGCCTGGACTGCTCGATCAACTGAACATGCAGGACCCATAGAAGGGTGACCACTAATCTTTGCTTGACAAAATGGTCCTTCAGGTTCCTGCTTCGCAGAGGAAACTGCCAGACATTCTACAGGACACTAAAAAAAGTGACCAAGAGACTCTAGCCCTGTGGGCTGAAGACAAATACCCCAACTTTACAAAGAAACATTAGGTGACTGTCCAGGCTGCCAGCTGTCTCTGTCTACTCTTGCAAGACTTCTGAATAATACTTACATCCTTCTCCTGGTTCTCAGGTAATATTATATTCTTCTGAGGTCTTGATGTGGTTGAAGACTAGATAGTTATAATTTCCTCAGTTATGATAAAAGATAAGTTAGATATAAAACATTAGACTCACAAATATAAGATAGATAGGATATCTTCTTTAATATTGTAACTGTAATTCTTGCTTGATAATTGTTTTGTTATATGTAATTGTACTATGTAAAAGTTAAAACCTTCCTTAAAAAAAAAAAGAAAAGGGGAAGTGCTGTGGATATCGCTATGTGTAAATAAAGTTCTGATTGGCCAGTGGCCAGGCAGGAAGTATAGGTGGGACAAGAGAGAAGAGAATTCTGGGAAGTAGAAGGCTGGGGAGAGACACCGCCAGCCACCTCCATGAAAAGCAACATGTAAAGACACTGGTAAGCCACAAGCCATGTGGCAAAGTATAGACTAACAGAAATGGGTTAATTTAAGATAGAAGAAACAGATAACAAGAAGCCTGCCACGGCCATACAGTTTCTAAACAATGTAAGTTTCTGTGTGCTTTCTTGGTTGGGTCTGAGCAACTGGCGGGTAAGAGAGATTTGTCCTAACTGGGCCAGGCAAGAAAACTCTAACTACACCACATCATAGACCTGTGCCTCATGGAAGACATTTATGATCAATTGCTCACCTCCCTCTAGTTAAGTCAAGTAGAAAAGTGGTTTACTCCCCTGTGCTGTAAGAAGCTGAGGATTTCTGAAGTGTCCACAAAAAATATTAAGTCATCCCAACAAGGGTGCAGTTCAGCTCTGCCCAGTATTTAGAAGTACCTAGAGGCTATGCATCCCAAAAAAGTTGGCTCCTCTGTGGGCATCAGTCAGCTGAAGGACCAGGATCTAAGTGAGGTCAAACAGGTCAGGATAAGCCTTGAGCCCCTCCAAACTCTGCTAGAGGGAACTTCCACCACAGTCTAGGACTTTGATAAGTAGGGAATCATCAAGTCCTAATTCACTACACTGCCACCTGAGCTGTGCCATCACACCCAGCTTAGGACCTTCATTGTCCGTGGAACCCCACCTTCCTTCACAGCAGTGCTGAAGAAATTTCTGTCTTGCAGGAAGGGCTTTGAGCATTTCAGAGTGCCCTCTGCCTGGGGAAACTTGCTTACCTGCATACCATACCCAAGTTCATGCTGTACAAGCCAGGGTGTCCCAGCTCAGACTGGTTTGGGGTCAACCCCTGTCCTTATTGCGGTGAGTTGACCTTGTGTGATCTGGAAGCCTACAACCTGCTTAGCCGGGTTCACATACCCCTTTGTTCTCAGCACTCAGACACTTAAGCTCAGAACATAAGAGCATCTGGCAAGAACTAAGGAGCTACAGTATCAGATGACTACTCAAGATAAGCAGGGAAGGACAGGGGTGGGGTGGGAGGGCAGATGTTGACTGAGGGACTTGTTGGGGGTGGTCATTAAGAGAGGTATACAAAGGATTTAAGAGTCTGAATTCCTCAAGGGAGATTCTGGCTTGGAAGCCATGTGTGGGAGTTTGTAAAGAAATGTTCATAAACAAAGGGAACCAAACCAGCGTGGATCCCAATATTTGGGTGGCTGACACAAGAGGATTTCCAAAGCTAACCTGTGCTACACAGCAAGTCTGAGAACTTCATAGAATGACCCTTGTCTAAAAAAAGTAATCTATATTAAAAAGTTTTAAAACTTGAGGCTGGAGAGATGGCTTAGTGTTTAAGAGCACTTGCTGCTCTTTCAGAGGTCCTGAGTTCAATTCCCGGCACCCACATGTCAGCTCACAACCATCTACAACATCTGTAACAACAGTTGCATGCATAAAATAAAAATACATTAAAATTATTTTCACCAACAGGCAGTGGTTAAGAATTACGTGATTAAAAACAATAACAATAAAACTCACTCTTCAGCTTTCCAAGGAAAGACTTCTCATCAAAGTGTGTTGAGCCTGAATTCCCACATAGTGGAAGTGGTTGAGTTAGAACCTTTTAAGAAGGTCTGTTCACTGGAGAGCTGGCCCTTGGGGCTCAGGTGCAGGAGAGCTGGCCTCTTCCTAGCCGGAGGGGGAGCTGCTCTGGTGGTGTGCATGTGGGAGAGCTGGCAGGCTGACCAACTCAATACCCTCCAGTCCCAGATCCAGGGATCGGAATTGGCTTACCCCAGTATCTTCCCCATCTAGGAACTGCTGGAGAGTGTGAAGGGGCTGGATTCCCCAGAACTCAGGCCAACAGCAGGATGCCGAAGAGTCTCCATGAGGGTCCAGTATTGACGGTGCAGCCAAAGACAGAGGCCTTGAGCTAGCCTAATGACACATTGCAATGAACATTTCCAAGAAAAGCTGTTTGGCCTGACTGGGCAAAAGGGTATATACTATGTGACACACAGCAACTTCCACTTGATGGTTTTTTAGCGGTGCTCTCGCCCCCAAGGAAAAGTCACAAAACACGACAGAATCCACTAACAGGAGTTTTATCAAGACAAAGAGGAAGGGATAGATGTAATCAGACCTGTGGAAGGACACATGTGGGAAAGAGGCCAGGGAACATGGGGCCCGCCGTATAAAGGCCAGGACACACACACAGGCCCTCGTGGCTATTCCATGCATGCGCATAGATCGTGTGGTCACGTCGGAGCAATTACGTAAACGCGTAACCATGGGGCATGGGTTAAGTAGGACATGACCCAGAAATGACTAGGCGGGGATGACTAAGTGTCCCACCGGGCATACACGACCATGGGGGTGTGGTTGGAATTCCTATCACCATAGCCCGAGATTCGGGAAGACGGAGAAGTGGGATGGTCATGCGCAGATAGAGGAGCAGGTTGTCCAGAGGGGTCGGCGAGATTGTTTGTTGTGCTTAATTAACTTTTGTGGGGAAGGCGACAAGGGTGGAGGGCAGATAGGGAAGGACTGAGAAATAAGTAGGGTTGGAGTACATGATGTGAAATGCCCAAAGATTCAATCAAAAATTACCCTTAAAAAACCCTGTGTTCCCCATCTGCCTCAGTTACCACCGCTCCCTAGCCTTCCCATCAGGATGGGAGATAGGTTTCCTGCAGCCTTATGTGTGTATTATCCTCCATTCGGTAAACACTCCCTTGTCTGGGACTCAAGCTTGTTTATGTTAGTTGTCCTCTGAAAACCCCTGCCCTAGATCAGCCGGCCCCTGGCTCTCTCCCCTGGGAGAGGGGAAAACAGCAAGCAGCTAAGGGTATTAAAAACATTTAATTATTTCCAACAAAGGTTCCTACTGTTTAGCCTGTGGCATAAAAATGTGGGAAGGCAGGAGAGAGCTCAATTGGAATCTCCCGCTGACCACCTCAACTTCAGAATTTCGGCCGGATGTTTGTAAGCCCGGATCTGGTGATATTACTTCCGGTTGTGAAACTCCAGTCCCTTTGGTGGGTGTTTTAACTCCTGACTTGATGATGCTTTGCTGTGTACCTACTGAGTCCATCTGCTGTTTGTCATTTGCTCCTTTACTTTGGCTGGTTATACACTTAGGAATCTCATGCACTCAAAACCGAAGTACAGCTGCTGTACATCATTTCGTGGACCCTACAGAACGTAGTTCTGCGTTTCAAGACGTTTTTTCTCCCCACCAGCCTTTCCCTGTTATGAAACATCTGGACCATGGCATCTGGTGGGTGATACTTGGCTTTTAGTCATGCAGGAACATTGGTGCTCAGAATTCCAGGAATATACAAAAGACACCAGTCTGCCCTCAAAATAGAGAATTGGGTGCGGCACACTTATAACCCCCACAGGATCACACTCCTGGTGTGGTCTAAGCCAGAGCAGGCGAGAGCCCACAGACAGACTAGGACAGAGAAACGCTTGGTTAAGGAGGCTGTGTTTGAGAAGTCTCGGACACATAGGTACAGATTCACCTGTGGAAATGAGAACATCTTACAGGTAGGTCGTGTGTGGTAGATCCTTAGAGGGGAGGGAAGAGCTGGCTTGGACTCCAGAACAAGAAGGGGAGGGTTGACGATGCACAGTGGTGATGTGGGGCGGAGGGGCTGGATAGTTCCTGGGCTGTGAGAAATTGGGCAACTTCCTGAAGGCTCTTGTGTATCTAGTCCACCTCAGGACCTGCCTGGCTGCAGCAGCTCACTGAGCTGGGCACCCAGCTGGTATAACTGAAGTCAGTCAACTGCCACCAAAGGCTGTAAGCCTGAGTCCCTCACTCTTGGCAGAGGCCAGGCCTAGAGAGCCAAGAAAGAAGAGGTGGAAAGAGGAGCATATTTGGTCTTTTTAATCATCTCAGCTTTTCTGTTGCTGGCTTGTAGAAATGCAACTTGTTTATTTATTAATTAGATGTGTGTGTGTGTGTGTGTGTGTGTGTGAGTGTGTGAGAGAGAGAGAGAGAGAGAGAGAGAGAGAGAGAGAGAGAGAGAGAGAGACTCACTATATAGCCCTGGCTGTCCTGGAACTCACTATGCAGACCAGGCTGGCCTCGAACTCACATAGATCTGCCTGTCTCTGCTTCTTAGGTGCTAGGATTAAAGACATATTCCTCCATACCCAGCACAAATAATTTTTATATTAAAACTCTTAAATATAATAACTATGGGAATTTTACCTATTATTTATTTTAAAATCCAGAAGAGGACAAAAATACCAGTTATCACCACTTCAGTTTACCATAATGTTGGAGTCACCAGGGAGTAGCACCATTTGAAAGGATTAGAAGGATTTAGAACGAGGCCTTGGGCTAGAGAGATGGCTTAGCGGTTAAGAGCACTGGCTGTTCTTCCAAAGGTCCTGAGTTCAATTCCCAGCAACCATGGTGGCTCACAACCATCTGTAATGAGATCTGGTGCCCTCTTCTGGCCTGCAGGCATGCATGTAGGCTGAACACTGTATAAATAATTTTTAAAAAAAATCAATCCACAAGAGAAAAAAAAAAAAGAATGAGGCCTTGTTGAAGAAAGTGTGTGTGGTAGTTTGAAAGAAAATGGCCCCAAAGGGAGTGGCACTATTAGGAGGTGTGGCCTTGTTGGAGGAAGTGCATCACTGTGGGGGCGGGCTTTGAGGTCTCTTTTACTCAAGCTTCCCTCAGTGTGACAGTCAGTCGATTTCCTGTTGCCTGCAAGATGTAACACTCTCAGCCCCAGCACCACATCTGCCTGCACGCCGCCATGTTCCCCATCGTGACGATAATGGACTGAACCTCTGAAACTTTAAGCAAGCCTCCAGTGAAATCCTTTCTTTTATAAGGGTTGCCTTGGTCATGTGTCTCTTCACAGCAACAGAACACTGACTAAGACACTCTTTCCACAGCCTACTCTTGAAATCCAGCAACTATGCTGTGAGGAGAAGCCCAGGCAAAAAGGTTGTATGTAAAGGCAACAGTTAAATGTCGCATTATGACAATTTAACTGAAATCCCATCTGTTGAGGGATATTCCTTTTGAACACTGTGAAGAAGTTTCACTGTGATTGGGTTAGTAAAAAGCTGAATGGCCAATTGGTAGGAAGGAGAGAATAGGTGGGATTTCTGGGGGGAGAGAGAACTCTGGGAAGAAGTGGGGGGGACGCCAGTGAGACTCTGAAGAAGTCAGGCATATGGTACAGAGCAGAGGTAACCGAGCATTGTGGCAGAATATAGATTAGTAGAAACAGGTTAATTTAAGTTATAAGAGCTAGTTGGGGACAAGCCTAAGCTAAAGGCCAAACTTTCATAATTAATAATAAGTCTCTGTGTCATTATTTGGGGGCTGATGGTCCTGGCAAAAACTACTTCTGTACCCATCAACCAACATACATATAGTTGAAGGTATTTCCACATGGTCCTAGCCCTCAGCCCCCCAAGTCATCCCGAATCCCCGAGTGTTCCAGTTCAGACCCCTCTGTGTAGAGCACAGAGAAATCACCCTTTTTACCCTCCACCCCATTTCCTGGGAACTGAGCCCAGGTCTTCATGCATACTGGGCAAACACTCTACTACCAAGCTATAACCCCAGCCCAAGCCATCCATCCTTGGCTTTGCCAGAGTTCCTGGTCACACAACCTGTAAGCAGGGGAAATGGTCCTTTTGCACTAAGTTTTGAAGTCACTGATTTCACAGTAGCTAGAATAAGACTATAAGAAGCTTTAGAAGAGGGGCTGGAGGGATGGCTCAGTGGTTAAGAGCACTGACTGCTCTGCCAGAGGACCCAGGTTCAATTCCCAGCACCGACATGGCAGCTCACAACTGTCTGTAACCCTAGTTCCAGGGCATCCTATGCTCTCATCCAGACATACATGCAGGCAAAACACCAATGCAAATACAATAAAAATGAATTTTAAAAAGGAAGTTTTAGAAGAATATTGTGCAGACTCAGAGTTCATAGCCTTTGATGATGTTGGTATTATAGAAAATCAAGCACACCAAATGGTGACTGGTCTTGACTAAAGTCTTGTCTACGGAATGGGAGAAGAAATGATGGACGGCATCTGTGTCACTTGCTAAAAAAGAAATTGCTCTCATTTACATCTCCCCCTTCTTAGGAGATGCTTGCCAACAGTGATGGAATGGTTGGAAGAGCAAAGAGAAGGGAGGAAGTGAACTCTTGAATTCCACCGAGGATGGGGTTTCCCTCAGCCCAATAGCTTATCTGCTTTTAGATTGTTAGGTTTCTGTCTTATTATCCACTCTGTTTTTGGCATCTGTGTTACAGTGGATTGACTGTTCCCTGAGCTCACACAGGTCATTAGGAACAGGACTGGAGGACAAGAAGATGCTAGCATTCCTAGGACCTTGGTCTAGGAAGGTGACGAGTTTGGCAATGACAAAGAAAAGTAAGGCATGGACCTAAATGGGAGAGCTGCTCTGTGGTTATCCACCTGCTGACTCGGTCAACGATTACTCAGGATTAATGAAATTTGAAGTCCTATCTTTTTTTTTTTTTTTTTTTTTAAGATTTATTATACTACTTTTAGTGTATGCATGTTTTGTCTGCAGGAATGTCTGTGTACCATGTATGTGTGTGTCCCGAGGAGGTCAGAACAGGGTGTTAGATCCCCTGGGACAGGAGTTACAGAGGGTTGTGAGCTGCCATGTAGATGCTGGGACTCGAACTTGAGTCCTTTGCTAGAGCAATGAATGTTCTTCACCTTTGTGCCAACTCTTCAGTACCTGAAACCCTACTATTATTAGTACTATTTAGGAACTGCTTTGTGAGAAAATTTACAATGCACGAAATAGTATTATACAAGATGTCTAACCTGGTTAAGTGGAACATTGTGCACAAGCTTGTTCTCTCCCTCTCCTTGTGGTGAATTATATAAAAGATAAAACTTAGCATTTGTAGCTACAAACTCAAGTTGCCAGGCTTGGCAGCAAGTACTGTATGTAACCTTGAGCCTTTTCACAGGTTCTCATATGACTTTTTAATGTGATAATGAGTAACGGGAAACAATATATATACTTAGGCAACAAGGTCTGGTTCGGTTTGGTTGTTGAGACAGGGTCTCGCTATGAAACTCGGGTTGGCCTGGAACTCACTGTGGAGACCAGGTTGGTCTTAAACTCATAGACATCTGCTTGCCTCTGCTTCCTGAGTGCTGTGTTTAAAAGCATGTTCTACCACACATGGCAGGGTTTTTATAATGCTGTTTCTCTTTCTAAACATTATTCAACTAAGGGTATGTCCTTTCTAGAAGCTGCTTGATTTCTAATGTAGAAACAAAAAGAACAGTTTTTCTATTTAATTCTGCACCCTCCTCTCTCTAATTTTATACTGAACAATTTATGTTTCATTTCCACTCTCTCCTTAGAGCATCTTCTTCCATATGCTCACTTACAGCTAAAGACTGTAATATCCTTGGCCTGATGATATGTTTCATGGGGATAAATCATGTGATAAATAAAGACAGGATGTAAATATGGGAATGGAGTGCTCGGTAAACAAAGGTCATCCTCTCTGCATGAAACACATTATAATAAAGTAGGAAATTAAAACATGTAAATTATTTCAAAGTGTCTTAAATTGTAAAGCACTTGAAGTTGAGAATGCTTTAACACATCAAATAGTCAGATTAATCAGGGACTGCTGGATCTTAGACCTATGTTTTTCCTTAGAGTGATTTTTATTACTTCTCAAAATTTGAAAAAGTAAAATCCTCTGAGACACAGTTCTAGTTATTTGTTCTCCAAACTCCAGATCTCAACATTCAAACTCAAGGCAGTAGTAATTAATCTATTGCATTAGTAAGATGAAAAAGCAGAAGGTGCTAATAATCACATGAAGAATGATGTCAAAACAGGCATCTGAGGAATGTCCTGAAGACAGTCCGAGATACAGGTCCTAGGAATGCTGATAGATTAACAGTAAGGAAGGCTGGGAACCAGTGAATCTGTTGTGTGAGTAACGTGCTTGTCACCAAGCCTGACGACCTGAGTTCCATCCTCGGGATTCAGGTGATGGGAGGAGACATTGAACCCTGAAGGTTATACTCTGGCTTTCACATGTGTGCTGTGCACATGCACATACACAAAATAATGAACACATGTAACTGAAAACTTTGAAAAGTGCTGGAGAGATGGCTAAGTGGTTAAGAGCACAAAGTATTCTTTTAGAGGACCCAGGCTTGGTCCTCAGCATTCACATGGTCACTCCAGTGTTGGAGCATGCCTGGGTTTCCTGGTGGCTTTGCCCAGCAGGTCTGCATAAAGATTGGACCACGGGCCTGAGTATCAGGTGTTTGGAAGGGTCTACACTTGGCTGTACCTAGTAAGGGGGAGGTCTTTTGCTCCACCCCTTGGCATTGTGATAAATAAAGTTCAGGGATGGTGGGTTCAGATCCAGGCCCTCTCGAGGCAATCCTATGTTTCTGTCTTTCCTCTGGTCATCTAGGTATCTCTTTCTAATATTTCTCACTTTTCCCTACTCAAGAGTACCCTGGGTTATAAAAGTGGTGGCTGGGTCCACCACACTCCAACTCCAGGGGACGTTGTACAGGTTTTTTTTTTTTTTTTTTTTTTTTTATGTCACATGAAGCATGCTAGAGTCATCTTCAAATCTTAGCTGAGTAAACACCTCCCTAGGATTGGCCTGCACATACATCTGTGGACTCCTGTCTTGATTAGCGATTGATGCGGGAGGGCCCAGCTCACTGTGGGCAGTGCTACCCTTGGGCATGTGGTCCTGGATTGTAGAAGAAGGCAGGCTGGGCAAGCCCTGGAGAACAAGCCAGGAAGCAGCACCCCGTTGTGTGATAGTTTGAGTTCATTCTGAAAATAAAACTTGCTTTGAGTCAGAGGGCGGAGCTAGCCATGGAAGTTTGGAGGACTGTGGGCAGATAGGAGACAGAAAGTGGTAAGGCAGGGCTGAGGGAGGATCTCAGCCCTTTTGGAGGAAGGAACCAGAGGTAGGAGGTGACTGATGGCTTCTCTGCAGCTTCTCGGGTCACTCAGGTTCTTACCCCAATATCTCACTCCCGATTTTTTATTGATAAAGAATAATTGGTTAAACGCTTCGACACTCCTCCATGGTCTCTGCTTCAGTTTCTGCCTCCAGGTTTCTGCCTTGAGTTCCCGCCTTTATACGAAAGTGTAAGATTACATGAACCCTCTTCTCCCCAAGTAGCTTTTGGTCTGTGTTTAATACAGCAATGGAAACGTAAACTAAGACAAGATAAAATACTCACTTCTGGCCTCCTTAGGCACCAGGCACTGGTATGGTCCACATACATACAGGTAGGCAAAACACTCATACACATGAAATAAAAATAAATACCGCCGGGCAGTGGTGGCGCATGCCTTTAATCCCAGCACTCGGGAGGCAGAGGCAGGCGGATCTCTGTGAGTTCGAGGCCAGCCTGGTCTCCAGAGTGAGTTGCGGGAAAGGTGCAAAGCTACACAGAGAAACCCTGCTTCGAAAAACCAAAATAAATAAATAAATAAATAGTAAATTAATAAATAAATAAAAATACCTATAGCTGGGCAGCAGTGGTGCATGCCTTTTATCCCAGCATTTGGGAGGCTGAGGTAGGTAGTTCTCTGTGAGTTCAAGACCAGCCTGATAGGCGAAGTTCCAGGACAGCCAAAGCTACAGAGAAACCTTGTCTCAAAAAAACTAAAAACTAACTAACTAACTAACTAGTTAGCTAGCTAGCTAACTAACTAACTAACTAAATAACTAACTACTTCTTTTTATATATAACTTGGTTAAGAGAACTTCCTAGGCTTCCAGCAACATCCCAGCTTCATGGGAAGCTGACAACTGTCGATAACTCCAGCCCCAGAGAATATGCTGCATCTGGCTTTTGTAGGCACTGGCACTGACGTGTACCTGAAGAAGAAGAGAGAGAGACAGACAGACAGAGACAGAGACAGAGACAGAGGAGAGAGAGAAGAGAGAAATATCTTTTGGAGGGGGGAGTTTGTCTCTCTGGCCTCCAACTCACAGAGATCCACCTGGCTCTGCCTCCCGAGTGCTGGGATCAAAGGCATGTGCCGCCACTGCCTGGCAGAAAAATATCTTTGTACCATCTCTTTTACTGTATCTGCCACACTACCACACATCTCAATGAATTTCCCCCTGCAGTTTCTATGGCATGAAACAAAGAATGTACAGCATTTCTTTACAATATAAAAAAAAATGTTTATTTTGATAAATTTTTAACTATGTGGATTAGATGTGTGTATATGTACATGTGGGT